>NC_090265.1:818579549-819179549 GCF_040414725.1 Anabrus simplex | reverse complement strand
AGCTAATTAGCATGAAAAGCCCATTTCTCATTTCTAAGAAGAATGCCAGCGAACGCATAGGCCTATAGGCTAATACTTCTGACACAGATTGTACAGGGGTATCATTTTTCTTTACTTGGGGCATATCAGGTACATTTAAATTGTGTAATTTACATACTAATGAAAGTTGACATTGTTTAGTACTCCATATCAGGGGACACGTTACTAATGAAGTGATGCCTGTCTATAGGAAAGTGTTTGAGAACACGCCATTTTTGTTCCAGCTTGGCCTTCAAATGTCGAAAATAATGTTAATATTCGTGAGTTTATACGTATCTTAAAATACCTTGCTTACTGTACTTAATTAGTGAAAATCTAGAGCCTATTTCCAGTCAATCGACCGGGTCAGGAATTGAATAAATGAAGCCCCGTCTAGCGACAAGGAAAGGAATTATGCCAGTTGCCGAAGCCTGTCACACTGCTCTGGGGCAATGATTCATGACTGATGGATGAAATGAAATTGAGCCGGTGAGACCAAGAAGGAAATATTCCACATGACCCTACTTTTGGGAAATCAAGAAAGCTTCATAGCAACCTAACTAAACGTTGGATGAAGAAACATACAGTTACAAACGTAATCACTACACCCACAAAAGCAATATTCACTAGTGATTTGCTTTCCAAATCTTTATTTCAGCTCTGATATGTTTTCAAAGTTGGTGGAATCTTTCCCTTCTTCGTCTCAACTGACGAGGGAACACATATATGTGTTTCACTCGGATTCGGTTGAAATTTGGTAGGAATATTCGTGGGAGGCAGTAGAATGCTAAGGTGAAAACTGCATGTCCCCAGCGCAAGTTTAAACGCCAAAATAGAACAAATAAATAGTCGTAAAATTAGAAGTGCCGCGAGAGTATCTAGGTGTGGCGGAGAGGGAGGGAGGAACGAAGCAGCGGACGTGAGCAGCGTATAGTCGGGCTGCTCGCTCGAGTCGAATGAATGACCACCCACCCCCACCCTCCCGGCCACTCTTCTTTACTACACCGCACTCCGCACATACCTCGTATCTTCCCGATTAGAAACGTCAAAGCAGATCAAGAGGTGCACATTGATTAGTCGTTCGATGAGACAACGTTCTTACAATGACAGGTAAAATCTGACGTTCTTATAGTCATTTTATGAATGGTGACTGTATATTTACTTTAACGATGTATGGTAATAATTGAATTTTTACACCTAGATACAAAAAAAACCGCCCACTACAGAAGTCATTCAATCCGTGAAATGTAGTAGTGTCCTTCAGAATTGTTTTGCAGAGTGTGACGAGAAAGACACCCCATTTTCTGAAGATGAAAGGAATTTGGGATTGGAATTATATCGTAAGTAGATCAATGTATTTATATATATTTACTTTTACGAGAAAAACAAGCGTTCACAGGAATTGCGTTCTTGTCTCCGTTTCACAGATCTAATTGCCGACAGGGTTTTGGATACCGATATGATGGTGGAACTGGATGGCACATTGGATATGTCAGATGATGACTTTGATTTCGAGGAAGACAATATTGAAACACCGTTATTTGACATCGTCTCCAAAAATGTTGCTCCTAACCCTTCATCTACAACAACGGCTGAACGATGCCTAATCCCAATAACTTATAAGAAGAAGGTCGTCGAATATTGGCGAAACAAAGGTGGGAAACAGAGGAGCTTCGCATCAGTGAAACTCAGGTTTTGTAAATTAAAGTTCTGGCAAGAGCTTTACAGGAAAACGGTGGCACAATGGGAGAAAAAAATAAATTTGTTACGAAGAAGACTTAACAAAAGTTCAAAGAAAGTAGACAACGAAACAAAATTGTTCACGATATAAATATTTAAAAAATGGGCCTTAAAGTACGCTCGTCTAGTTAACTACAACACATTTCGAGCGTCTCATTCCTGGGTAATGAGTTTTTAAAAGAAATTCAAAATTGGATCAAGAAAAATTTGCAAAGTCGTATGTAAAAAGTACCAATTTGAACAAGAAGATACTAATTTTAAGGTGACACTGTTTGTTGAAGAAGTGTCGCAATTAATAGAAAGTCACGGCCCAGAGTGCGTGTTTAATACTGATCAGTCTGGTTTTCATGAAGAGTTCCATTCTGGCAGGACCCTTTATGAACGAAGAGAAAAAGTGGTATTTTTTTGCTAGTTGCTTTACGTCGCGCCGACACAGATAGGTCTTATGGCGACGATGGGACAGGGAAGGGCTGGGAGTGGGAGGGAAGCGGCCGTGGCCTTAATTAAGGTACAGCCCCAGCATTTGCCCGGTGTGAAAATGGGAAACCACGGAAAACCATTTTCAGGGCTGCCGACAGTGGGGTTCGAACCTACTATCTCCCGAATACTGGATACTGGCCGCACTTAAGCGACTGCAGCTATCGAGCTCGGTAAAAGTCGTATTAGCGGAAGCACAATCCATGAATTCACTAACTCATAGCTACACAATACAGCCAATAATTTCGGCAGATGAACAACTCCTGCCGAAATTGCTAGTGGTGTTGAAAGAAAAAATGGCAAGTTTGGTCGTAATATAGAAAAAAACCTATTTACCGCACCAAATGTGTACACTTTCCCTTCAAAGTCTGGAAAACTGGCCAAAGAACTTGTACAGAAATGGTTACGGGATGTTTACTGTGAGCTAGTACCAGAGTACAGTGTTTTAGTTCTCGATTCCTGGACCGGACAGAAAGAAGAAAATTTTAAATGCTAAAATTGGGAGTAAGAAAATAATTAATGTTCAAACAATTCCGAAAGGAGCCACTGGACTTATCCAGCCGTTAGATGTTTTGGGCTTCTGCATTTCGAAGCAATTTATACGTATTTTGTACGATTTAATTTTGTTAAACTCGTTAGACATCAAGGTACATTTAAGGAACAACATTTTAAAAGTGCAATCTTTGACGCACAACCAGTTCTCCTCTCCGCGTTTTCGTAGAATATGGCAGTACAGTTGGTACAAATGTGGCTATGTTAACAAGAAACCTTCATAATTTGTTAATCCAGTCGATTATTGTTTCAAAGAAGAGCCTTCCTATAATCAATGTAATACTTGTGAAAGCGAAAGTGCTGTAAGATGTGCATGGTGCACACAGTATCTGTGCCTTGTACACTTTTTTTTGTAAACAATCACTATTGCACTAATTACAACGAGTAACAAGAACTCGGGCGTGAATTCTTCAAACCTTAATGGCATCGTTGTTCAAACATCGTCCTTGGTACACTTGTTTCATGTGCTGTTTTCATATTTACGTTTTGCACATCTAATCGGGAAGTTAAGGGGAACGCGCTAACTATACGCTGCCTGGCTGCTGGCGCAGCTCGACACAGCCCGGTTGGCTCACGTCCGCTGCTTCGCTCCTCCCTACCTCTCCCCCAAACCCCGATACTCCCGCTAATTTTACGACTATTTATTTGTTCTATTTTGGCATTTAAACTTGCGCTGGGGACATGCAGTTTTCACCTTAGCATTCTACTGCCTCCCACGAATATTCCTACCAAATTTCAACCGAATCCGAGTGAAACACGTGTATGTGTTCCCTCGTGAGTAAAATAGTAAGGATAATACACCGATTCAGTTATATTGGAGAGTGTCGCTAGTATGAAAGATGACAGGGAAAACCGGAGTACCCGGAGAAAAGTCAGCCCTGCCTCCGCACAAACCTCACATGGATTGGCCGGCATTTGAACTCTAGAAACCAGCGGTGATAGGTCGGCGCGCTGCCGCCTGAGTCACGGAGGCACCACCTAATTAGTATTCTCTTAATTATCTCGCAAAGTTATGGGTAATTATTTTGGGCGTTGTGAAGTTTTGATGATTTGACGTCTCAGATTTTCATTAGCGTTGTCTTCTTATTCTTATTCTTCGTCTTCATATAGACCGTTTTCTCAGTTTATTGGGGTCGGGACGTGATGTCCATTCGACCCAATTTAATGGCCAGATGCCCTTCCTGACGGCAAACCGGTGTGAATGGATGTGTTTACGATTGTATTTCTCTGGTGGCTGGTAATGAGGTGTTTTGTAAGCAGATGCATGGAACGACCACAGATAACCGAGCCAGACGAATTAAACATACGCAGTTAAACCTTCAGCATGACCGAGAACCGAACCCGGGCCTTTATGAACCTAAGAGCGGTACACTGAGCATTCAGTCACGGATTCAGATAGAATTACCTGTATTACAACTAAACAAAACAGAGAGAAAGTGCCTAATATTGGGTGCCAGGTTGACAATAATTAAATCAAATACGTTACAGTTGATGTTCATAGATGATGGCCATGTCTAATGATTCGGGAACCTCAAATCCTATAGAAATATTTAATATACATTTTATACGGTTGGGGTTGGTGATTATTTTAAGAGGATGGAAATGCTATTTTTTTTTTTTTTGCTAGTTGTTTTACGTCGCGCCGACACAGATAGGTCTTATGGCGACGATGGGACAGGGAAGGGCTGGGAGTGGGAAGGAAGCGGCCGTGGCCTTAATTAAGGTACAGCCCCAGCATTTGCCTGGTGTGAAAATGGGAAACCACGGAAAACCATTTTCAGGGCTGCCGACAGTGGGGTTCGAACCTACTATCTCCCGAATACTGGATACTGGCCACACTTAAGCGACTGCAGCTATCGAGCTCGGTGGATGGAAATGCAACTGGGCCTCAATCCCCTACAGTTTATACAACAAGTAACATCGTATTTTGCAAATTCTCACTGCGTTAATTTTCCTATGCATACTTGTAAAGGAAAATTAACCTTACCGAACTGTAGGGATGTATGATTGCCTGACGAATCTACCCACTCCTACAGTATAATGTATTTGAGGTTAAATTGCCTTTACACACAAGCACAGAAAAGTTTACTCCACGCTTATCGGTCTGATGGACTGCATACCAATATGTAGTTGGGAGGCGTGACCAGTCTTCAGGAAAGTATTGGATAGAAAGAAGCATTGTCTAGTATACGGTATTGCTTCTTCAGCAAGGGAATGTTCTTATCAATCCAAAAATGATTATATTGACGTTCTTATTAGTTAATTTCATCCAGTAAGGAGTGTATTTTTATTTAGACAGTATCTGGATTTTTAGTGATAATTAAGCTCATGGCTCCAATGCCAAACCAGTACAAGGATATCAGGATATTCAACCAATCAACAGCTCTATCGTCACAGTATTATCATTTTCATATTATCACTGTCGTATTATCGCATATACATGCACTTATTTTGATATAAATTCATTAAAATAGCGGACTCAAACATCTTAACAGATATTATTATTATTGTTATTATTATTATTATTATTATTATTATTATTATTATTATTATTATTATTATTATTATACTTCAGCTTTTCCTACACACGTGGATTCGCGGATACCAGCTGTGTCTCACATGTGAATTTGGCCCTGGTTTACGGCCAGATGCCCTTCCTGACGTCGGGTGTTTCTGTAGTGGTTGGTAGTGTAAGGTGCTGGGTTTAATATGAAGAGGAAAGTTTTGGGACAAATACAAACACACAGTCCCCAAGCCAGAGAATTAATTAGGCGCGATTAAAATCCCCGACCAGGCCGGGAATCGAATCCAGAACCCTCTAAACCGAAGGCCTCAACGCTGGTCATTCAGCCAATTAGTCAGACCCTCGGTTGATTTCAATAAATGTAACCGTCTTCTTCTTCTTCTTCTTCTTCTTCTTCTTCTTATTATTATTATTATTATTATTATTATTATTATTATTATTATTATTTGCCTACTTGATTTTCGTCGCACTAACATATCGAAGGTTTCTCCGATAGAGAAGGATGGGAAGATAACGGCCGTGGCCTTAATTAAGGTACAGACTCATAGAAACCACAAAAAAAAAACCAATTTGAGGGCTGCCGATGGTGGGAACTTACAAAAAGTCACTCTGTGCAATTGGTACATAAAGCTGAGAAACTTGCATTCACTCTCAGGTACGGACATTTTAATCTTATTATAACAGTTTTTAGCTCAGCTGAATAAATTGCACATGTTTTTACACTAAGACATAACAATCAGTAAATCTACGGTCGTAATAGACATGAAAATTGTGCACACATTTATGTTCGTAAACTAAGGCTGCGGTTACGGAATAACTCGTTTCAACTAGCGCTTCATCATGCTAGTAGCTAGCCCACGCATTCGCGCTTGTTCCCGATAGTTAAAGGATGCCAGTCTGATCGAGTTCTTTATAAGCGATAAGAGCTCTCAGTAAGTGAAGAGTTATTTTTATATGAACATAGTTTGCTAAAATCTAGGTGTTTACATATAGGAAGGTAGTCAGTGCATCTAATTTATGAAAATCGACTGAACTCGGTGAATTCCATCAAACGACGAGGAAATTTTTCTCGAAAATGATCGAACGAGGTCAGATATATTTTACTATATTTTAGATAATATGAAGGACCTTATTACAAAGCACAGGAAAACATTCCATTTCAGCAGAAGAGAAACTTGCAGTAACACTGAGGTAAGGGTATTGATGAAATTAAAATATTCTGGAATATAATAATATTTTATTTTCTATACTTTCTTTCATATTATGCATAATTCTTTTAAAATGTTAAACTCTAGATAGAATGGAATGAAATTAAATTGTCTTCGATTATTATTCGCAATCTATGATTATCACTCTGCTGACAAGCTTTAACTGGTGAGATGAAGCCGACGGCGGACCGTTTCAATCGCTTTTTTAGCGCTAGCTCGCGCATGAGAATTTGAAACGCTTCAAGACAGAGCAATATTTATAAATGTATCGCTAGCTACCGCTAGCTCGCGCAGGTAGCCGCAAGTTGTCTCGTAACCGCAGCCTAAGTGGCGTAGAGCTATATGATGTCAGTGACTAAACACTCCCTCGACTTTTCCTTGCTTCGACATCGTACCTTAAGTCAATAATTAACTACTGCAAAACTTTTACTTTTATCTACTGTCGCAGCGACTGTAGTCGCTGAAGCCACCATCGCTGCGTGTCACAAACCAAACTCAAACTGCTCATGCGCAGAGGTGGCGGCTACAGTCGCACCTTTAGTATTTTTCGTGGTTTCCCAGTTTCACACCACGCAAGTGCTGGGGTTGTACCTTAACTAAGGCCACGGTCGCTTCCTTTCCACACCTAGTACTTTCCTATACCATCGTCACCATAAGACCTATTTCTGTAGGTGCGACGTGAATCAGATTGTAAAAAAACAAAAATCCCCCCTCCCCAATTCTCCTTTTCAAAAGATCCTGTCAACGGAACGGAATAGATCACCAAGACAAATCTGGTAAGAGTCCTGCAGAACTGGTTTAGACTCGGTCCGACTTCGATCGGCCAGCGAACATGATACGACGGTTGTATTCGACCGAACATTTCATGGTTGACCGATCTTGTCCTTGCGAATACTGAAACTTGGAGCGTAGCTAACAGAGCCCGGATTATTAGGCAGTAATGACTTGGAATGCAAATACAGGGTGTGCCAGGAGGAATGGTCGATGTTCAGGGATATGCAGGAACGATCATTCGAAGCAAAACATATGGACATATGCCCTATTCCGAATGGTTTCCGAGATAGAACACATTTAATGTACATTTGTTTTCGAGCTAGTGGCGCGCACTTATGTGTCTTACCCATCCAACTCTTTGGCGTTTTGAAATGGGTACAGTTTATCGCTTTAATGTGCACCATACACATCTTGGTGGGACATTGATACGTGCAGAAAGTCGCCGTGTAACCTACTGGTAGTAGGACTACGCTGTACCATTTCAACAATGTGTTGCTGTTCCTACACACGGAACTTGAAAGAAACTCTAGTAAACACTCTACGATCGGGAATTCGACATGTCGGAAAGCGCCCGCGGTATTCCTCGACAGCAGCGGGAGCACTACCATTGCAGAAGCCGTAAACATGCACCATATCTGCATATTGTTCATTAGTGTAGATATATGGCATTTCAGCCAGCGCGTGTACAAACACAGTTAACTGATGATTCTCTCTGATACACGCCAAATCTCTCGCACTACTTCATTCACAACACACTGTGGATAACTGTATGTTCAACGAGATAGTTTAATGCCAGGAAGACATCCGGAGCAAAGAGGTTGAAAGAAACGATGTAGGTTAAGCTAGATTAAAACGTCAAAGAGGTTAGCTGCGTAAGACAAAAAAGTGCGCGCCACTAGCCCAGAAAGAAAATAAATTTACATTAAATGTCTTCTATCTCGGAAACCATTCGGAATAGGACATATGTTCATATGAAGTGTTTTGCTTCAAATGATCGTTCCTGTCATAGCCCTGAATATACACATTCAAAAGGAAAATGGGAACTTGAAAGAATACAGGTTTCACTAAATAATGTTCTGAAAACTCTGGTAAACACTCTACGGTCGGGAATTCGACGTGTCGGAAAGCGCCCACGGTATTCCTCGACAGCTGCAGGAGCACTACCATCGCAGAAGCCGTATTCTAGCCTGCACAATAGTTATGAGTGTTGCATAAATATTAGAAGCATGGCCGTCTAGAATTTATGTTACTCTCGCTACATTTCGGAAGAACGGAGTAGACGACACTTCTTAATAACTAAGGTGGTGATTATTATTTTAAGAGGAAGTACAACTAGGCAACCGTCCTCTATATAGCACTAATCAGACGGAGAACATGGAAGGGATCCAATACTTCGAAAGAGGAAGGTATCGACCTAAAATACAATGGCCACGAAGGCCTCGCGAACCTAATACCGTCGGGGTTGGAAAAGAACAAGAGTTCGATTCCCGGCAGAGTCAGGAATTTTAACCACAATTGCTTAATTTTGCTAGCACGGGGGCTGGGTGTATGTGTCGTCTTCATCATTTCATCCTCATCACAACGCGCAGATCGCCTACGGGAGTCAAATAAAAAGACCTACATCTGGCGAGCTGAACTTGTCCTCGGACACTCCCGACACTAAAAGCCATACGTCATTTCATTTCACCGTCTCTTGCTCAATTCACTTTGAGAATGAGGCATATGGCATATCGTGTACACCCCTGCACGACAGCACGTGCACGTGGCATCCACCTTGATGCAATTTCCTCAAAATTCTGGATGGCTCGTTTTTAATGCCTTTTTCGACTTGTGACTCAAGTAGTGTCCATTTCTCCCGGAACTTTGCACGTCACTGTTTGTTTCACGTCCGTGCTGAAATGCTGCTGCAATTCTCGCAACGGTTCGCTACAGAAGGGCATTATTCCCCACAGCTTCCACGAGCTCTCTATGACATTCTGTGGCTTTGCGACCCCGGTGAACGGCCAGTTGATTTGCGCACGCTGTTCTTGATTTATCTCATCTATTCTACACGGAACCTGACTCACTACTGCAGTCCCATCGCCCCATGCATGGTACCTGTCCAACGCACCGCCATCTCGTGCTCTGTCCTAGTACCATGAGTGCCATGCTTTCTCGGTCATATCGTCATGTACGGTAGCACAGTGAAATTATCAGGGAAGAAATACGTATTTGCCATGACTCTCGTATTAATTAATGACTAACGTATACTAATTGAAACAAAATTATTTTCTCACCCTTAATGGCAAATAAAGCTGAAAAAGCTCCATGCTAGATGACTTTTTTTTGAAGTGGTGGTAAGGTTGTACGGTAAGCAAGGGAAACCAGAAGGGGCACATTTCACGTAGACAGAAATGAAATGTCGTATGGCTTTTAGTGCCGGGATATCCCAGGACGGGTTCGGCTCGCCAGGTGCAGGTCTTTCTATTTGAAGGCCGTAGGCGACCTGCGCGTCGTGATGAGGATGACACATACACCCAGCCCCCGTGCCATTGGAATTAACCAATTAAGGTTAAAATCCCCGAACCGGCCGGGAATCGAACCCGGGATCCTCTCAACCGAAGGCCAGTACGCTGACCGTTCAGCCAACGAGTCGGACACGTAGACAGAAAGGACCGTACATAAACAGACTCTGCCAGATATCTCACAATACTGCTTCACAGAAACGTTGAGTGGCTTGCCTATGTAACCGGTCGTCAGACTATTAATCTATGATCTTCATACTCGTCCAAGCAGTACTATAAAACCCCATTAAATTCTCACTAGTCATTCAAAAGAAAAGTCTTTCTTAATTTATGAAGTAATTTTTCAAATAAACACTTAATTATAAATTAATTTTATTTCTGGTTCGTGCAAAGATAGAATCCTTTCTAATTAAAGAATTTGACCTATTATAGACCGCTTAAAACGTAGCACTATGGTACAATACTTTTCTTTCATCCCAGAACTTCTTTATACGTCGGCTGATTATCTGCCTCTGCTCCTCCGATAACACTTTCCGAGTTTAACGTCGAATTTGCAAAAGTGAAAAATCCACAGAAGTGATCTGTCGCCGGCAGTCCACCCTGTTATTTATGATGTCATCTGTGATATTCAGTCTTTGTAAATCCTATTGTATCTCTTCTAGTCAACCTGTGGTGTGTTTTAATTTGGAGGTGTAATTAAAAATCTTCTTAGTTAGCCTGTCATTGTTCATTCTGTGAAAATGACCTTAAAATTGTACTCTTCGTCCTTTAATTGTATCTTTAATGTATTATATTGGAAATAGTCATTATTATTATTATTATTATTATTATTATTATTATTATTATTATTATTATTATTATTATTATTATTATTAGTCATTGCAATGGAATTCATGGTACAAGAGATACTGCGTAATGTAAAAAGGACGTAGTCCACCTCAGTGGTGTAGCGGTTAGCGTGATTAGCTGCCACCCCCGAAGGCCTGGGTTCGATTCCCGCCTCTGACACGAAACTTGAAAAGTGGTACGAGGGGTGGAACGGGGTTCACTCAGCCTCGATAGGTCAACTGAGTAGAGGGGGAGGGGTGTTCGATTCCCATCTCAGCCATCCTCGAAGTAGTTTTCCGTTGTTTCCCACTTCTCCTCCAGGCAAATGCCGGGATGGTACCTAACTTAAGGGCACGGTCACTTCCTTCCCTCGTCCTTTCCTATCCCTTCCAATCTTTCCATCCCCCGTAAGGCCCCTGTTCAGCATAGCCGGTGAGGCCGCCTTCGTCCTCTTCCCCAGCTGTATTCCCCCGACCCAAAGTCTCACGCTCCAGGACGCTGCCCTTGAGGCAGTATAGGTGGGATCCCTCGCTGAGTCCGAGGGCGAAACCAACTTTAGGTGGTAAACAGATTAAGAAAGAAGAATAAAGAAGAAAAAAGACGTGTGTTACTTAATGAGACCTTAACTATGCTAACAGTACTGGAAAGGCTTCATGTAAAACACAACTTCGGTTAGTGACGAGCGATTATTTTCAATTTTTATATCAGACCTAGTTTCATATGAATGTGATTATCCTTACGTAAGTTGACGTAGCGTGGCGAACAAGTCATGTAAGGCAGTAATTAATACTTCCTTTCCTTGCAGCTGCGGGGGGTTCAAGACGGATGATCCCTGGTATGGACTGTACTGGCCGTTCTATATTCAAATGAAGCGCTTTCTTTCGTGCCGACACGGCATCAGCTGGGATAAAACCTCAGGATATTTAAGTGTGGTTGGTTCGTGCAGATCATATAATCAATAGCATCGCCACACCCTGGCTTGTCATCCCTCAGCTTATAAGTGCGTCCGTTGACCTTCTGCTCTGTATGATTACCGAGTTCATGTTGCGTGCATGTTTGCTGGTGCATAAAGTTAACACTTCGACTGCCAAGCAAATCACCAGCTCCATCAGCAAAACTAGTGCAGTAAGTCAGGGGACCGACGGTTTTCTTGTATCCTTTGTATAGGAACTTGGCACGCAACTGCGTATACCCAATGCAAATCAGAGTATTGTTCCTGGACGTGGCCTCATAAGGTCGATCCGCGACCCTCAACGTAGCAATCACATAAAACACCATTATATCTGCTGTTAGATTCTTTACGTATACAAAATTTGGTCCCTAAAAAGCAAGTATGCCAGATTTAAGTAATGCCCAGTTTACACGATGTCAGTTGACGAGACAAGTGTCAAAAGACAGTTGACTGGTTTACAATCATTGGCTACGTGTGAAAAGTTCGGTCCAGTTGTCTAGGCATTTGCCCTCACAATTACCCAGACAATCGATTGTCTCCAGGAGTAGACTGAGGACAACCAACTGGACCCAGCTGCAAATCCGGAGCTCAGTATGCTCAGTATTCTCGGGACAGTGGCGCCGTGTGAACATGACAGGCTAGTAGCTGTATATTTATTTTGTGCCAGTGTGCTTGTGTCGACCGAGAGGTGCAGCCGCCTGCATGGTCTTGATCATTTAAATACTTCTTTTTTTAATATTTGTAAGCTGTTCGCGTAATTATGGGTCCAAATTACGGTGACGATACTAACGTAAAATTCGTTGAGCTGTATATCCCGTGTTGTAGGGGTAGCGTGCCTTCCTCTTACCCGGAGGCCCCGGGTTCGATTCCCGTCCAGGTCACGAATTTTTACCAGGAGCTGAGGGCTGATTCGAGGTCAACTCAGCCTACGTAATTAGAATTGAGGAGCTATCTGACGTTGAGATAGCGGCCCCGGTCTAGAAAGCCAAGAATAACGACCGAGAGGCTATGTCGTGCTGACCACACGACACCTCGCAATGTGCAGCCCTTCGGGCTGAACAGCGGTCGCTTGGTAGGCCATCGCCCTTTGGGGCTGTTGCGCCATGGTGTTTGGTTTTGGTTTGGTTAAAGGAGCTAGTCCGCCCGAAGCTGTTGGCCTGTAGATTTTCAGGATGTCTTTAAAAGCATAAACATTTCTTCCTGTATGTTTTTAAATTATTAGAGAAAATATAGCATTGTGATTGGTCAAAGCGCTCGCCAGTACTTCAAGGCCACCTGATAGTTCAATGCCGGCCATGTGCGTGACGGAAATTCTAAAGGGCGCGCACGAATTCGCTGTCTGGTATGACGTCTCCTCACTCTTGTCAACATAACTGAGCGGTCAGTCGTGGACTCGTGGTTTATCGAGAGTATTTCTCGTACAGGTTTCGGGTTCGCTTAGCTGACTGGTGAGAGTCCCAATGGCAGCTGGGATCGTATACATCATATGTATAGCGCGACGTGTAAATGCATAAAGTTATCACTTCCTTTTATTATTTGAAAGGATCAGCTACTTTGCAGACAATGTGGGCTGCCAAAAGGACAAAGTTCCACGCGAAACAAAATAATCTAAAATTAAAAGTTTAAATTAAACTCACAACAATAACTCTAAGGCGACAAAATATTTCGCGAAAACCGAGCGAGTGGCTGCTCGGTTTGTATCACATAGCTGTGAACCTGCATTCTGGAGAGAGTGGGGTTCGAGCCCTACTGTCGGCACCTCTGAAGGTTGTTTACCCTGGTACTATTTTCACACCAGGTAAATGCTGGGGACTTGACTTACTTGACTTATTTCCTTTAATTCCAGGTGGAACATAGGGCCTCGACGAAATTTCTCCAGCTTGTTCTATCTGCCGCCAATGATTTCACCTCCCTCCATGTCTTGTTAACTCCAGCAATATCCCTGTCTGTGGTTCTCTTCCAGGTAATCCTCGGTCTGCCTTGCCTGCGACTACCTTGTGGATTCCAGCTCAATGCCTGCCTTGTGATACATTCTTGTGGTCTTCTCTGGGTGTGCCCATCCATCTCCATTTTGTTCTCATTTCTGTTCCTGTATGGGACATTGACTTGTGGCCTCCCATAGGTCTTTGTTTGAGATGGTCTTTGGCCACCATATTCTCATAATGTACCTCAAAGAACGATTTATAAAAGCCTGTAAACTTGTGGTAATGTCTTTGGTCACTTTCCAGGTCTCACTTCCGTACAGTAACACAGATTTAACATTTGAGTTGAATATCCTTAGCTTCGTTTTTATACGAATGTCAGAGGATCTGCATATTCGTCTTGACTATGAAAAAGCTCCTTTGGCTTTATTTATACGACTCACTAAATGCTGGGGCTGTACCTTAATTAAGCCCACGGTCGCTTCCTTCCCACTGCTAGCCGTTTCCTATCCCATCGTCGCTATGCACTGTACCTATCTGTGTCGGTGCGACATAAAACAAACTGTAAAGCAAAAAAAAAAAATCATGAAATATAATTCATCGTCGTAATGAAGACATCTACAAAAATTCACGTTCAAACGTTCAATAAACGTTCAAAAAATTACCCATGCAGCACATGGAGCAATTTTATATAAAGACACGTTATCTAACCTACTTATAACGTGTCTTCTAATGATGATGATGATAATAATAGTCAGTAGTAATAATATTGTAATAACATGAACAATGAAAGGCTAGAACTGCACAATTCACTAGCATCCTGCTGTACTTCTTAACGCTCTTTTAAATTACACTGTGGTTGATATTCCTTTGACGTCCTCCAGTAAACGGTTCCATTCTCGTGCGGCAGAAAATGAGTTGTTACTATGTGGCCAGTAGTGGCGACTAGGGAAGGTGTGCCCCCCCCCCCCCCACGGCCACTTTGTGGAGAAAAATCACATTATTCAATTTTAGCCGCTTGAAACCAGGAATTATAAAAAAAATATGTGTAAACTCTGTTGTCTTATCAGCTAATTCTTTCCTTTAATTTCTTTAATTATTAAGAAAAATACCTAGCGGAGACACGCACAAAATGTAGCTCGTCGCGGCTAACCGAATTGTACAGCGCCATAGCAAGTCGTGGATACCCGCGGAGCAATGTGCAGCACGTTCTGGGACGAAGGGTAACAGGGGTATATTTTTGGCAAGGTCACCCGTTTGCCACGCGCATTCGTCAGTCACTCAGTCAGTGTGTCTGTTCAGTTGTATCTAGTGTTACTTTGTTACTGTGAGTCAAACACTAATTAATTGAATTAATTTTGAAAAAAATGCTATTTGTTCGGGGCGTCGACCTATGGAGATATTTTGCCCCTAGTCAAACACTAAGTTACTTTTAAATTCTATAATCACGCCGTACTTCAATTTAATTTTAAGACATGTGTAATACATATTCCTTTGGTGAAAGTTATATTGTATAGTACTGTTATTACCACACATGTGGTTAGAATGTGAATCTATATGTCTCTATAGAAGTTCGCTCAGAGAGCATAAAAAACTTACCATTTTATAGCTTTTTTTAAAAAAAAATTTTGATGTCTAACACCATTCCCCTTGCTATATCCCTCAGCAACTTCTTATTCCCAATCACCGCTACTGTATGTGGCAGTTCGATGGTGAGGAACGACGAGCAAATTTGTTATTTGAGCCCTCTTATAAAGTAATGGAAATGCGAAGAAAGGTAGGATGAGGAAGATGTAGTAAGAACTCTGTGGAGGAGAGACAAAGTGTGATGGTTACTAGGAACATGGACTAGCGACCACTCTAGTTCTAAGAAAAATGACAACACATGGTCATATTTTCCCACGTTACTTGCATATCTCGAACACGCACTTTGAGAGAACTGCAGCTTTAGGGACAATTCTGGCCTAACGTAATTGAAAATCAGAATGTGGCATTGCAAGAGCTTCAGTTAATTTCTTTTTAATGTTTTTTTGGAAAGATATGTTTATATTTATATCAATAATGTAGAACTGAGGCTTTCTTCTTTTGTCAGAGATGTATGATAGGGGCTGCCTGGCCGAGGCGGTAAAGGCATGCTCGGTTCGCCCGGAAGGACGTGGGTTCGAATCCCCATCAGGAAGTCGTAAAATTTAAGGAACGAGATTTCCACTTCCGGTGGTGCACATGGCCCTGAGGTTCACTCAGCCTACACCAAAAATGAGTACCAGGTTAATTCCTTGGGGCAAAGGCGGCCGGGGCAAAGAGCTGACCACTCTACCCCATCATGTGTCGAGGTTAACAATGGTGGAAGTCTTTACCTTCCACTCCTCCCAGGGCCTTCATGGCCTGTACGGAGGTGACTAAAGAGATGTATACCGGGCGAGTTGGCCGTGCGCGTAGAGGCGCGCCGCTGTGAGCTTGCATCCGGGAGATAGTAGGTTTGAATCCCACTATCGGCAGCCCTGAAGATGGTTTTCCGTGGTTTCCCATTTTCACACCAGGCAAATGCTGGGGCTGTACCTTAATTAAGGCCACGGCCGCTTCCTTCCAACTCCTAGGCCTTTCCTATCCCATCGTCGCCATAAGACCTATCTGTGTCGGTGCGACGTAAAGCCCCTAGCATAAAAAGAAAGAGTTGTATGATATGACAAGTCATGCGTTCGTCCATGATAACACCGAGATTTTTCACTTGTGATTCACAAGGAACTGGAACGTCTTGATGATTAGTCTGGGCATGGAGGTGAAGGAAATCACTCGAAATCGTCACTTCTGGAGGGCAGCAGCATTCACCAGTACAATGGATTATAACGAGCAACGCTGAATCAGCATTTCTGCCCATGATACTGCTGTGCAGAAAGTGGTGGTGGTGGCTTTTTTTATTGTTTTAAGAGGAAGAGCCACAATCACCTATTCTTTAGTAACACAGTCAGAGGGAAACAATGGAAGGGGTCAAACACTTCGAAACATGAAGGTATCGGCTAAAGAACGACAAGGGCCACGAAGGGCGTGAAAATGGAAGACTTCCTAGGCTTCGAATGCTGTAATACCATCGGGGTCGGAAAAGAAAAAGAGTTGACCAAGGGAGGTCGGATAGGATAGTTGAAAGTGAGGAGTCTGGCACAAGTAAGTGGAAGCAACACCAACGCACGCTCCCAAGTTAAGAGCCCTTGGGGTTCCTTTTAGTCACTAGTCACCTCTTACGTCAGGCAGGGGATACCGTGGGTGTTATTCGACTGCCCCCACTCAGGTAACGGGAACCCAGCATACTATTATCCTATGAGAATATTCCATGACCCTGAAGCATAAGGAGATAATATGTATGTCACGTGATCCGACTGACAAAATGTACCCGTCTAGTTCCAAGCTGGACGGTGTGAAATGTTGCTTCTAGAAAGCAACAGATAGATTAGCACGGAGGTCTTTTACGGACAGTGTAGTGGAGTACCACGATCTTCAGAAATAATGAAACGACCTAGAGAGAGTGTGTGAAGGAGGACCGCTCATTGCTGCCAACATCCGTAGGTATTTACGAAACTCACCGAACGTTACCGAAACAAATAATATTTCAATGCAAATAGCATTAATGGAGATTCATTACCTGAGAGCACCAATCACGAAACCTAATACGTAATCCTACTCCAACTTAGTTATTAAATATAACTTATTATCCGTTATTGAAGCAGACACACGAAACGTCGTTTAGGCGGGACAACGTAAGGTCGAGAAATTGCCGAAAGTTGCAGGGGCTGCAGACTAAATGGGAACGCAATGTGTCGAAATGCCGCGTGATGACCGTGTGCATTGCTCAGCCTACAAGGAAGGCATAATAAGAGGAATATTACTATCTCTCTCTCTCTCTCTCTCTGTGTGTGTGTGTGTGTGTGTGCGTGTGTGTGTGTGTGTGTAACACAAAGGGGGTTATTTTGAACAGTTATGGTAATGAAACATACCCCATCATGCACATTGTGATTTGCCTTTCACAACCCTTTATATGAGAATGCGCCTGCAGGTGCTGCAACCCAACTTCTTTTTGTTATTTGCTTTACATCCCACTAACTCGTCCGGCTCCATGGCTAAATGGTTAGCATGCTGGCCTTTGGCCACAGGGGACCCGGGTTCGATTCCCGGCAGGGTCGGGAATTTTAACTATAATTGGTTAATTTCGCTGACACAGGGGCTGGGTGTATGTGTCGTCTTCATCATCATTTCATCCCCATCACGACGCGCAGGTCGCCTACGGGAGTCAAATCAAAAGACCTGCATTTGGTGAGCCGAACTTGTCCTCGGACACTCCCGGCACTAAAAGCCATACGCCATTTCATTTCATCCCACTAACTACTTGTACGATATTCGGAGACGCCGATATTTCAAAATTGAGTCCCGTAAGAGTTCTTTTACGTGCAAGTAAATCTACCGACGTCCGGCCCCACGGTGTAGGGGGCAACGCGTCCGCCTGACACCCGGCGGCCCCGGGTTCGATTCCCGGTCATCCTGGGGACGGGGTGTTTGTGTCGTCCTTAACCTTCCTTTCCTCACATTCAATTCAGTAATTACACTTGCACGCAGGTTCCTATCATATGGTGAAAGTAGTGGCAAAAGATATACAGAGGTCGACGCCACGAACAAATATTAAAAATCTACCGACACGAGGCTGACGTAATTGAGCACCTTCAAATACCACCGGACTGAGCCAGGATCGAACCTGCTAAGTTGGGGTCATAAGACTAGCGCCTCAACCGTCTGAGACCACTCCGCCCGGCAAAACCCATCATACTGCGGTGTATATATCTAAGGCAGGATAATTAATTAATTTTACCAACAAGGGATGGTAATCAGTGGCAGCTCGTGAAGTTGCGTAAGGGAGGGTCACGTTATTTTTAAATACAGAAACACGCACACACGCACGCACACATGTACACGTACAAGTACAGTATAAACATTAAAAAGCAATATGTCAAAACACATCTAGACTTACTTTGCCATTAATAATTACGACAGATCCACTCTTCTTTAGCTGTTTACAATTTTCTCGATCATAGCCAGCGCATGTTTACCTCTCAGTCGCCATTGCACTTATCAAGCATGTCTTTGTTCTACTTAATGTAGATAAACACATTTATCTTTCTTCACTAGTCATTGTCATGCTTCTAATATTATTTTCAACGATGGCACATTTGCAAATAAAAGTCATTTTACTGTACAGCTTTTTTTTTTTTTTTTTTTTTTTTTTTTCAGAGACCTACCTGCTACCCTTCTTGGACACAGTTTGCTAGTGACCGAGACTCTCTCATTACAGCCGGCCTATTCTCCAAGAAACACAGCCACCGTCAAATTTTGAAGACCATGTACTTTAAACATCTGCTCTTCGGTCACATGCGGATTGTGACCGGGAACTGATATAGCCTACAGCGGAACCTCGATATCCCGAATCACCTCGGGAGCTAAATTTTATTTCGAGTTATCTAAGTTTCGAAATGTAGAGAATACCGTTTTTGAGCATGTGTAGCATATAATTGAACCATATGTATCTATGGACTTGTACTGAATACAGTATTTTTAACAGCATGTAAAAATATACAAGTATACGCGTATTTTACGGCATCACTTTAATTATAACCCTTATTATTATAACTTATTAGAAGACAGAATACAGTATATATTGTAGTGAAACAAGAAACATGCTTCCGTTAACATCTTTGGAAAAATATCCGTTTGTCTCTTCTGTTATTTTACAGTTAACCTTCTTTCTTTCCACATACCTTTCAACAACATTCATTGTTGTGAAAACACTTAGTCCTTTACATTCGATTGACTCTGTATGTGCAGTCGAAGAATAGCCACTGCACTTAACGCCTGGTCTGCTGACGGCACAGGAGAAATCTCCAACGCTTCTTGTTCGGAATCTTCTTCTTCTGCTTCTTCTTGCTCGTCAACAACGTTGACAATATCCGTAGGAGATTCAGCCACTATAACGTGCAGAGTACATATTTATGTAAGCCTCAAAATCAGCTTCGCAGTTAACGAGCTGGTGATACTCCGCTCATTCTCCAGGAATAGGAGTGACTTCCTCCTCTTCCTCTTCCGAAGCTCATAAGTCACTTTAAAAAATCTTCCTTTGCGGAAGCAGTTTAATTGTTTCCTGCTTCATATCATCCCACGATTTACTCAGCATTCTTATCGACTGTAGTAGAATAATATCTACTCGGATTCAATTCCTCTCAGAATTCTGTGAACAGCGCTCTTCCTATGGAAATGCTTCAAGATTTTAATCACCCCTTGGTCCATGGGCTGTAGTTTGGATGTCAAGTTCGGTGGCAGAAAAATCACGCGCACTACCTTTAACTCCTGAACGAGCATCTTGGGATGAGCAGGGCAGTTGTCTGCGAAAGGGACGTTGAAACTCCTCGTCACTACCACGCAGCCAAGATTCGTAAATGGAGCTTGTCATCCACGACTTCCGGGGTTGCTTTCATACGTGACCGGTAATTAACAGCGAGGCTTCGCCTATTTTCCGATCACTAGAAGTTTTAGGTTTTCGATTCCCGTCATATTAGCTCCCAGTATCACTGTAACCCTCCTTTTACTTGTTAACTCTTCCTGATAAATCACAAAAGCTGTATTGCACAGTTAATGTTGTACAGAATTCGAGTTATAGAATATATTTTGCTTCAAGGGAGGAAATGTTTGCTTCGAGAAATCGAGAATTCGTGTAACAAAATTTCGACTAATAGAGAGATAAACACACGTGAAGAATAGGACAAACGGCCGGGAGATCTAAGTTACTTCGAGATACTGAAAATTCTAGTAGTAGAGGTTCGAGATATCGAGGCTCAACTGTATACGGTTTTATGCTCTATTCTGAAGGCAGATTTCGCAGTTTAGAAGTACTAGCCACCTTCCTTATGAGCTTAAAACCCGTGTCCTGTATTGCACATTGTATTGAGAAGTTAAACTTAAAAAATATTATTATATTATTGGAAGGGCACGTAACCCTTATGGGTCGGCTGCCGCTGATAGTAATTATTAATAATATGCAGGGAATTTTATGGAATATGATTCATTCAACAAGTTTATCATATTAACCAATTCCATTGGTAATTATAAATAACTAGTGCCCTGTGATTCCAAACGAGAGATAAAATCCAGAATTGAGCAGGCCAGGAAATAATTCATGACCATGCAGAAATTCTTTGTAAGGTCAGATCTCAGTCTGCAGTTGCGAATCCGCATGATCCGCCGCTATAAATTCTCTATTCTTCTATAAGGATGTGAGAGCTAGAACCTGGATCCAAGCATTAAAAGACGTATCGCTGCCTCTGACATTTATTTTTATCGTTGTCTCTTCCGTATACCTTGGATACTGGAAATTTCAAATATCGACGTCCTTCATCGGATGAAAATCTAAAAAGAACTAATTATAAAACAAAGGAAAACGCAATACCTAGGATATGTTTTGAGGGGCGAGCTACAGCTAATTATTGAAGGAAAGATACAAGGAAAAGGTCCATTGACAGACGGACAAATTAATGGCTGAAAGACATTCGAAGAAAGCACAGGTGTACGTCAGAGGAATCTTTACATACTGCCAGTGGTGTATGCTGGGATCAAGACGTGGGCTACCACTAGACTTAGGTTACCCCTTTTCGATGGTTTGTTTAGTGAACGTCAACCCTTGAGTGTTTTAACCTGCAGCCAATAGGGGGTTGTGGCTAAATGAATAGAATGCTTGCCTTTGGTCCGATGACCCCGGTTCAGTTCTCAGAATCAGACCGCTCGTACTGTTGATTCCCCTGGCTTGTGGACTGCGTGTTTATGACGTCTTCGCCATTCATTTCATTCTCATTAGGTCACCACCAAGAATATATAAATACCATGCACCATTATTATTATTATTATTATTATTATTATTATTATTATTATTATTATTAAACAAAAATGTTGAATTTTACAGCATTACCAGCAGTCGTACGCATCGTTCACTGGTTTATTAACTTTCTCGCGAGATCAATGGTGGTGTCCGATCAATGATCACGGGTTCTGTTCCAACCAATAAAAGAGGACACTAAACCTGAAAGATCGCATTTTATTTTAGCAGATCTACCTATAAAAAGAAAACTATATTACTCCTATAACAGCAGCCCTGCAGTGTCTTCCTACAAGGATGTACTGTAGAAGTGAATGGGAGAGAAATACCAGCATTCTGTTATCTATATAATTAAGTCAGAAATGCGTGCGATGTTTCCCCCCATTGCTTTCAAATGTTGTAAATGAAACAATGTGTCAGATGCTCACGTTACAGTGTGCTTTAGATTTCCATCGTTCTCATTATTGAGGTTTGGGCTTCACCGATAGCCTTGGTAGCATCTTCAGTATAGGCCACTGCATGCTACATAGTCAAGATCAGAGCTGGCTACGTGGATCACCAGCCTCCGACTGGAGATGGCGTCTTAAGAATAGGAAGTGGCCAGTAGCAGCAAACACTTTGTGGAGAAAAACTACATTTTTTCCACTTTAACCACGTGAAATTAAAAATTTAAAAAAAAGCAATATGTTGTATTTTCAGCTAATTATTTCCTTTAATTTCTTTCATTATTAAGAAAAATACTTAGTGGAAATACGCACAAAATATCGTTCGTTGCCACAGTAAGTAGTGGAGACCCATGGAGCAATGTGTAGCATATTTTGTGACTAAAGGTAGCTTGCCGCGCGCATTCGTCAGTCTGGCAGTCTTACTCAGTCAATGTGTCTGTTCACTTATATCTAGTGTTGAAATACATGTAATAACAATAATTGAAAAAATAAATGAATAAAAATAATTAATCGAAATGTCCGTAGTATGCGCGTCAGAGTTCACTAGAATGGATCCCTCAGACTTCAATAAAGCATGATAATTCTCTCTCCCAAGGCGTGTACATAAAACTGTCAACTGGTACATCTGCTTCAGGCCTTACCTAACCTTCTGCAAACGACTAAGTGGATAGGAACTCCACCTAGCTTCATCAGTATCTCCACTGATTCTAAAATAACTAACTATATTCTGAATAACATCCATGCATGAGCACCTTAGCAACACACCAAAATAATATTATACATTAAAATACACTCACAAAATACTGCTGGAAGACTCCATATTTACATAATTTTCCAACAATAACAACAACAACAACAACAACAACAACAACAATAAAACAGTGGGAAACGAAAAGCGAGGACCAAGTTACCATTTGCAGTCAGCCCGATGAAAGTTAATTACAAATCATATATATTTCGTATATGGATAAATACCCTTCACTGCCTCTGTGTATCAATCAAGACATCTTGCACATTCTCATTGTTGGTTTGTTATATCACACAGATACTGTGCATAATACTGTGTTCACTGACTCTAACACTCGGTTTAAAGATACTTTCGCTGGAGCAACACAGGCTTGTTGTTGAAAAATCCACTTTCCAGTCTTTCGACCGGGTCAGGAATAGAATGAATGAGACCCCCATCTAGTGGCGAGGACAGGAATTGTGCCGGCTGCCGAAGCCTGTCGCACTCCTCTGGGACAATGATTAATGAATGATAGAAGAAATGAAATGATATTGGAGAGTGTTGCTGGAATGAAATATGACAGGGAAAACCGGAGTACCTGGAGAAAAACCTGTCCCATCTCCGCTTAGTCCACCACAAATCTCACATCAAGTGACCGGGATTTGAATCACGGAATCCAGCGGTGAGAGGCCGGCGCGCTGCCGCCTGAGCCACGGAGGCTCACACTTGTTGTTCCAGAAAATAAATTATGCAAAGTCTGAAATACAGCACCCCATAACTTTCATCAACATATAAGGACACCAAGCCATCACAAGTGATATAATACCAAGTGCCTAAGCACTCCATAATTTGTAGGTCAGTACCACACATCACATTCCACAAAATTTCACGTCAACCACTTTCCACAAACGTTACATCTCCTCTCTTCCGCTGTTTTTAAGTTAAGTATGCTCCACCAAACTTTGAAGTAAAGTTTATTTCGCAAAAGTTACATCTCCCCTTACTACCAAAGCTTTCAGTCATCTCTCTGCTGTTTTCTCACATGCCTATATAGACCTCAGCTTCCCCTTATTCACACATGATACATCTAGATTGACCCTGGCCATCCAGTCACGAGTAGAATATCCTCTTGCCGTACCAAGACCACGCCCTGAACCACTTCCGGGCCCCAAGACAATAACAACATCAACGGACTCTGGACAGTCCCATATGACTCAAGCAAAGTTTCCGAGTTGTAAATGGCATTGTTTTCCCATCCGTTTGTACAAAAAAATTAGTCACATCACATATGGGGACCTTCCTGCTTAAAATATTAAGAATAAATATACAAATAATAATAATAATAATAATAATAATAATAATAATGACAATAATATATCTTCAAAAATGGATTTCACGGCCGCAGATGTTAAAATCACAGGAATAGAACCAGCTTGTGGGTGGTTAGGCCGTGTGCATTTGCAGAGTTTCGCCCAGACGTGCCATTTGGGCTCATCAGCTGGATTGGCACGCCCCTCCAGGACTCTGCTTAGCAGTGGCAGACCAAGCGCATGGTCCCGCCGTGTTAGCAAATAGCGATTGCTAGCCTGCTAAAGGAGAAGTGATTTCTCCATTTCCAAAAATATATTACTCCTCATGGAGTTAGAACATCACAGGAATAGAATATATCTTACTTCTGAATACAGTGCGAGGGTGTGATATATGTACTATCACAGTGTCTGTTAATTTGTTAGTGTTTAACAATACTTCTATTTAATTGTAATAATATGGGTGATTATTGTTTCTTTGGTGAAAGTTTTTTGTATAGTACGGCACTATTATTACCGCACTTAGGCTGATAGACCGTCAACACTCTATTGTAGGGGTTCCCAACCTAGCGGGTGCGTCCCCTAGGGGGACGTGGGGCCTTATCGGGGGGGGGGGGGGCGAAAAGTGATTTTAACTCGAATATTACAATTTTGCGTAATAAACATTTTTCGAATCTCTCCAAGTGATTGTCGCGCCAAGTCAATCGTTCAAAAGCACTGGTAATTGCCAACTGTCGGCACAAACCTCTGCGGAGCCCCGAGGTTGGAGGTGAAATAAGGAATTTACTGTGTTGTGAGGAGCAAAATGTAGCCTGAGAGCAGGTGCGGGAACAAGACCACTCAACGCACGTTTAATTGCTCACTTTGTGGACCTACTTGCGTGAAAGTAAACTATGACCATACGCGACATGTTTCTACTCATTAACGATGTAGTAGTTGCTTTCATTTTCCAGTATTATTGTTACATACTCTACAAGGTTTTTCTCATAAACAAAATATATTACATGAAGGAGGTAATCGTATAAATGTCGGTATTATATCAAATTGATCTAGTAGCGAGAACAACAGGAGATAAGGGAATAATAGTAGGCTAAATTATAATAAATGTTAGGCTTTCACGGCTAGCGTGAAATTCTATGTAGGCCTACTGGTATTTTGGGCTACAACTAATTAATGTTTAACCACAGCAATTAATGAAACAGTGACAATTTCTCACCAAAGATCTTAACTGGCAATAAGTTACTACAGTCAGGTGTCGACATTAACTCTGAAGAACAAAGAATATCGGAGTTTCAGAAGCAACAAATGAAGTGGAAGTTCCTCCTTCCCTCTCACCCTGCGGCATATAGACTCGTTTCGTGGGTAGCTCTTCCTTGAGTGCTCTGTTCCCAACCCTCGACGTTCTTATTCTTCCCTTGCAGTCAAATTGGCGAGAGCTATACGGTATAGTACAATTGTCCCATCAGAGATGGCGCAGTTAATGGCCATGACAACACATCGCCGATAGACCATCAGTGGCCAGGCCCTTCGACTGTTGATTCTGTGCCTCGTATACTTTCGCAGTGGACGTGTCTGTCAAGTTGTTTATTGTGAGTGTTGTGTATGCTTCGCTGTGACAGTGCGACTGTGTGAATTGTTTTATTTAATACTAGCTGATGTACCCGTGCTTCGCTACGGAATTCTACATTGTGTACAGAATTCTACGTTAGGTAGTGTACACGTTGTGGGCAAGATTGTCTTAAATTGTATAGCTCTTAACGTTACCCTAGAAACGCGATGGGAGGTCACCAAACATCTTTTCTGGTATGAAGACTGAGGGAATTTTCACTGTAATGGTAGACCCAATTTCATACCATCATTCACAATCAGGTTGGGATGTTTTCATTATAATGCCTTTTTAAATCCTCAGAAAGACTGTCTTAGTGGTTTTCCCAACTGAAATGAACATACAATGACGTCAATACGAATGGCGCGATTGAAAGCAATGCTTTCATATTACGAAATACTCGATCAAATGAAACAACACACATTTTCCCTCTTTTAACGAACAGGACTACGCTGCCTATCTAACTGTCCAAAATTCCAAACCTGGAATGACCAAACCGCAGACAGCCGTGACCCGTGAACACACTTCGGCGGGGAGAGGGTCGAATAGTGGAGACTTCCAGGGCAAAAACTATGCCCAATTACTATTCTTTTTCCTAGGAGTACCCGATGAGTCGGAAAATATCAATTCACTACACTGGCGGCGGAAAAATTTATCTGACTTGAAGGCAAATTTTTCCTCCAAGCCAGTTTGGAGTAAATTGAATGTAGAATTTAATATAAGTGAAGAGGAAGGAGCTTTTTTTAAGAAACGGCCCTTTTCAGAGTTGAATTTTGAGTTATTTAGTGAATATTGCGGTGCTATAATTTGGAAAAGACCTAAATTGTTATTCTAGACCAGGCTGTACTACTACTAAGTGAGGCTCTGCCTTAAGTATGCACACTGCTCATTCAAAACAGCGCGTCAGATTAGGGATCGAATAGCTGAAATACTATGATGATCCAGTGTGTTACGTACCAGCTGTAACAGAAAATGTATGAACCAGAGGAATGGCATGCTAAAGAAGAAAGTTTTCTAACTCCCCGGCTATTTCCCGCCAATATTCAGTCAGGCTGTTATACTTGGTACACAGCAGTAATCCCATCTATCGGAGTTGAGAGGCAGCGTAAGAGACAAAGAACATCACAATAAACAATGGTCAATGTAATGTTATTGTTGATCAATGTTATGCACTGTCGATATTATAGGCCTTCACATTTCGTTTTCTTCCGACTCTGAAATACCACTCTTATCATAGTCGGTAGGCCTACAGTAAAACTGAATTAAAGAGAAATGATCGGAAATTGTATTCTCTATAACTTTTTTATATAGTACTTTTCGATAGGACCAATAACATAGGTATTTAAAAATTACATTTTAGACACCTTCCTCTAAACTACAGCTTCATCCAGAATGAATAAAATTGTTTATAGTTTAGACTGTAGTTTCTTATTCTCCGACTCTATATGCCAATTTTCATTCAATTCTGTTAATCCACTTTCTCGTGGCTCGGCGTCGATATGGACTTGGTAACAAAAATACAAATTAATGAATATCTGTGTTATCATAGCCGGTACGGTAAAAATGTATAAGACATGAATGGTCGGAAATTTAATTCTCTATAACTTTGGTTATATAGTATTTATCGACACGACAATTAATAATATAAATATTTGGGAATTGCATTTAGGCCTTCCCCTAAACTACCATTTCACTCAGCGTAAATATAATTACTTATAGCTTAAATTGTAGTCTCTCATTCTCCGACTTTGCATACCAATTTTCAATGAAATAGGACCACTAATAACGTAAATGTTTAAGAATGAAATTTTAGGCCTTCCCCTAAACTACCATTTCACTCAGCGTGAATAAAATTATTCATAGGCTAGATTGTAGCGACGTATTCTTCGACTTCCCATACCAATTTTTATGAAGATAGGGCTACTAAAAACATAAATATTTGAAAATTAAATTTTAGGCCTTCCCCTAAACTACCATTTCTATCAGCGTGAATGCAATTATTTATATCCTAGATTGTTACTGTGGACATGACCGAGACAGAAATACCATTCTTTTCAAATTCTGAGCAATGTACAGACAAAACTCTTATTTTATATATATAGATGAGATCCACAGCTGATAAATTTTGAAGTAGGGTAATCCCGGCCGTAGAGTGAGACGGAAAATTCCCACGTGTCAGACAATTCAGGCACTGCATTGGTCGATCTGAAACCAGCTCAAAGGTGTATCACAACATTTAAAACCTTAGTTCTGCACATGTGTAATTGTTCTTTGGTGAAGATTTTATCATATAGTACTGAATCAAAATCTCAAAAAAGTATTATTTCTGCATTTAAGTTGGTAAACCGTCAACCTTTACTTCTCTGTCAAAATTTGCTCAGAGAGCATCAAAAACTTTTTTTTTAAAGTTTTATTGTCTATTCCCCATTATATTTTCCCAGGCCCCCAGTACACTTTTGCTTTTTATATATTTTGTGCTTCCTCCCGCCACTTCTAATTCCCATTTGCCACTACTGGTTATACATTGATTTTTTCAGCATATGGCCTGTACTTCCCCATATCTGAAGTGCAGCTACTCCTCCCAGCCCAGCTGCCCGCAGATACAATGTTACTCCATGCACTAGCGCTGATGGACAATGGGACTGAACCCGAACCCAGCACTGTGACGTACAGCCTCAGTGTGTCATCCCCTTTGGTTACTCTCAGCTCCAGCACAGGGGAACTTAGAGTGAAAGATATTACCTCTCTGAAAGAAGGTAAGATATTTTCATTAATGAAAGTATGTTACACTTTCTGTTACAACAGTAATATAGAAATTAACATACCAGCAGTCTTAAAAACAGTTCAGTTGAAAACTTTATATGTCATAGGA
Organism: Anabrus simplex; assembly: GCF_040414725.1. Taxonomy (NCBI): domain Eukaryota; kingdom Metazoa; phylum Arthropoda; class Insecta; order Orthoptera; family Tettigoniidae; genus Anabrus; species Anabrus simplex. Next base: position 819,151,189 of record NC_090265.1, on the reverse strand, counting down.
TTCTTAATAAGTAAATATATAATATTAATATTCTATGTATACTTGTAACCTGCAAGATAACCTATTACAAGAAGTAGGCCTACTGTAATATCAAATAAAGGTTACACTTTCAAGTGGGACCTATCTGAGTTATTCTTTCTCTACAAAGGATTTATATTAACAGAACTCATTTATATGTTATGTCACTACTTTTCCTATTAGTAAAAATTTTTTAAATCTAAATTGACTTTCAACCTATTAGGTCATGTTATGTACATATAGCACATGTTGAAGAGATGTTAAGTACAGAACAAAAATGGCCTACCAGACACCAGTGGAATCCGAACTCACAACCTCCCGATTTTGCGTCGGTTGCTCTACCGTTAAGTTATGGTGGCCAGGTCATCTTTGTTCTGTTGGAAAGGATCTAAGCTACAGGTGTAGCACTACTGCCATCACACTGTTGAGTGCATTTAAGTTGTCCGTTGTGGGCCAAGTCAATGATTTGGCCATTTTTGTTCTGTACCTAACATCTCTTCAACACATACTATATGTACGTAACATGGCTATTAAGTTGAAAGTCGATCTTGATAACAATGCGGTCGTGAATATTCAATATTCATTGATTTGGTCCATAAAGGGCAAGTTGCACACACTCTACAGTGTGATGGCAGTAGTACCAGACCTGTAGTTTAGGTCCTTTCCAACAGAACAAATATGACTTAGGCCACCATAGCTCTTGTAGAGCAACCGACGTGAAATCGGGAGGTTGTAGGTTCGGATCCCACTGCTATCCAGTTGGCCATGTTTGTTCTGTGCTTAATATCTCTTCAACATGTACTATATGTACATAACATGACCTAATGAGTAGAAAGTCGATTTCGATTACAATGCTGCCGTGAAAATTCAATATTCATTAACATATTTTAAATTGAATGTTTATACACTTTCTTCATTAATAATAAATCAATTATAAATTTTATCTTATAATAGGGCCCTTCCAAACTACCATCATGGCAACAGGGCCTAAGAAGGAAACAACTAATATGACAGTCAGCATTATGCCTTTAAAATCTGATGGAAAAACTCTTGACTGTGATGCCATGTTCAAGGTAAGGAACGTAAATAATCTTTACCTCTTGGTACCATATACAATTAGTATTTTCCATATTTTCACTTAATGACTCAAGTGACACTCTGGTTATGTTACTACCTTTCTAATTAGGAAGGGTAGGATGGTACAACTGAACCAGTTAAGATAAACAAATTCATTGCATGCAGTATTCCAAATGTCATACTCAAATTATAAGCAAGAATTCTTAATGAGCCAGGTTCTTATTATTAAAAAAGACACACACAATTTTAATTTAAAGACTTCCTTTCACTTTCATAATCACCTTTCCTTTGCACAAATTTTCCCCACTGTTTTACATGTTTGGAAATTCCCTTGTATTACAACTCTATTCCAGGAACTCACACATATTGATGCATCACTTTTTGTATGACTTCTGTATTCTTGTATTGCTGGTCTCACACCTGGAGACATGATGGTCAGAGGGTGCCATGTTGGGATTATAGGAAGGGTGCAGCAGAACCTTTCACCCCATTTTCTAAATTTCCTCCTTGGCAACGGCGGTCACTATCATGTTGACAGATGATCCTCTTCCAGGGAATTTATCAAACAATGCATGGTGGAGCTTGTGTTGTGTTTGAACATAATAACAACTTTCCCCTGGTTCAGTAAATTCAACTAGAATGCATTACTCTGCATCTCAGAAAACTGAGCCTATAACATTCCCAATAGACTGCTTTGTCTTCACTTTCTTTTCTGTTGGCGAATCCTGATGGTCAATCAATCAATACTGATCTGCATTAAGGGCAGTTGCCTAAGTGGCAGATTCCCTATCTGTTGTTTTCCTAGCCTTTTCTTAAATGATTTCAAAGAAATTGGAAATTTGTTGAACATCTCCCTTGGTAAGTTATTCCAATCCCTAACTCCCCTTCCTATAAACGAATATTTGCCCCAATTTGAATTCCAACTTTATCTTCATATTGTGATCTTTCCTACTTTTAAAGACACCACTCACAATTATCCATCTACTAATGTCATTCCACGTCATCTCTCCGCTGACAGCTTGGAACATACGACTTATGGTATAGATGTTGATTCCCATAGCGAGCAGCTCGTCTTCCTTCTCCCAAGTCTTCCTAGCCCAAACTTTGTAACATTTTTGTAACACTACTCTTTTGTTGGAAATCACCCAGAACAAATCGAGCTGCTTTTCCTTGGATTTTTTCCAGTTCTTGAATCAAATACTCCTGGTGAAGGTCCCATACAATGGAACCATACTTTAGTTGGGGTCTTACCAGAGACTCATATGCCATCTCCTTTACATCCTTACTATAACCCCTAAATACCCTCATAATTATGTGCAGAAATCTGTGCCCTTTATTTACAATCCCATTTATGTGATTACCCCAATGAAGATCTTTCCTTATATTAACACCTAGATACTTACAATGATCCCAAAAAGGAACTTTCACCCCATCAACGCAGTAATTAAAACTCAGAGGACTTTTCCTATCTGTGAAACTCACAACCTGACTTTTAACCCCATTTATCATCATACCATTGCCTGCTGTCCATCTCACAACATTATCAAGGTAATTTTGCAGTTACTCACAATCTTGTAAATTATTAATTACTCTATACAGAATAACATCATCTGCAAAAAGCCTTATTTCTGATTCCATTTCTTTACTCATATCATTTATATACTTAAAGAAAAAGGTTGAATAATACTGGCTTGAGGAATTCCCCTCTTAATTATTACAGGGTCAGATGAAGCTTCACCTACTCTAATTCTCTGAGATCTATTTTCGAGAAATATAGCAACCCATTCAGTCACTCTTTTGTCTAGTCCAACTGCACTCATTTTTCCAATAGTCTCCCATGATCAACCCTATCAAATGCTTTATACAGGTCAATTGCGATACAGTCCATTTGACCTCCTGAATCCAAGATATCTGCTATATCTTGCTGGAATCCTACAAGTTGAGCTTCAGTGGAATAACCTTTCCTAAACCCAAACTGCCTTCTATTGAACCATTCCATACTCTTCCATTTTGTTTCTGGTTCATAATGATTGATTTAGCTCTCATCATCTGACACAGTACCTACTCAAAATATCATTTCCTTCATTTCAATATGTCTGAGGAATGTCTAGAGCAATAACTTTTCCATCGAGCAAGTGACTGTGTCATTTGCATCACGTAGCTGTCAGCTTTCATTCGGGAGATAGTGGGTTTGAACCCCACTCTTAGCCGCACTGGAGATGGCTTCTCGTGGTTTCCCAATTTCAAACCAGGTAAATGCTGTGGCTGTACCTCTATTAAGGCCACAGTCACTTCCTTCCCACTCCCAGTCCTTTCCTATCCCATCATAGCTATAAAGGCTGTCTGTGTTGGTGCAAAAAAATCATAATTTCTTGTACTGTACTGTATCCTACTGCAAATTTTGCTCCAACTGTATCCACAGTGACATGTCTGCTTTCCATAAATTACATTGTGAGCTGTTTTTTATGTTACATGCAATGGAGGCAACCACTATGGTGCTGCTGGATGCTCATGTTTCCAGCTTTCAAGTTTTTCATCCACTTCCTACCAGTACTAGCACCCATGTACACATCTCCATATGTATGCTGAAGTCTGTGTTGAATTTCACAGTAATAAATATCTCTATAACAAGGAATTCAATGACAGCACATTGCTGAAATGAGACATCACTGCCAGCCATCTTGTAACAACTGCCTGTGCTCATATGATCAGAGCTGATGATGTCAATATATCTCAACACATTGTGTAAAATATGAAGATTCTAATGCAAAATCCAAATGTGTGTTCTAATACCGAGGTGGTGCAGCCCTTTTTCAGGCACACCTCCAATGGAGGTGATCTGCATGTACCATTTCAACCACATACCAGCACTCCTGCCATTCTTAAATTTCTGGCAGTACCGGGAATTGAACCCGGGCCTCTGAGGATGGCAGCTAATAACACTAACCATTAAGCTATGAAGGCAGATGTAGATTCTGATGATGCCCTTGGTTATACTGTATTGATGGATTCTGATTTTTTAAAATTTTGCCCAGTATTTTCCATACAGTATGAATTCTGTATAGTTATTACTTTTCTGATCATCTTCTCGTACACTGCCTTCTCTCAAATTATAATTCATCATATTGGATACTAACATTCCCAGTGTAAGTAAAGAGGAGCATAGCTGATGAGGAAGATCTTCAGGGATGCTTTAAAGAAGAAAACTGAGTTGTGCTAATAGCTGCAGCAAACAGTATTAGGTTTAGATTTTCTTGCTTAAAGGCTCTGTCTAGTTTCTTTCCTCTCTATCCTACATTATGTTACAGTGCAGAGATGACAGGTGACACTTGATATTTCTATATCATATACGGTATTAGCTAATATAATTAATTAGTAACAACTGAGATTTATAGATATGCAAGGTTTATTAAGATTGCAGAATCGCTATTGATATGAAAATTTGTTAGTAATTACGTTCACTATATTTATACGTGTCCGCCTCTGTGGTGTAATGGTTAGTGTGATTAGCTGCCACCCCCGGAGGCCCAGTTTCGATTCCCGACTCTGCCACGAAATTTGAAAAGTGGTACGAGGGCTGGAACGGAGTCCACTCAGCCTCGGGAGGTCAACTGAGTAGAGGTGGGTTCGATTCCCACCTCAGCCATCTTGGAAGTGGTTTTCCATGGTTTCCCACTTCTCCTCCAGGCAAATACCAGGATGATACCTAACTTAAGGCCACGGCCGCTTCCTTTCTTCTTCCTTGTATATCCCTTCCAATCTTCCCACCCCCCAACAAGGACCCTGTTCAGCATAGCGGGTGAGGCCGCCTGGGCGAGGTACTGGTCATCCTCCCCAGTTGTATACCCTGACGCTCCAGGACACTGCCCTTGAGGCGGTAGAGGTGGGATCTATCGCTGAGTCCGAGGGAAAAACCAACCCTGGAGGGTAAACAGATTAAGAAAGAAAGAAAGAAAGAAAGAAAGAAAGAAAGATGTTTATATGTTTTGTAATTTGTTTTCCTTTCTTTTTTAAGGATATATGTTTCTGGTTATCAGTGAAGTACCAAATACTTGAGAATCAGCCCCCATCTCTGCTGGGAGCATTGGGACCAGAATACATGAACACTTTATGTCCACAACACAATCTCTCTTATACTCTTAATCCAGGTAAGAAACAACCAAGTTTTGTGTATGAAAGGGAGGCCTAAACATTATTTTAAATGACAGTTTATAATAGAGAGAACATTTTTTTAATCACAAATACTATTTTTTATTTCAGGATCAATTTTCCATATCTTTTAAAATCCTGTGCATTTGTTCTTTCCTGTATGCGCACCAATTGTCAGCATCACTTGAGCTCAGACATATGCTTGTTGCCACATTGGTTCTGTCTTGTTGCTTCGCAGTTTTCACATTCTTGACAGGAAGGAATGTGCCACAGGAAGAGATTCATTGCCCGATTTGTGAAGTATCCGGCCAATGCTATGAGCGATGGAAAAGTTCGTAAGTAGTAAGATTATTCATGGAAGGTTGGGAGAATGTTCATGATGACCCACACTCTGGTCGGCCATCCCTGATCAGTGGTGATATTATTCATGAGGCTGACACCACCCTTTTTGCAAACAGACAGTTTACAATATCCTCCCTATCACTTCAATTTTGCACACATTTCAAGTTCCCAAATGATCTCTAGAAGGGTCGTCTCGTGCAATCAACCAACAGTAATCGGCCATCAAATTCACATCCCAACGTCGCTGATAGCATAGTTCTGCATCTTTGAGATCCTGTTCATCTTGTTCTTCACTGACAGCTCCTAAATTTGGAGGGAAATAATCCAGATGCGAAACTAAGAAATGAAGCTTAAGGCTCATATTACAACTGAGTTCCTTTAACTTTACCAATATTTTCCTTACAATTTCTTTGTACTGAGGGTCCTTAATGTTGCCAAGGAATTTAGTCACTACATCTTTGAATGCGTTCCATGACTCTTTCTCAATTTTGGTCATCGTATCCATGAAATTTTTTTCCTTCCACAGTTTACGAATCTGTGGTCCATAAAATACACCTTCTTTGATTTTTGCATTTGATAATGAGGGAAATTTAGTGGATAAATATTGGAAGCATAGGCTACTTTTATCTAATGCCTTGACATACTGTTTCATCAATCTTAATTTGATGTGCAAGGGTGGAAGTAGAATTTTTTCACGGTCAATAAGACTTACATTCAAGACATTTTTGGATCCTGGTTGTAGTTGTTTCCTTTCTGGCCAATTCACTGTATTCCATTGTTTATCCCATGCCCTGCTATCCCATTTGCATAGGAAACAGGGAAATTTTGTATACCTTTTTGTTGTCCCAGCAACAATCCAATGATCTTCAAATCACCGCAAATTTGCCACCCATGCTCGTGATATTTAATTTTTTTAATCCTCTCAACACCTATTACATATGGCAAATCTTGACCACACAATTTGAGACAGTGCTTCAGCTGATTTCAGGGCTACCCATTGTAGTTCGTGTCTGTCACTGGTCCTTTCACTAGCAAAAATCTGGGCTGTGTTCTCATTGTTGTTTGTTTTTCTAGCATTTATTCCACCTTAAGGGAGGGTCATTTTCAAGATCCAAGAATGCCATGTGAGTCATCATCTTTTCATAGTATCGTTTCATTAGGAGGCTTGCAAACATGTATTGAATCAATTGCCCCTATGTCTTTTACAAAACCACATTGGTTTGGTGTTATTTCAATGATGCCCCACGGACATACATCTAGTATGTATTCAAAAATCTTCGGTATGTGTCTGAGTAAGTGTATTGGTTGGTAGATGGAACAGGTCAGTAAGATTTATGTGATATCTTTTCAGTTTTGGTTCAGCTAATTTATAACTGTCCAAACTCTGAATAAATAAAGTTGTAAACTACCTGAGAACAGAAAATAAATGGTAACAGAACTATACCTGGAAACAACAGCAAGAAATTATTGAAGTAGATGAATGGCAAATAAAAGTGCTGAGGGCAGATATCAATGTAATTAAGTTGTTTCTTTTTCATGTGTAATTCTGTTACCATATGTTTTCTTTTTCAGGTGGTTTATAAATTTGTTTGTTTGTTCAAAATTAGTTTTGGCAGACTGAATAACCGAACAGTTATACAGTACATATGTATTTTTAAATCTTCAGTAAGTTGTTAAACCTCATTAAATGTCCTTCATGTCCAAATTTCTACTGCTTCTATCCTTTCTTTCTCTTGCTTTTCCAATTTTCAATTTGCACTTCAGTACAAAAGTAAACTCAAACAAACAGTGCTGATGTGCTTGTTGATCAGCAGGGCCAGGATTGTGATGACCTAAGGAATGCCAAAAGAAACCTATAAAATTACCTAAAATCTTCAAAATAAAATGAGAAAATGACCCAAAATTATAAAGGAAAATACACTGTATAACAAAAAAAAAAAAAAAAAAAAAAAAAAAAAAAAAAAAAAAAAAAAAAAAATGATGTGCCAGGAAGGAATAGTCCAATGGCGATAAAAATCAGTAGATGTGAGGAACAGACATAGAAAAACAAATGATCAAAAGTGCAGAACAATCGAATGATTTATTGCAGAGTTAGAGCATTACAAAGTGAGGACGTCAATAAGGTGTTGGTCCACCCCTGGTCTGGCTGCAAGCTGTCACCCAACGTGGCATGGACAGATAAAGTTCCCAGATGGTGTCGTGCCGAATGTCGTGCCAAATGGTCTCCAACTGTTGGGCAAAATTGGCGACATTCCGGGATGTTCGCAATCGCCTTCCCATGACGTTCCAAATGTGCTCTATTGGAGAGAGATCTGGCGACTGAGATGGCCAAGGAAGGATAGGGCAAGCTTGAAGACAGTTCATAGCAACACGTGCCATGTGCGGCCGGGCATTGTCCTGTTGGAAAGTAAGGTCTGGATAACGCTGAAGGAAAGGTAACACAACTGGCCGTAGAATGTCATCAACATACCGCTGTGCTGTCAGTGTGCCAGGAATGACTACCAGAGGGGTCTGGCTATCAAAGGATATGGCACCCCCGATCATCACCCCCTATTGTGGGGCTGTGTGGCATGCAATAGTCAAGGCAGGATCCCCACGCTAGTCTGGACGTCTGCAAACACGTCTGCGGTTGTCATCAGGGCGCCGTTGGAAATGGGATTACAGTCACAAAAGACTATACATTCCCAGTCAGTGCAGTTCCATGTTGCTCGCGCATGGCACCAATGTAATCGGCTTGATGGTAAACGGGTGTGAGTGGTAAGCGGCGTAACGGGTGGCGCAAGTGCAAATTCCACTCACTCAGGTGTCTGTTGGTGGTCATGGTGGACACATGTATATGGGTTATGGGTCACATGCTGGATTGTTGATAACGATGACTGCAGTGCTGTGAAAACTGTTCTGAAAATCACTCTGTTTGCCCCTGCTGTTGTGGCCCTTGGTTGACCATTGCTGTCCTGACGCTGATGCCTGCCGTTGCTGATTCACGCTTGCCAGCATCGTCTGATCGCCGCATCACTTCGACCCAAATGTCCAGCGACAGCTCAATTCGACCAACCAGCTTCTTTCAATCGGACTGCTTGACCTCTTTCAAACTCTTGACATCTGCTCATGATGAGCACGAATCCTTCGGCATGGCATTCTTACAGCCGACGTTAAGATAGCACAGTCAAATGCAACAGCTACTTTGAGCATCCGCTTCAGAATCACGCCTTATATACACTTGATGCATGCGCAGTTCGGATGCGCGGGAGCTCCTGCTATTCATTCATTTGCATGTTCGGACAAATTTGTTACCACCACCTGAAACATAATGCTGAACTCATTTAACCAAGTAATAGGTACATACTCTATTCATAATGAATGATTGCAACTATCTGGGCTTTAGAGAAACATGATTCTTTAGCATACTGTGGTGTTTGCAGCAAGGTAAACCTGTCTGCACATTCGAGTTCAGAACTTGTAACATACAAAATCAGTTTCGAAGTGATAGCGTTGACTATTCCATTAGTACAAAGATATGAGACCTAGTCTTCATTGCCTGTAGTGGCTACATGGTACTAGTCGTAGCCATCATGTGATTTTCCTGATGAATTCAGAGTGTGAATCTAGCTACAAGGTTTTCATTTTTATTTTTATACTCTTAAGGCTTTTGTAGTTAAAGTTTAACTTTCTTAAGTCTCCAAAGTCGCTTTTCACTTTTAGAAAGAAAGCATAAATCAGAAAGGAATTATAACATACAACTTTTATATGGCAAATGGCTACAATGAATGAAGCGCACTGCACTTGTTGTCAGGATTGTGACACACCCATTCAACCAAGCAACTGCACATGTTTGGACTGGACTTCATACGTAGGGCGTATGAAATAGCACATAGTAATCTTTACAGCAAAGTGCAGGCAGGTTCCACCACATACATTGCAGCAAACAGGAATGACTCACCTCTACCGTTCTCAGATATGCATTAACGAAGGAAGTGGTCATTTTGAACATTTCCTTCATTGATCGAATGGCTATGCACGAGCCCATTGCACCTCTGTCCGTAACAGTTTATTTTATTGCAAAGAGCTCTTTTAAGAGCTGCTTAGAAATGAACATAACAGAGTACCTGCAACATGAGAACTGGTCATCAACAACATGACTATATCGGACTCGAACCCTCGACTAACGAGCACCGCTTTTCTCCTCTAACTTTAAGCACACTCGGCTATCACGAGTTGTTGTTGGCCACTGTTATATCAACACTACTTCTAGTCATTCAGCCATCATATTCTCTGTACATGAAGTTTCTGTGATACAGGATTTTTACAACTCTTTACAATCATTCAGTATTTTATCGTTAATGCTGATTTAGTTGACACAAATAAACGGATTATAGAAAGAGTAGTAAGGCCAGACTTTGCTGTGAGTAGCCAAGGTCAATGTTTTTAGGTTAGGCTAAAATCTGCAGGTTGCATAAAACTGAGTGAATAGGGGCAGCTGTACCACTCGGTATAACTCCTAGTAAAATGGTTTATCAAGGACCTATTCCTTTAATTAGCTCTGTATATTCGCACACGTAGCGATAATTTTGACATCAACACTCGGTTGCTCTTCGGAACCGGCGAAGAGGTTCAATTTCTGGACTGAGGATGTGGGACAGTGGGACGTAAGGAAGGTGCACTAGGTGCGGGGCTATGGGAAGCAAGAAGGGAAGCTGAGAACACAGCCCAGGTTTTTGCTAGTGAAAGGACCAGTGACAGACACGAACTACAATGGGTAGCCCTGAAATCAGCCGAAGCACTGTCTCAAATTGTGTGGTTAAGATTTACCATATGTGATAGGTTCAGAGAAGATTTTAATTTCACGATTTTGAATTTTTTATATAATTAATAACAATGAACCTAAATAATTTGGTAACTGTGATATGTATAGCATCAGTGGCCTAAAATTTATGTAATTAATGTAAACTTTCAGTGTTTTATGAAAAGTAAATAACAAAATTCATCATAAATAACAGTAGTCTATCTAAGACTTTCTTGAAGTGATTATTCCAATGCCAGCAACATCTTCAACATCAGACCATACTGGATCAGCTTAAGGTAATTACTGTACACCTTATATTCTCTCTATTTCATTTCTCATTCTTTGGTAACTTCTTTGAGCTGCAGCCTTCAAAGAAAAGTCACGTTGCTAATCAAGCGATGTCACTATTTTACATCAAGTAGGCCTACCTAACATTAAATTTGAACACATTATTTTTCAAAGCAGTGAAACCTCAGACATCCGTGCATTGCCACTGCCTTGAATTCACACATTCCACACTGAATTTGCCCTATTATTTTTGCATTTGTAGCACTCACAAATTCTTGTCTAAAATTCATCTTGTCCTGCTGGTAATGCAAGACTTCATGATGATTGTATTTGCTCTACTGACATGACTGCTGCTCGCCCTACTTTCATCTATAAAAACTAGTACTAGCCCATGTGTAATTGTATTTTGAATGTTTCTTATAATTTTCCATGAAGGTAAGGTTCTAAGTGAAAATAAATATCTGATTTAAGTGATCCACTATAAAATAAAGTTCAGGAAAACTATGGTGTGCTGGTATCAGGAGATGAAGAAAGACCTGGAAGAAATGGGAATACAAGGAACTGAAATCAGCAATAGGGATGCTTGCAAGTCGAGGATCAAGGCCATGAAGAAGTTTCAAGAAAAAGTTAGATCCCCTACCCAAGCGCCATGGACAGAAGAAAGGAGGAGATTGCAGAGTGGAAGGATGAAGTAGTACTGGACAATGATTAAAGCCCAGAAACAGATGAAGCTGAATTTGAATTAACGTGGTCCATAGTCAGCTAAAACGAAAGAAGAAGAAGAAGAAGAAGAAGAAGAAGAAGAACGTTCTCATAATTTGGTAAGAATAATCTACAAGCTCTTTAGAGCCTCCATGGCTCAGGTGGCAACGTGCCGGCCTCTCACTGCTGGGTTCTGTAGTTCAAATCCCAGTTGCTCCATGTGAGATTTGTGCTGGATGAAGCAGAGGCGGGCAGATTTTTCTCTGGGTACTCTGGTTTTCCCTGTCATCTTTCTTTCCAACAACACACTCCAGTATCATTTCATTTCATCTGTGAGTCATTATTCATTGCTCGAGAGGAGTGTGTCAGGCTTTGGTAGCCAGCCCAGTTCCTAACCTCACTGCTAGATGGGGGATTCATTCATTCATTCATTCATTCATTCATTGCCTGACCCAGTTGAATGACTGCAAACTGGCTGTGGATTTTCAATCTGCAACTCTATTTCCTTTAATCTTTGACAGTAAATGTATAACTTAAAGTAAATGTATTGATTTCAGGAAGCAAGTTCTTTGGTCTTGAGAGGACAAGCAAGCAGTGGATGCTTCGTAGTCATCAGTCTCTAGACAGAGAAAGTGGTGACATGTCACAGAACCATCCAACAGTAGTCTGCTCTGTGACAAGGACAGGCTTTCAACAAGATGTCAACATGACTCTGAATGTGATGGTATTAGATGAGGATGACAGTCCTCCAGTCTTGATGTCAGCCAATGTCACTGACATTTACCTTAACAACACTCAGTTGAAAAAGGTAATTTGTATGGTATATACAAACATATGGATTAAAAGAATTATTAAAAATATCATGAAATTTTAAAAATTGAAAGGAAAATAATCTGGAATGAAACAAAAATGTTTATTGTGTAGTGATATTTCTAATAGTTACACTCTCAAATTTTATTATATGCAACTGTAGTGACTTACAACATAAATATAACTGACCACTGTATGTGAACTTCTCACCATTAGGTTTAGTGTAAAAAATATTAGTACATCCTTATCCTATAATAAATGTTTTCTATTAGAAAACAGTTCTCCATTGCAGAGTCAACTTACCTCAAATCATGGAAAAGATGAAAAGATGCTTAATATATTTTATTCATTACTTATTTTTTCCCTTTCCATTGATTAAACTAATGCATTGTGTTCAATTTCTTCTTCCATGCACCGTCTTCCTAGTCCTCCATCACCAGTATAAACGATTCATCTCTTTGTTTGTCGCTCTTCCTGTGTTTAACTGGCTTTCTTCTTATCAGTAGCAGCTAGCTCTAAAGGGCAGAGGGGCACGTGCCCCTCCAGCTAAGTAACTATTACTGTATGTTTTTAAAACTACTGACACTTTGAATGATGATGCAGTCAGTTAAGTACTAGGCGCAGCATGCGGCTAGTGGGGCAATGTTTTTTCTTCTGACACATAGTTTGCTTCCTCTAGCTTGTTGGTCAGTCATGCTGAGCCTCTGCCCTTCTCTGCAGACACTTTCTTTGCATCTGCATAAAACCTCCTATTTCTTAACATGCACAGAATGAGAGTTTTTGGCATTGGCAAAGCCAGCCCCTGCTAATGGAAATACACGAAGGCTTATTGTGCCGACTCCAATGTCGGTTCCAAATGCAAGTGTTGCATGTCTGTTGTCTGAGAAGGGTGTTGTGCTGGCTAATGAAATTAAGTCCATATCCTATTACATAATATTTAGTGTGGTGTATGCAGTGTGTGGATACATTACCTCATTAAAACTAGAACAAGGGCATGAATATCAACATAAATCCCAGCAGGGGGTGTATACAGAATATGAATGCTTATGTGGCTGTGAGTCAGATAATGAGATTTTCTGTTTTCCATGCATGTTACTTGACTTGACTTGACTTGACTTGATTTGCATAACAGTTGGAGTAACTGAACTCAAACTCTTGAAAGAAAAAATTAAAAATCACAGAAGTTCTTCCCAACATATTAATCCATACATGGAATATAGGAGTATGGTAACGCAATTCTGTTTTTCGCCAATCAGTTAACAAATATAATGATCAGGTTAAGGAAAACAGAATACGTATTTAAATAAAATTCAGGGAACTCAATCATCAAAAATTACCAGTGTTTTGCCCCAGTGCGGCATGCGCTCATCAGTTTGATACCACACTTTCCAAAGACACTGGCCGGCTAGCACATTGGTAGTGACACCACTGCAAGCTATACGTGTGATAAGCATCAGTGCGGCATGGGCTCATCAGTTGGATACTGCACCTTTCCAAGACGCTGGCCGGTAGCGACACCACTGTAAACTATACATGTGATAAGCACAATACAATGCCAACATACTGGGCGAGAATTGCAAGTGGAGATGCAATTGTCCCATAGTACATCAGCACTGCATTGCGCTTATCTGTGAAAATGAAATGACTCCTCAGGCCTCGCAAACCTCATACCATTGTGGTTGGAAGAGGACGAGAGTTGAACAAGTGAGGTGAGATGGGAAAGATTAAAGTGAAGAGACTGGCACAAGTAAGTGGAAACAATGCCAGACTGAGCTTGGGATCCTCTGGTCACCAATCCACACTGGCAAGTTGAGAGTCACTGGAGCCCTTTTAGTTGCCTTTTACGACAGGCAGGCGTGCTAGCCTGCCAGTGTCTTAGGAAGGTGTGGTATACAGTTGATGAGCCCATGCCACACTGGGGTGAAACACTGGTAATTTTTGACAATTGAGTTTCCTAAATTTTATTTAGAATATGTATTTGTTTACTTGTGTGTGTGTTTAATAATAATATAAACTTGTGAAAAAGTAGTAACCCTCCACCTTCCTTCTCAACAGTTGCTAATGCTTCTTATTCTTCACACCTCATATCCAGACAATATCTGTCAATACTAGTCCCCTCAGTGTACTATTTGTTTTACATTGCACTGACAGATATATTTTATGGTGACGGTGAAAAGGGTTAGAAGTGGGAAGGAAATGATCATGGCCTTAATTAAGGTAAAACCCTTTGCCTGGTGTGAAAATGGAAAACAATGAAAATCATTTCCAGGGCTCCTGACAGTGGAGTTCAAACCTGCTATCTTCCAAATGCAAGCTGACAGCTGCATGATCCAAACTCTGTAACCACTCATTCAATGTGATGATTATTGTTTTAAGAGAAAGTATAACTGGACAGCCATCCTCTCATAACACTATTCAGAAGGGAAAAAAGGAAAAGGTGTGACACTTCGAAGAATGAAGGTATCAGCATAAGAAAGTGAAGGGTCATGAAGGGTGTGAAAATGACTCCTTAGGCCTCGCACACCTTATACCATTGTGGTTGGAAGAGAACGAGAGTTAAACAAATGAGGTGAGATAGGAAAGATTAAAGTGAAGAGACTGACACAAGTAAGTGGAAACAATGCTAGACTCAGCTTGGGATCCTCTGATCACCAATCCATGCTTACAAGTTGAGAGTCATTGGAGCCCTTTTAGTTGTCTCTTACAACAGGCAGGGTTAACATGGATGTATTCTGTCACTCCTACACATAAGGGAAGAAATAGAAACAGAAGCTGAAAAGAAACAGATATAGAAAAACTGGAACTGAAGAGAGAGCCGTGTGTAGCTGAAAATGAACAAAAACATGGAATTTAACTTTGCTTTTTTGTGCTTCTATATTTGTCTTTGTCTCTCATCCTCCACACTAACCTATCTTTGTGTTTATCATTTGTATATGTTCCTATTCCCTTCCTGTATTTCTATGTTTCTGCCTCCTTGGCTGAATGGTCAGCATTTTCACTTTCAGTTCAGAGAGCCCCGGGTTCAATTACCAGCCAGGGCAGGGATTTTAATCTTAAATGGTTCATTCCCTAGACTTGCAGAATGGTTGTTTGTGCTGTCCACAACATCTCTGCAATTAATACACCACACACAACATTTATCACCAACACACAGCTCTTCATACATGGCAGATGTTGCTCTCTCTCGTCAATGGGTCTGCCTTACAAGGTCTGCACCAGGCTAGCAATATCAATACAAACTTACTCATTATTTTTATGTTTCCATATTTGGTACTTATGTTGCAAATTTGAGGTGTGCAGTTGAAAACACAAAGTAACTTTTTTGTCCCATTTGAATAAATGGTGGCTGATATTTATGATTGTACTTGTATGAACGGCATGTTATAAGGAAGAGGTAACAGGGTAGCAATGTACTGTGCAGTGATCAAGGCTAACGAGGGAATATCTAACAAGAGCAGGTTATCTACATTGGAGTGGGTGGCATGTATAAAGATGAATATAATAATGTTGCTAAAGTTCGAGCCATTCCCGGTCGGTCTTTAGATGGTACCTGATCCAGACATAGCTGCCTAGAGATTGAAACTCTGGCTCACATCTTGGGACAGTGTAACTGTGGAATGCTCCTTTGGAATTCACATCAAAACATTGCAAGGTAAAAGATACCTGATGCCATAAGGAAGAAGGATGGACAGTAGAAGAGGAGATTTTCTGCCGTGGATCAACTCGGAGGATTGACATGATAGCGTACTCCACTAACACAAAGGGAGGTGTACTTGTGGACACCACAGTAAGATTTGAGCTGGGAAATTAACAGGATACAGAGGTACATGAAATAAGGAAGAGTATTTATGAACCTGCAGTGAATGTCTTCAAAGATAAATATCACTTGGTGTCAATCATTTATGGTCTTTTACTAGGAACTTGGGGTGCCATACCCAGCTTACCATCCTGTCTTAGAGTTAAGATTCTAGTAATGGTGCTGAAGAAATCCTGCAAAATCTTAAATCACCATGTCAATCCAAATATTTGAGTACAATTTGCTACAGAAGTTATATAAAATTTCTGTTAGTGAGTTTACTGAGTCCTATGGGGCTACTTTCTTTGGAAGGCCCTGGTTCGATTCCTGGTACTGCCAGAAATTTAAAAAAACTGGCAGGAGGACTGGTATGTGGTTGAAATGGTACATGCAGCTCACCTCCATTGGTGGGGGGGTGCCTGAAAAGAACTGCACCACCACGGGATGAGGACATGAGTTTACTTTTTATACTTGAAGAACGATGAGATGTTTCAAATGGATTTCACGTCACCAATTTGTTGACAAATGGCATGGGTACGACCATGTAAATTTGAGTTGCTGTAGACATGTATATAACAACTTTTATTGTTATGCTAATTTTACTATTTAACTTTGGTTCTTCGCTAGACTGAAGATGTCCCCAAGAGGGAAGAAACATGTACCTGTAACTTCACTTAAAGCATAAAAAGTTTTGTAAGTATTGTAAAGGTGGAAATGTTAATACTGTATCTTTAAACTGCCTAGGGAGCCTTTTGTTTTTATGCCCTTTGTAGCCCTTACCTTTCTTTTACTGATATCTTAATTCTTTGAAGTGTCAGACCTCTTTCTTTTTACATAGAAGATCTACATGTTTGGCTTCTTATATATAAGCTAAAATGTATGTTTTTATCATCTCCAGGGTGATATGGTAGAGAAAGACTCTCTTATAATCGCAGACCAAGACAGCTCAGAAGTGAACCGTTTCTACATTGATGTGCTGCAAGACGATCAGAAGTTCTTCCGTCCCAATTGCAGAGAAGAGAAGGTTATGACACAGGATACAGATCACTCCCTCGTTTATTGCAGTAAGTGCTGGATTTATAAATGAACTACACTGTATTTTAATAAGCAAAATTATTACACTGATTGACTGTCTTTGTAGCTGGGCATGCTAGCATACAGGGTAGCACACAAAATGAGTCACCATTTTGTTGTTGAATATATTTTTTTTAATTATCAATAAAACTAAATGAAACATATACTACAATGAAAAACACACTATGGAGAATTGTTCTAACTCAACACATGATCAATATGGCCACCATTTTGATTTGTAACTTACTTCATCTGCCTGTTGTCATTTCTTGTATTCTTGTATTCTTGTATTTCTTGTATTTTTGTATCCGTCTCTTGGCACAGGCCAGAGCAAAGTGTAGCTTCCACTCAAGTCCCTGGGGTATGAGTGGTACTGAGTGATAACATTTTGAGCACAACTAGTGTCTGAGTGTTATGAAAGGTGTTGCTCATAGGATCAGTCGTGCTGCAGTATCACTTTCTGGTCCAGTGAGGAAAGCAATGGCAAACTATCTCACTTCTAATCTTGCCTAGTACACCTCATTTGGGCTCTGCTATTGGTTTTTGCAGTTTCCCTATAATTGCATAGCTTTTGGTGGTGCTATTTGAGGATACAACCAGCCTCTGGGCTGATGACCTAACAAACAGACAAATTTCCTTCAAACGAACACTGATGTTAGTGATTATCCTACAACACATGTCTTCCATGATATCACTGCAAGCTTGAAGAATAAGTCTTCTGAGCTCCATTAAATCACATGGATGTTTTGAAAAATTATTTTCCTTCAGGTATCCCGAAAGAAAAAAGCCCATGGATTGAGGTGTGTACTATTGGGGCGCCAAAACTTTTTGTCATTGGGATGTCCTGGAAACTTGAGTGAAATGACCCACATGTTGAAATGCTCGTGTAAGAAATCCAACACAATGTTTGCAATGTGTGGCCTAGCTCCATCTTGCATGACCCACTGAGTGTTGAAGGCAATGCAGTAGCAAGAAGCTGTGGAACAAAATTTTTGCAGAGCATGTTCAAATAACATTCACTGTTCACAATTTCTTCAAAGTAAAAGGGTCCAATAAGTCTGTGACTGGAAATTGCAGCCCACACTGTAATCCACGGAGCATGATGTTGTTGTTTATGAAGCACTTGTTGATTTTCAGTAGCCCAAAAGTGTACATTTTGTTTGTTAACGTCATTGTCCAAAGAAAATGCACCTTGTCAGAAAACCAGAAGTTGTTAAGTGTTTGTTGCATATCCCCTGCCCAGTGAGCAAACAGTAGTCTCTGATGCCTGCATTCATTAATGAGCTTCTGCACAGAGGTATGGATACATATGGAGGTCATTTTTGAGAATCCGTTGAATGGAGCGTCTGGATATTCTGCACTGCTGCATTTCTGCACAATTTGCCTGCGCTGTTCTGTACAACAACTCATAGTGCTTCAGTATTCTCCAACAAACAAACAGGCTTCAGTTGAAGTCGCTTTGGTTCCAGTATTGTTCCTTCCAGTACAAATTTCTCATACAGCCTGCGAATGCTTCTCTTGCAAAGGGCTGATCGTGTACTAAAATGTTGTCAAAAACGCTTCTGAGTCATAAGACCTTTTGTTTCATGAAAGATTAAAACAGCTTCTGATCACTGCTGCGCCATCAGTCTTCCATTGTCGGTCATGTTATAAATACTAGTCTCCTAGCGATGGTATCGAGAATTACGTGCCATTTTGTAACTCATGTGTTTCTCTGTGTGTTACTGTTACTGCTGTTGAAATGTTCAACGGGATATCTATTGCGACTAATAAATTATGCAAGAAACAAATGATGACTCATTTCGTGTGCCACCCTGTTCATTGCATGAGAGAAATGGGAGACCGAGTGTGTTTGAAAAGCACCATGAGCAATGTAGCTGTGACCCCACTGCCCTGAAGGTAATTTCCCTCTATGGCTTCACATTATCATACCAGATAAATGGTGGGGCATAGCCAGAAACTTGTATGTGTTATTGCATGAAATAAATTTCATGATTAAAAACCTGTATTGACAGTGATTACTAGGTGCATCAAATATAAATTGGAATTTAAAATTGGCAGCTCCGGTAGCATATGGAAATGGGGAGGGCTTTGAGAGGATGTTGGTGGGAATGTCCAGAATAAGGGTCTTAATGTGTCACACACCACAGAGTGACTGCTTGCTTCAGTACGCCATGAGTGAACAAGAGGTACACATGTCTGTTGTACAGAATATCATCATCAAGTTTCTGGTGAAAGAAGGCACCAAAGCTTCAGAAATTTTGAGGAGGCTCCGTGCACAGTTTGGAGACACAACTCATTCTAAAGACCCAGGTGTATGAATAGCACAAACAATTTTTGGCAGGACAAGAAGAAGTCGAAAATGAGCCCCATCAAAGATGACTGCGGACAAGCATCACTGCAGACAACATTCATGCTGTACGTGATCTTACTGAAGAAGATCGGCGCATAAACATTTCTGAAATTGCTTCACTCGTAGGAATAAGCTTTGGAAGTGTACAAGCCATCATCAATGATGAACTCGACCTTCGGAAATTATCTGCCTAGTGGGTTCCTTGTCTCCTTATCCAGGAACAAAAAAATTCTGCCAGGATGTTTGTTGGAGGCATCTGAATTGCTACGAGCATGAAGAATATGGTATTTTGCATCACATTCTGACTTCTGATGAAACTTGGGTTCATCATTACACCCCAGAGTCAAAATAAGCAAGCATGGAATGGTGGGAACGAGGTGCAGGTGGCCAAGTCAAGGCCAAAACATGCCTTTCTGCTGGAAAGATAGTTGCAACTGTTTTTTGGGACTATACGGGCATTTTGCTTGTGGATTATTTGCATGAACGAAGGACAGTGAATGCAGCCTATTACTGCCATATTGTGGTCGAGACAAAAGCTGCATATCACAACAAACATCGCTGGCAACCAGTCTGAGATGTTCTTCTTCTGCACAACAATGTAAGGCCACACACTGCTCTTGTAACATGGGAAAAACTGGAGGAAATGCATGGGACATCTCTGCAACATCTTTTTTGAGGACAGCATTAAAAAGTTGCCAATTTGGTGGCAAAAATGTGTCTCAAGTTCGGGAAACTATGTAGAAATATGATGTGCTTATTGTGTATTTGTTGGTGGATTCAATAAACATACATTACATACATTATCATTATAGACTGTTATGCCTTTCAGTGTTCAGTCTGCAAACCTCTGAGAATTTACTAAACGTCGCCACAATCCTCGATTTGCAACTAGTGTTGTGGCCTCATTTAGTTCTATACCTCTTATCTTTAAATCATTAGAAACCGAGTCAAACCTAGTCGTCTTGGTCTCCCTCTACTTCTCTTACCCTCCATAACAGAGTCCATTATTCTCCTAGGTAACCTATCCTCCTCCATTCGCCTCACATGACCCCACCACCAAAGCCGGTTTATACGTACAGCTTCATCCATCGAGTTCATTCCTAAATTAGACTTTATCTCCTCATTCCCAGTACCCTCCTGCCATTGTTCCCATCTGTTTGTACCAGCAATCATTCTCGCTACTTTCATGTCTGTTACTTCTAACTTATGAATAAGATATCCTGAGTCCACCCAGCTTTCGCTCCCGTAAAGCAAAGTTGGTCTGAAAACAGACCGATGTAAAGATAGTTTCGTCTGGGAGCTGACTTCCTTCTTACAGAATACTGGTGATCGCAACTGCGAACTCACTGCATTAGCTTTACTACACCTTGATTCAATCTCACTTACTATATTACCATCCTGGGAGAACACACAACCTAAATACTTGAAATTATCGACCTGTTCTAGCTTTGTATCACCAATCTGACATTTGATGCTGTTGAATTTCTTACCTACTGACATCAATTTAGTCTTCGAGAGGCTAATTTTCATACCATACTCATTGCACCTATTTTCAAGTTCCAAGATATTAGACTGCAGGCTTTCGGCACAGTCTGCTATTAAGACCAAGTCGTCAGCATAGGCCAAACTGCTTACTACATTTCCACCTAACTGAATCTCCCTGCCATTTTATACCTTTCAGCAGATGATCCATGTAAACTACGAACAGCAAAGGTGAAAGATTACAGCCTTGTCTAACTCCTGTAAGTACCCTGAACCAAGAACTCATTCTACCATCAATTCTCACTGAAGCCCAATTGTCAACATAAATGCCTTTGATTGATTTTAATTATCTACCTTTAATTCCATAGTCCCCCAGTATGGCGAACATCTTTTCCCTTGGTACCCTGTCATATGCTTTCTCTAGATCTATGAAACATAAACACAACTGCCTATTCCTCTCGTAGCATTTTTCAATTACCTGGCGCATAATGAAAATCTGATCCTGACAGCCTCTCTGTGGTCTGAAACCACACTGGTTTTCATCCAACTTCCTCTCAACGACTGATCGCACCCTCCCTTCCAGGATGCCAGTGAATACTTTGCCTGGTATACTAATCAATGAGATACCTCGATAGTTGTTGCAATCCTTCCTGTTCCCTTGCTTATAGATAGGTGCAATTACTGCTTTTGTCCAATCTGAAGGTACCTTACCAACACTCCACGCTAATTTTACTACTCTATGAAGCCATTTCATCCCTGCCTTCCCACTGTACTTCACCATTTCAGGTCTAATTTCATCTATTCCTGCTGCCTTATGACAATGGAGTTTATTTACTATCCTTTCCACTTCCTCGAGCATAATTTCACCAACATCCTTTTCCTCCTCCCCATGAGCTTGGCTGTTTGCAACACCACCATGATGATTTCCTTTTACATTGAGAAGATGTTCAAAATATTCCCTCCACCTCTCCAGTGATTCCCTGGGATCTATTATGAGTTCACCTGAATTACTCAAAACACTGTTCATTTCCTTTTTCGCTCATTTCGAGGATTCTTTATTACTGTCCAGAAAGGTTTCCCTGCTGCTTGACCTAGCCTTTCCAGGTTATTACCAAAATCTTCCCATGCCTTCTTTTAGGATTCAACAACTATTTGTTTCGCTCTGTTTCTTTCATCTACGTACCAATCCCTGTCTGCCTTGGCCCTTGTTTGAAGCCATTTTTGATAAGCCTTCTTTTTACGTTTACAGGCTGCTCTCACTTCATCATTCCACCAAGATGTTCGCCTTTTCCCATCTTTACACACAGTTGTTCCTAGGCATTCCCTTGCTGTTTCTATTACAGCATCCCTGTATGCCACCCATTCACTTTATATATCCTGAACCTGCTTACTGTCTACTGTTCGAAACTTCTCACTAATCATATCCATGTACTTCTGTCAAATTTCCTCGTCCTGGAGACTTTCTACCCTTATTCATTTGCAGACAGATTTCACTTTCTCTACCTTAGGCCTAGAGATACTTAGTTCACTACAGATCAGATAGTGGTCTGTATCATCGAAAAATCCGTGAAAAACTCGTACATTCCTAACAGATTTCCTGAATTCAAAGTCTGTTCAGATATAGTCTATTATGGATCTGGTACCCCTACCCTCCCATGTGTAGCGGTGAATAGCCTTATGCTTGAAGAATGTATTTGTAACAGCTAAACCCATACTAGCACAGAAGTCCAGCAAACGCTTCCCATTCCCATTAGCTTCCATATCTTCCCCACATTTCCCAATCCCCTTTCGTATCCTTCAGTTTTATTCCCAACTCTCGCATTGAAATCGCCCATTAGCACCATTCTATCCTTGCTGTTGACCCTGACCACGATGTCACTCAATGCTTCATAAAACATGTCAACTTCATCCTCATCTGCACCCTTACATGGTGAATACACGGACACAATTCTTGTCCTAATTCCTCCAACTGACAAATCTACCCACATCATTCGCTCATTTATGTGCCTAACAGAAACTATGTTGCGTGCAATGGTATTCCTGATAAAGAGCCCTACCCCAGACTCTGCCCTTCCCTTTCTAACACCCGTCAAGTACACTTTATAATCTCCTATCCTTTCCTCATTATCTCCCCTTACCCGAATATCACTTACTCCAAGCACAAATAAAGTTCATCCTTTTATTAGAATATTAGAATATGGCAACCTGATCAAATTTAAATCTACAAAATAGTGCCTCTCCTTTAATAGAACAATTAATTTTCTTCCATGATCATACACTTTTTATCTTATTAATAATTACTGTTCTAGTAGCTTATATTATATGCATCCTTGTTGCTGACTCAGCCAGTTCTACCTTCTTTCTTCCATAAGCCCCATTAACATTGATAGCTCCCCATCGAATTCCATTCCGTTCGCCAAGTTGTTTCCAAGGAGTCCCTCGCCTGTCAAATGGGAGTGGGACTCCATTACTCCCATAGGTCCGAGGCTTGCTTAAAGCGTTCTGAGCTCGGTAAATTCATGAAGCAGGATGCTGCCCTACTTGCACATAGTCGAAGTGAGGATCTCTCCTCTAACGGGTTATGGACCACCGGTGAATTGTATAGTCCTAGCCGCCTGAGCACAAGGAGGGCCAGGACTCAGAATATGTCCGAGATGCCCACTCCCATTCCATAGCAACTGGTATCCCGACTCTCAGGACCACTTACTAGGCCACTCAGCCGTTGTCCATGGTTCACGAACTAGGACGTGACTACAGTAACCCACAAACATGAACCAGGATTCAATAAAATTGTTAAAAAATAATTACAGTTTATATTTGATTCACCTAGTAATTAAATTTTACATATTTTGATAGAAGTCCACCTTATCAACACTATTAAGATACAATTAAAATCAAGTGAGACATGTTTTGTCCATATTTCTGGAACATTCTCAGCTACTTATTGAATAAGATAAATTCCAAAAATACTTTAAAGATATATACTGAAAATGTATGAGACAATGTAATTCACTATCTATCTTAAAATCATATCACAGTAGTATAAGCTATCTTACATTAAAAGTGTTAAAGGTAAAGTCGTGATGTAAGAACAGTCAAATGAGTCCATGTAAGGCAAATAATATTGGCATAATGACTCTTAAATACAATTAATTTTTTAATACCTTGTGTCCTTAAAAAGGCATAGACGTGTGTGTTGATACAGCAAATTGTCTAATGTAGCGATATGTTACATTTTATGTTGCTATTTTATATGATTGTAGGCTATCGTAAGCTTGCCAGCACATCAGCCACTGTAGGGGCTAGTATAACACAGCCATTTATAATTTATTTTATACTACAATATTCTTTTACACTCAAATGCACTAGCAATGATTATCCAGTCATAACAATAAAATAAATCTATAAAGACATCAAAATATTTCATTGCAATTTCTTCTCTCCAAGGAGTACATGTAGTCCCCACTTCCAAATGTTGAGAAGGGAAATGGCCAGTTCTCCCAAAACAAGTAGTCTTCTGTTGCTGGTTGTCCTCAGTTGGTTTAGCATGGGAGTTTGTCTGAAGATCTGGTACTTCCAGATGATGATGTCCACTTCCATTAGTCAGTAAGTACATAGGCTTCAGGCGATCAATTGAAATATTGACGTTCTTACTCTTGATGATCAGGGTAAAGTATTTTGATGACCTTTGGAACACTGGAAATGGCCCATCATACAGCTTCTCCAGTGATGACTTCACTCCACAGCCACCATAAGGGCAGTGAAACGGATTCTTCTACATCCAATAAACAATGTACAGTACATCATGCATATTTTATGAGCACATTCGACTTTCGTTTTGTTTACCAGTTCAGCCTGAGAACATTCATGACTATTTAATGTCAAAAACTTCATTTATAGTCCATATTGAATCCAGATTTACATTAAGGAGTGAGGTTAATTGTTTCCACCTATTCAATACTACAACAGTGTGACGTCATTAATACATCACATATTTATTAGATTTCAACATAGGGACTGGTTTCAGCATTCGTATTTGCCATCATCAGCCAAAGGAAAAATTGTTACAAGGCTTAATACAAATCTATATTAACATAATTTTAAAATATATGTATATACTGTACATATTGAACCATACTCTTAAACTATTTTGTATATTAGGTGTACACCATAAAACTTTTTATTGAAATTACTAGCATATTTCTTATGCGATATATTATAATTTGTTAACTCTGTACAATCTTTTGGATATAAATAGTTAAAATGTTGTCAAGTCCTTGTAATTGTTGCAAAATACTGATTAAGTATCTAGTTCAGTTAAAATCAATCTCTTAAAAAAACTTTTTACAGCTGCGGGCATACAGTATTTCTTGGCCAATTATACATCCTAGTTACTAACATACATTAAAATAAATTTGCCTAATGTCACATTTGGAACATTAAACATATTTGTTGTACCGAGCTCAATAGCTGCAGTTGCTTAAGTGCGGCCAGTATCCAGTATTTGGGAGATAGTAGGTTCGAACCGCACTGTCGGCAGCCCTGAAGATGGTTTTCCATGGTTTCCCATTTTCACACCAGGCAAATGCTGGGGCTGTACCTTAAATAAGGCCACGGCCGCTTCCTTCCCACTCCTAGCCCTTTCCTGTCCCATCGTCGCCGTTGTGTCGGTGCAACGTAAAACAACTAGCAAAAAAAAAAATTTGTACTTGGTATGGAGATTCATTGCAGTACAAGTCTTTGGTAAAATCTCTTAAATTTTTTTTTTTGCTAGGGGCTTTACGTCACACCGATACAGATAGGTCTTATGGTGACGATGGGATAGGAAAGGTCTAGGAGTTGGAAGGAAGCGGCTGTGGCCTTAATTAAGGTACAGCCTGGTGTGAAAATGGGAAACCATGGAAAACCATCTTCAGGACTGCCGACAGTGGAATTCGAACCCACGATCTCCCGGATGCAAGCTCACAGCCGCGCGCCTCTACCCGCATGGCCAACTCACCCGGTCTCTTAAAAATTACAGCTGCTTTAGACACTAAGGGTATTCAGTGCTTCTTGGGCAATTATACAATTTAGTTATTGACATACATTAAAATAAATTTGGCTGATGTCATTTTGAAACATTAAACATGTTTAGTTTGGTATGGAGGTCCATTCTAGTAAAGGTCTTTAGTGAAAAACAGTTCCTCATAAAATGAATGTTAGCGAACTATAAAAAGGGTTCACTCTGTCTTGGTAGAATGTGAAGTTAAATGACAATTCTGTATAAATACAATGCCATTGAATAATATTAATGTGCGTTAATAGTCTATATTTTTATTGTAGTGTCCTTAATTATGGATAGACTTGATAATAGTAAACTGGTGAACCGGGTTTCTTGAAAACATTACGTTCAAAGGATTTGAGATTCTAGAAATATCTCGATCCAAGACGGACCTCAAGCACCAAGTTGTCAAGAGTAAAGCCGGAGAGGGTGAGTAGTAGTGTACTCAATTGTGACGGTCAGCTGGGTTGGGTGCTTTAAATTATCAGTGACTTTTGCACTCTTATATTACATATGGTCGTACCCTAAATGGATCCAGAAGGAGTGAAAAGGATGAATAACTTGCTCGATAGTTTTGAAAAGGAATGTAAACAGAATGAAGCATTACTGAGAGACCAATGTGCTGCCAGAAAGAGACTATTTCCCGAAGACAACGCAGATGAGAGGGAAATGTTATCTTCAGAAGAGGAGGAAGACAATGCCAACAATGACACAGAAGAGAGTGAACATGACACAGACACGGAAGTTTTGGCTGATACTGAAGAAGAAGATGGAACTGAGGATAACTGTGTCAGAGTTGAACTCCCTCCTCGCCCACCTCAGTATAATGGAAGAGACTTGCAATCTAAATGGAACATACACTGCAGCGCTTGTTGGGGCCGAGTGAGGAGACACAACATCGTAACACACATCCATGGCCCGAAAGGTATGGCTCAAGATGATGCATCTCCTGTAGAAGCATGGAAATTATATTTTCCTGGCAGTATACTGGATAAAATTGTAAATTATACAAATAATTAGATCGAACAACAACAGGGAAACTACAGTAGACCATGTGATGCTTCAAGCTCAAATATCATGGAAGTCAAAGCTGTGATTGGTTTAATTTATTTAGCTGGGGTACTTAAGTCATCCAATCTGAACTTGAGAGATTTATGGGCGTGAGGTGGAAGTGGGGTTGAGCTTTTCCGCACTACTATGGGCATAAATAGATTTCAGTTTTTACTCTGAGCTTTACCGTTTGACTGTATTACTGATAGAACAGAAAGACAGTGTGTTGATAGACTCACAGTTATCAGGGAAATATTCAAGGATTTCATTGACCGTTGCAAAACAAACTCTTCTCTGAGTGAATATGTAACGATCGATGAAATGTTCGATGTGTTCCATGGTAAATATTCCTTCTGACAATACATTGCTAATAAGCTTGCAAAATATGGACTGAAAATATTTGCCCTAACAGATTGCAGAATATTCCATACACAGGATATGGAAATACATGCTAGGAAGCAACAAGAATGTCCCTATGAAATGAACAATAGTGGCAAAGATGTGGTTGAAAGGCTTATTCAACCAATTTCTTGATCCAGTCAAAACATAACTGTGGATAATTGCTATAGGTCTGTACCATTAGCCCATAGTATGCTAGCTAACCATAGGTTAACTATGGTAGGAACTCTAAAAAGAAAAAGGGAAATTCCTCCTCTCTTTGTACAAGCCAAAGCAGTTTGTTTGGTTTTGGAAACATAGCAACTTTGCTATCATATGTGCTCAGGAAGAACAAGGTGGTTTTGGTGTTGTCAACTATGCACAATGGTGATGAGATTGACAAAGAAGCAGAAATGCTCACTTTTTATAATCTCACAAAGGAAGGATTGGATGTGACTGATAAGCTAAAAAGTGCATATCGTTGTTGCTGGGAACAAACCTCCTGTGTGCAAAATGACAAATTTTTCAGGAGAAACATAAAACTATTCCATATAATAATATTTACCTTAATAATAACTGAAGTAATCTAGTTCCCTTCTCTACCAGTCATTTTATAACTCTGCACTGTTTAACTGCAGTAATATCAATTATTTGACCAAATATTTAACTTTCGTTCATTACATTGCCACATTGACACATTGGAGGTTATGGTTTCCACGAAATTACACATAGGAGATTTCGCTTTAAGAATGAAGCCTTTATTATGTTGAAGTTTTACTCACACACACATTTAATTACAGTTTATTGAGATGAATGCTTCCTAATTGTACTTTATTAAATTTATACTGACCAACTTGATCACTATGCTCTTCTGTCCAGCTTTACAGGGAGAGATCATCATAGAAGGAGTGGTAGTCATGTTCAATTACCTGCTTCAGTTCTTACAAATGAGTGAACTTAGATATTGGGATTGGCAACTGTGCAGTGCACAAACTGCATGGATCACCCAAAAGGAGAACTCATTCTCCTCCTCTGAGGAAGTTCTCCCCACTCTGCTGTGTGTTGCAGTTTGTAATTTATTCTTCCATCAGCTGAGTACCACAGTTGGTGGATATCTGTCACTACAGGGTCGCCAGATTTTCTTCCAGCCCATAATGATGTGGTTTGATTTATGCCCAAAATCCTTAAAGAAACTGAAGTCGACAGTTTTCACATTGTATGGTTTCTTGGGTCTGGCTTGCCACATTCTGGCTATATAATCCATGGGTGAATTAATTGGTGGGGAGAAGTACTTACACCACCATTGCCCTCGTGCTATACATAAAGTGTAACATCACCGTTCCTTAGAATATAAATTGTGAAATTGTGTACTTGAAGTTTCTGTCCGTAATATATCTTGGATGCTAGCAACTTAGGGCACAAAAGAACACTTTGAAGATCCGTTGTTACCACAACACGATCATCAGTAGCAGCCTCCTTAGCTTTATCTTAGCTTTATCCTTAGCTAAAATCTCATTTTCACAAATTCTGACACATAGGAGGTATGTTCCTGGCAATGATGATAATCTCTTTCACACATAAGTTGCCGATAGCCTCTAGCCCTCTTCTACACACTTCTAAATGTAGGAGGGATTAACATCTTCATCATTCTGCAAGCAAAGTGTGATATGAGTAGACGTATATTTCTGAAAACCCTTTCAACGGAACTGTGCAATGAATATTTACAGTGTCGCCTCAGTCTAGACTCTATCCCCCGGGGAATGAGGTAGAGACTTCAAAACTTACTTCAACCACAGCTGGTTCAAAAGCAATCTGAAGAAAGGCCCCAATACCCTGGAATATATAACGTTTATGACAGGACCAAGAACTAGAAAACGAAGACTACTTGCCCAACATGTTCACACTTTATCTGCCAGAAACATACTGTCTTCACTTGTAAAGATGCAGTTTGGGAAGAGAAGAACATGATGACGATGACTTATAATTAGTATGAACCAAGAAACTGTCACTCACCACATCATCTGCAGGCCTTCGGGCTGAGCAGCGGTCGCTTGGTAGGCCAAGGCCCTTCAGGGCTGTAGTGCCATGGGGTTAGTTAAGAAGCTGCCACTGTTATGAAACAGACTTTAAGTGATTATAAAGTGTATAAACAAAGAGTATTTGTTACTATATACTGGATATTTGCATTTTGTAGCTGAATAAACTGAATGGACCAGGACATATTTTCCAAAGGTTTACTGTACATATCTACATTTAGTATTTATTTTCCTGAGTTGTATGTAATTATACCATTTATATTATTGCTATCTTTAGTGAAAAAGAATGTATCAATTGACAACCAACGGAGGTCAAAGGCAAGTGAAGGTACTAAATTTTAAATAGAACAACTGACAGAGTTTCAGATTTAAGTGTCAAAATATTGTCCATTTCGCAAATAGAGGAGAAAGATAGTGATCCTGACATCGGTGTTTGGCTGACAGGCATGTTACCCAATGATAAGGTCAAGGCCATTTATGTTTGGTGTAGATTGGGGTGAAGAGCTACAACTCTTGGGATCTGAGGACAGATGGAAATACCAGCAAAATTTAACTGACATGATCTCTGAAATTGGAAGATGTAGAAATTTTTTTTATGAGATACTAATTTTAATATATTTATTGTATCCTTAGGTATTAGACAAGGATGACAATTTAAGAAAATTGTAAATAGAATAGTGTAATTTTAGTGTTTTTATATGACATTCTCCTCCCACGCCCTACCATCAAAACTATCTGATCTAATAATGGCACTACAAACTAATAATACTACTCAAATAGAATCCCATTACAAGAAGACCAAACCAATTGTTCTCAATAAAGGTATAATGTAGGGTTCTCCCTTATCACCAGTGCTTTACAATATTGCAACCGACCACATTTTCGAAGAACTTTCATCAACAGAGTTCCAGGAAGAACATGGATATTGTATAATGCCGGGCCTTCCTAACGTAACCATTCTAGGCTTTGCTGATGATATGTTGATTGTAGCAAAAAACAAGACTTCAGCTAGAAGATCACTGAAATGGCTATCAAGGAATTCAAAGAAACTGGCCTAACGATCAATGTCAACAAATCTAAATCCATTTCTATAGTAAAAGGAAGTCCTACCTACAAATCTCTAACATTGGATGGTCACAATGAAATTACATCTATAATTCCTGCAGAGACAATTCGCTACTTCGGAGTAAACTATTACAATGCTACCATATTTGATGCTAAATTAACGATGGAAAAACTTAATAGTAAACTAGACACATTAGCATCAACTGCACTACTGCAACCACACCAGAAATTTAATGTGCTATCAACCTACATATGCCCATCTTTGATCTACAAATTCCACACTACACCTTTACATCGTATACCTGTGAGTTTCCAATTGATACTGATAAACTTATCAAAAGCACCTTGAAAGAAGTTCTTCAACTTCCAATAGATACACCAGACAGCATGTTATACTCCGACAAAAAGTATAAAGGACTCGGTCCTTTCAAATATGGTTGGGAGGCTTATCTACAGCACATAAATGCATGCTAAGCTCTCCATCGATCCAACAATATACACATCAACCATACCAGAGACCTCCATACAGAAACAAAGAAGTGCTTCGGAAAGCTTTGTCTACTCCTGAATACTGAATACAAATCAGTTGAAGTCTCGTTCCTGCGACAACAACTCCGTGAGAAAGAATTTGATGCCTGGTGTGCCTTACCACAAAAAGGTAAGGGTGTTATACTGTATAAGGAATACACTCCAGCCAATCAGTGGGTATGAAAACCTGAAGGTTTAACTAGCAGCGACTGGAGAAATGCCATAAAACTGACAGCAAATGTAGTTCCAGTTTGTGCATTACCTGGCAGGTCCCAAGACAATAACTACTGTCAGCGTTGCAACAGTGAGACTGAAACACTTGGTCATGTCTTGGGTTCCTATCCACTTAGTCACACCCTGCGGAATTCACGACATCATCGCGTAAGATCTATGATTGCTGAAGCCCTGAGAGAAAAGCACTATACAGTCTACGAGGAGGTACATGGATTGTATCAGACAGGGTCAAACTGGCGGATTGACATGATAGCTATATCACCAGGCTCAAGTAAAGGGTTCATAATAGACCCCACAATTAGAACCGAAGCATCATCCACTCAACCACATGATGTACGCAAGGAGAAATGTGATATGTATGAACCTACAATTCTATACTATGCCGAGAAATATCATCTGGACTCCACAGAGGATTGATGATAGGAGCAAGAGGCACCATTACTCACACATTCCACAACTTTTGTAAGAAATTTAATTTGCATAACCAATTCATTAAGGACATTGGGTTAGCAGTCCTGAAAGGATCGTTAGCAATAGTAAAAAATAATTTATACTCTTAGTTATATCTTTGTTCTATGAGGAATTTCTGATGGATTTCAAAATTATTGACTGATACATTTTTTAATTATTTAGGCTTTACTATAATATACCTATCATTTATAGACACATTTTAAACTGCCCTTGTAATTATTAATCAAATTTTTATGTAAAGATTTGTCTTTTTGGCAGCCTCCAAATGGGGGAAGCAGAAATAAATGCATTTCCCAATAAATATATTTTATTTGATTACACACATTACATTTCTATTAAGAGATGTTTAGAACTTTGGTGTTTGATATATAATATTAAGTAAAGGTCCAAGAGATAATTGGTAGTGAGAGAAAAAAACGCTCAGGAAGAGGACAATAAGGTCCTCAAAATATGTATGGAGTATGAGGTGTTAAAAAAATAATTAATTAAAACAACTCTAAGTATTGACAAGGCTGACATTTAATTATCAAAGGTGTGTTTATTGGAGTACAGATTGTAGTCAATATGAATCATTATAAAAATCAAACTACAATGGTTAAGTTAATAAATATGGAAAATACCATAGAGTAAGGTACAAACAGAAATAACAAAGTCATCAG
Organism: Anabrus simplex; assembly: GCF_040414725.1. Classification (NCBI taxonomy): domain Eukaryota; kingdom Metazoa; phylum Arthropoda; class Insecta; order Orthoptera; family Tettigoniidae; genus Anabrus; species Anabrus simplex. The sequence goes on along the minus strand of NC_090265.1, from coordinate 819,118,853 downwards.
AAAAAAAAAAAAAAAAAAAAAAAAAGGGAAAGATTCCAAGAAAAAGTAAAACTGAAATAAAATATGATAGAAGTATACAATTACATAAAGTAAGTTACATGTAGGTGAGAACTATGGAATTCTGACTTTTCTGCTCCTTTTTACACATACTGAATTATAGGGTGCATAATGTTTTACTTTTTTTCCTAGTAGTTTAAAGTCACACTAACACATTGAAGGTTTTTGGTGATGCAAGGATGGGAAAGGGCTAGGATTAGAAAGGAAGCAGCCATGGTCTTAATTAAGGTACAGCCCCAGTATTTGCCTAATGTGAAAATGGAAAAACATAGAAAACCAGCTTTAGCCATTTTTATCATCATCATAACTATCAACATCATTATTATTAAATGAATGTTGTTTTTTCAGCTCTGGAAATACTCAAGGCCCTAGAACTGCCCAAGGACATCTACACAGTGGTACTGCATGTGAACGACAGCTCTCTAACAACTAATGCAACCAACTATGTAAGTTTACTTCTTACATTGAATTCAGAAATATTGTATGTTCAGTGAATAATTTAAACTTAACTGTGTACAGGTTATGGCAATAGTGAATACTTCCCTCCATATAGGATTGATGTTGGGTAGTTAATCTGGCTGTAAAATAGAGCCAAATCCCCATGTGTGACACAACACACACCTGCAGCCCTACAAGGATGTGTGGAAAGTGGTAGTAGTAGAACTGTACTGGTTATGAAGAAAATAGTTTCAAGTTATGAGGGATCATTGTTACACCTAATTGTGTGTGAATTCTTATAGAGAATTAGCCATGCAGTGAGCTTGTATTCAGGTGATGGTGTGTTTGTGTCCCACCATTGGCAATCCTGAAGATGATTTTCCATGTTTTCCCATTTTCACACCAGGCAAATACTGGGGCTGTACCTTAATTAAGGCCATGGCCACTATCTTCCTAATCCTCACACTTTCTCATCCTTTTGTTACCAAAAACCTTCCCTCTTACCTTCTCCCCTCCTCTGTAACATTCCCCTGTTTCTCATCTTTCCTGTTCTATTCTAACTGAAGTAACTTATACCGATTCCTTACTTATACCTCTCCTGAACTGTCTCCTCTAGACTAGACCCTTTGGCCCTCAATTTCCTTCCCCTTAAATCATCAGCTCAATAACGTATTGGTCCTCCACGAACCCTGAGGTATTCTTGAATGTGATGGGCCATGCTCAGTACCATATCACTGAGCATTTCTTGAGGCAAACAGTCCCACTCCTTGAAGGCAGCATCTTTCCATACCCTAATCATTAGTGGTAGATATTGACGGTTGGAAATTACTCTTTTAAAAAGGACCATGCATACAGTTCATGTCCAGAGAAGACACTGGCCAGTCCATTCTACAAATCCTATGTCCCTCCAGGTGTTCATTTACTGTTGTGCACGATGTGGATGGGCGTTATCATCCTGGAAGAATGATTTATCATGAGTGATTCAAAAATATAGACTCTGGAAAATGAAAGGAAAGATCAAGAATTCATTCTGTACATTTTTTTGGCTGACTGAACTTTAGGTTGTTACTTTGGTTTTGTAATGCATTGCATACTTTTCTGTTCTTACATTACTGAAAATCCACAGACTGTTTCCAGTCATTCAATGATTATGCATAATCATCTAAGTGATTTACAATACAGTGCATGATTTTCTCCAGGTGGATGCCATACTGAATTTTCATAAGGGTATGAAGCCAATGGATGATCCATTATATCCAGAGGAAGTAAACATTCTTCGAGGAGCCATGCTCTTCACTCGTGTGATTCAGCCACATCAGATGATGGAAGAACACTCTCCAAAGTTCTGGCTTGCTAATAGTTCCTGGATCCCTCCTGGTGGAGTGGCTCCTTTCAATGTTACTGGAGAAGGAGGCATTATCTATGTTAGTGACAGCCTTGCCCTGCAGTCTGCTCCAGATATAGTCCAGTAAGATACTTTACTACTTCATAATTTATGTAAGTTTAAATAAAATTGAAGTGATTGAAGTGTCTGTCTGCCTCTCCATCTGTTAGTTATTTTGACCATAAAAGAGGTCATTTACGGTACTGGTATGTGTTTTAATATCTTAATTTTTGTTTCATCAATCTATATCAATATCAATTAATACTGATCTGCATTTAGGGCAGTCACCCAGAAGGCAGATTCCCTATCTGTTGTTTTCCTAGCCTTTTCTTAAATGATTTCAAAGAAATTGGAAATTTATTGAACATCTCCCTTGGTAAGTTATTCCAATCCCTAACTCCCCTTTCTATAAATTAATATTTGCCCCAATTTGTCCTCTTGAATTCCAACTTTATCTTCGAATTGTGATCTTTCGTACTTTTAAAGACGCCACTCAAACTTATTCGTCTACTAATGTCATTCCACGCCATCTCTCCGCTGACAGCTCAGAACATACCACTTAGTCGAGCAACTCGTCTTCTTTCTCCCAAGTCTTCCCAGCCCAAACTTTGCAACATTTTTTAACGCTACTCTTTTGATGGAAATCACCTAGAACAAATTGAGCTGCTTTTCTTTGGATTTTTTCCAATTCTTGAATCAGGTAATCCTGGTGAGGGTCCCATACACTGGAACCATACTTTAGTTGGGGTCTTGCCAGAGACTTATATGCCATCTCCTTTACATCCTTACTACAACCCCTAAATACCCTCATAACCATGTGCACAGATCTGTACCCTTTATTTACAATCCCATTTATGTGATTACCCCAATGACGATCTTTCCTTATATTAACACCTAGATACTTACAATGATCCCCAAAAGGAACTTTCACCCCATCAACGCAGTAATTAAAACTGAGAAGACTTTTCCTATTTGTGAAACTCACAACCTGACTTTTAACCCCGTTTATCAACATACCGTTGCCTGCTGTCCATCTCACAACATTATCGAGGTCACGTTGCAGTTGCTCACAATCTTGTAATTTAATTATTACTCTATACATAATAACATCATCTGCAAAAAGCCTTACCTCTGATTCCACTTCTTTACTCATATCATTTATATATATAAGAAAATATAAAGGTCCAATAAAACTGCCCTGAGGAATTCCCCTCTTAATTATTACAGGGTCAGATAAAGCTTCACCTACTCTAATTCTCTGAGATCTATTTTCTAGAATAGCATCCCATTTAGTCACTCTTTTGTCTAGTCCAATTGCACTCATTTTGCCAGTAGTCTCCCATGATCCACCCTATCAAATGCTTTAGACAGGTCAAATGCAATACAGTCCATTTGACCTCCTGAATCCAAGATATCTGCTATATCTTGCTGGAATCCTACAAGTTGAGCTTCAGTGGAATAATGTTTCCTAAAACCGAATTGCCTTCTACCGAACCAGTTATTAATTTCACAAACATGTCTAATATAATCAGAAAGAATGCCTTCCCAAAGCTTACATGCAATGCATGTCAAACTTACTGGCCTGTAATTTTCAGCTTTATGTCTATCACCCTTTCCTTTATACACAGGGGCTACTATAGCAACTCGCCATTCATTTGGTACAGCTCCTTCAAGCAAACAATAATCAAGTAAGTACTTCAGATATGGTACTATACCCCAACCCATTGCCTTTGGTATATCTCCAGAAATCTTATCAATTCCAGCCACTTTTCTAGTTTTCAACTTTTGTATGTTATTGTAAATGTCATGTTATCATACGTAAATTTTAATACTTCTTTAGCATTAGTCTCCTCTATCTGGACATTATCCTTGTAACCAACAATCTTTGCATACTGCTGACTGAATACTTCTGCCTTTTGAAGATCCTCACATACACACTCCCCTTGTTCATTAATTATTCCTGGAATGTCCTTCTTGGAACCTGTTTCTGCCTTAAAATACCTATACATACCCTTCCATTTATCACTAAAATTTGTATGACTGCCAATTATGCTTGCCATCATGTTATCCTTAGTTGCCTTCTTTGCTAGATTACTAGGAAATTAAGTTCCTTCAATTTCTCCTTACTTCCACAGCCATTTCTGACTCTATTTCTTTCCAATCTGCACCTCCTTCTTAGTCTCTTTATTTCTCTATTATAATAAGGACGGTCTTTACCATTTCTTAGCACCTTTAAAGGTACAAACCTGTTTTCACATTCCTCAACAATTGCTTTAAACCCATCCCAGAGTCTGTTTACATTTTTATTTACCGTTTTCCACCGATCATAGTTACTTTTTAAAAACTGCCTCATGCCTGCTTTATAAGCCATATGGTGCTGCCTAATAGTCCTACTTTTAAGACCTTCCTTTCTAACACATTTATTTTTAACTACAACAAAAACAGATTCATGATCACTAATACCATCTGTTACTTCGGTTTTTCTATAGAGCTCATCTGGTTTTACCAGCACCACGTCCAGGATATTTTTCACTCTAGTTGGTTCCATCACTTTCTGAATCAGCTCTCCTTCCCATATTAGCTTATTTGCCATTTGTTGGTCATGCTTCCTGTCGTTTGCATTTCCTTCCCAATTGACATTTGGTAAATTCAGAACCCCCCGCTACAATCACATTCCTTTCCATGTTGTTTCCCACATAGCTGATTATCTTATAATTCTGAATCAGCGTCAGTGCTACCCTTTCCCGGTCTGTACAGTCCAAAGACATCAAGTTGCCTATTATCTTTAGAAATGAGCCTTACACCTAGAATTTCATGTTTCTCATCTTTAACTTTTTCGTAGCTTACAAATTCTTCTTTCACCAGAATGAATACTCCCCCTCCCACCATTCCTATCTCTACGATACACTCTTGAGTTCCGTGAGAACATTTCTGCGTCCATTATATCATTTCTCAGCCATGATTCAACTCCTGGTAAATATATATATCTATTAAATTACTTAATTCTAATCCTTTCTTTACAATACTTCTACAGTTCAACACTAACATTTTTATGTCACCCCTACTTGACTTCCAGATCTCTGTATCCGTATCACCACTCCCTAGACAACTCTGTTTCCCTGAATGTATCTCCCTATTACCCTTCCAAACAAATTTCCTAACTTATATACCACTGCGGTTTAAGTGAAGGCCATCTGAGTGCAGATCCCTATCTCCTACCCACCCATTAGGATCTAGAAATTTCACTCCCAGTTTCCCACATACTCACTCCATAGTCTCATTTAAATCTTCAATCACCCTCCAGTCAGTATCCCTCCTACACAGAATTCCACTGATAACAATCTCTGCTTCCTTAAACACACCCGTGCTGCATTTACCAGATCCCACACATCCCCAACTATGTTGGTACTTATATCAGCTTGCCTTACGTTGTTGGTACCAACGTGAAACACTACCACCTTCCCCTTCCCCTCCTCCCTTTCTACTTTCCTCAACATCTGCCTCAACCTAATTTCTGGATAACACTCTACCCTGGTTCCCTTTCCTCCACACACTTTCCCCACATGTCTAACGATGGAATCCCCCATGACCAGAGCCTCAACCCTACCCACCTCATTTGATCCCCCCCCCCCCTCCTGGTCAGCCCTATCTTTCCTGATAGCTGCAGAAGCTACTTCCTCCTCCCTTTTCTCCTTCCCATGACCCTGTTCCACCTGTCTTTTCCTATCCTCTACTCTACATTTCCCTTTCCTACCTTTTCCCTTCCTCTTACTTCCACACATCTCAGCAACAGTTCCCTGTTCTTCATCTTCCCTCTGTTGCTGTACCTGGAGTGGCTCATACCGATTTCGCACAGACACCTGTCCTGAATTCTGATCCTGAATAGAGCCCTTAGCCTGCAATCTCCTTCCCTTTAGAACATTAGACCACCTGTCTTCTACAACTCCCCCCTTTCCTTCCTCTCCCTCTTGTACACCTACTGTAACCTGTACATTTTTTGAGGGAGGCCTATCTTCCTGCCTGTCTTCCATGAGAATCCTAATTATCTCCCTCAAACTCTCCATCTCCTCCCTCATACCACTCAATGTCTCACCACACCCACAGTCCCTACACTTGCACTCCTTAGCCATTCTTTACGGAAAAAAAATCAAATTAAAATAAAAAATAAAATAACTTGTGCAAAAAAAAGTGAACAGAGGGATGTATTGTCTGGGATAGTACTCAAAGATCACACGACAATAAGGTTATTAATATACGACTACACTACAATACTACTTAGTCAAACTCTATTTTTATCCTACAATACCTGTTTGTATGTTTGATAATTTTTTTGCAATTTTGTATTACATCACACTGGCACAAAGTCTCCATGGTTCAGGTGGCAACGTGCTGGCCTCTCACCTCTGGGTTCTACTTTTCAAATTCTGGTCAATCTATATGTGATTTATGCTGGACAAATCAGAGGCTGGACAGGTTTTTCTCCAGATACTCCTGTTTTCCCTGTCATCTTTCATTCCAGTAACACTCTCCAACAATATCATTTCAATTCATCTGTCAGTCATTATTCATTGTGCCAGAGGAGTGTGACAGGCTTCAGCAGCTGGCACAGTTCCTATCCTTGCCACTAGATGGGGGCTTCATTCATTCCCTTCCTGACCTGATAAAATGACCGGAAAGAGGCTGTGGATTGTCATTCTCATCACACTGACACAGACAGATCTTAAGATTATAATGGGATAGAACAGGGTTAGGAATGAGAAAGAAGTGACCATGGCCTTAATTAACCACCGAAAACATCTTCAGGGTTGTCAAAAAGTGGGGTTTGAATGCATCATCTCCTAAATGCAAGCTCATAGGTATGTGACCCAAAGAACATAGCTAACTCCCTTGGTAAATGGCTGATCTGATTTATATGGGATTTTGAATTTGGACTCCTGTTTGTCAGTTTTAAATTTAGACTACATTTTGATTAGTTAGTCCACAGAAAATATAAATTTTTGCTATTATCTCCCTTTTTAAGCACTCCCTTAATGGAGGTGAACAGCATGTATACCCAGCCGTCCAAGAACATCAGGTAACAGTGCTAACAATTAGGCCTACACTGCGGAAGTGGACTTGGTCCAAAGTGAAACAGAGGGATATAGGAAAATCAAAACATAGATTCTCTAATGTTACCATAGAACAACCAAACAGAGCTCTTTTTAAGCCTCTCTGTGTGGCAAACAAATCTTGGTGGTCTAAAATGCACCAAAAAATGTCCCAGGATACATCATTTTCAAGATATTTTCATTGCACCATTCCCCCTCCAAAGCAAAAACATTTCTCATGTGAAATGTGGCTTGTTCTCAAGAGAAGGAGACTTACATCATCCAGTCTCCTCTGCTTGTTGATCCTTCTTCCTAGTTGCTAGACTTCAATTCTTTCCTAATCCTGGCAATAATGGACATGTGGTTACCATTGGGTTATATTATATCATCATATGCTATTTCATTTTTGATCCGTTTTGACACCAATTAACTTACGTACCTGTTCAATACAAACACATGTGAATACAACTATATCTTAGTATCAGTTATATCCTCATTTCTTTATTTTGGTACTAGTTTCGACCTTTCTGCTCATCATCAGCTGTCACAATCACTGGTACATAAAAACATTAAGCAACTGAATCTGTCTTAAAACTAAATCATACATTATATTATATCATTCATAAACATTTTTAAATACTTGCTAGGTAGGCTTGTGTGTTGCTGAATGAGTTGGTCCATTTCAAAATGGTCTGCGTCCACCTTAGGTTGAAAATCAGTTTCTTGTCTCGATGTATTCTTTAAGCTTTCCTGTACATAATACTGCCATCACCTTACATTAAAACATCCTAGAAACTACCAAAAAAGCTGTTGAAGTACAGTTATTGGAATCCAAATGGTTCTTGTCCATAACAAAATAGCTGACTTATAATACATTTGTTTTGAGATCAAAATGGCTCATCTTTCCATATGACATTAAAAGCGTCGAACCTCTTAGATTTCAAAATGTTTCTTGTCCGTCTGGTAGGCAGCCTAGAAACTGAGGAGAAAGAGCATAAGTTTAATTGATTTCTCCTTGTTTAATAAAAAAATTTCAAATGGCAAGCCTGATAATCATCTGGAATGATATGATCTTTCTTTCTAATAATAGGTTATGTTTGTACACTTCCCTGAAAGTTTTTGATCAGCTGTAGCACTTTTCTAACAAAGTAAATGACTAATATCTAACAAGGGAAGGGTGCATACCGGGAAATCGCGGATCTTAAGTAAATTTTGCCCCCCCCCCCCCCCCCATGGTGCAACAGCCCCGAAGAGCAATGGCCTACCAAGCGACCGCTCCTTAGCCCGAAGCCCTGCACATTTCGAGGTGTCGTGTTGTCAGTACGACGGATCCTCTCAGCCATTATTCTTGGCTTTCTAGAGCGGGGCTGCCATCTCACCGTCAGGCAGCTCCTCAATGGTCAGCGTACTGGCCTTCAGTTCAGAGGGTCCCGGGTTCGATTCCTGGCCGGGTCGGGGATTTTAACCTTAATTGGTTAATTCCAATGGCCCGGGGGCTGGGTGTTTGTGCTGTCCCCAACATCCCTGCAACTCACACACCACACATAACACTATCCTCCACCACAATAACACGCAGTTACCTACACATGGCAGATGCCGCCCACCCTTATCGGAGGGTCTGCCTTACAAGGGCTGCACTTGGCTAGAAATAGCCACAAAAAATTATTATTATTAGCTCCTCAATTATAATCATGTAGGCTGAGTGGACCTTGAACTAGCTCTCAGATGCAGGTAAAAATCACTGACCTGGCCAGGAATCAAATCCAGGCCCTCCGGGTAAGAGGCATGCATGCTACCCCTACACCGCAGGGCCAGCACATAAATTTTGCACTTACGTTAAATGAGTCAAGAATAACACAATGGCTAAAATACTTCTTCCTGAAATTAACTCGTGCGACCTCCAGAAAGCATTGAAGTTCGTATGTTTGAATTAGCATGCTTGGCTATGCAGGCCACTACTCCATACCCTATCCACAACTCACACTGTCCAACAGCTGACATATGCTTATAGTCATTGTATGGGACAAGTGTTTGCATGCAGGCTATAATGGTAATAAACATAGGCAAAGTTATTTTTGTGCTGGAAGAAAAATATGGAACATGTGATATTAAGCCCTTATCCTCGCTTTGTTAGGCGTGGTTGGTGTAGAACTGCTTTGTGCTTTCAACATTTCTACCATGAGCATCATTTTTGCAGAAGCTATAAGGAGCAACTTGCTTTCAAATGTAACATCCCACTGATTAACCTTTATTTTTACTGTAACAGTCTTATTCTATTGCCTTTATTGACCCACAGTCAATGCAGGAATTACATTATTTCTCTTAATGCTACTACATCATTTTTACGGCATGCTACACAATTACTAACAGAATAGAGAAAAAAGATCAGTGGCATGGTCCCTCGACGAGTGAACCCAGCATGCGCCACAGTCCTGCATAGCCAAGCACGCCAATTAAAACATGCAAATTTTAATGCATTCTGTTGGTCGCATAAGTTGATTTCCGAAAGAAATGTTTTGGCCATTGTGTTAATCTTGGTTTATTTAACATTTGTGCAAAATTTACCTAAGACCCATGATTCTGCGGTATACACCCTTGCCTTGTAAGATTTCAACAGTTATTCGATTCAGACAGCTTCTTTTTGAAGATCTTAATTGTAAGAAGGTATGATATAAGGCAATGCAGTTGAAATTCTAAAGTTTATTTTGTGTGCAAACTATTCAAGACTCAGTTAGTTCGTCAGTCTATTCAGTCCACGATTTTAGTGTGAACATAAGTCAGTTTCTGTTCACTTTTTTTTATTTGCCAGGTTAGTGATCAAGAACAGGTGGCCTACAGAATGGAAAGTGAACAATCTAATGAAGGCAGTGTTAGGAGTTCCAACATTATATCTTATTCTAGGGGTGAAGGTCAAAAAAATGCATGGAAATCTGAGTACTTGGAAAAAACTGTGGAAAAAATGAACCATTATTCACCCAAACATTTACTACAACTTCCTCATTGTAAACATGTTGGAGAATCACTTAAGTGTTGTCAACTCTCAATGCAAAACATTCATAAGTTTCACCAATGAAAGAGACAAACAAGAGCAAGATAGCTTTGCCCTCAAGTACACGCAAAGTGAATCCCCCAAACATGCAAGACCTTGAGAGGAACAAAAACAATTTTGTGAAACTGTTAATTGTATCCTAATCCCTAAGACTACAAATGGAAAAGCTGAGCCTGTTCAGGTATGCAAGAATAGCTTCTGCTCTATTCTAGGTATTAGTGAGAAGCGGGGCCAGCGAGTCTGCTGTCAGCATTTACAAAATGGACAGTTGCCTAGTGAGAATGGGGAAGGGGACCACAAATCTCACCTCTTTAACAACAAAAGGACTGTATTGAAAAAAATGATGTGTGACCAGAGAGGTTCAATGCAGCCAGGTCACAATTAAAATGAAAATAAAAATTAAAAGTACAATACCTTTTCAATACAAATTCAAGTAAAGTGGGTTACTTTACAGAAGAAAAATTTATTAGGTACTAGTTTGGACCCATTATCAGGATCATCATCAGCCAAAAGCACGAGTTGCAAAATGTATCAAATAGTCTATAGAAACTGTAAAAAAGTTGCAAAAGCATAGTGGATTTGACACTATAAAGATGAACAAGAAACAGTCACAATTGTGTTAAAAGTTTCAGATAATGCATAAAAGGCATGAATTAATGCACTTAGCTGTCACTGAAGGAAGAACTCAAGATGATCAATTTGGATGTCTAAGAATCTTGAGACTTGTAATTTTTTCGTTATGAAGTTCTGACAACTTGCGCTGTGATGTGTTGGACTATTGCATAACTGAGGACTGGTTCAAGATGATTTCATTTGAGGAGCTATGAAATGAAATGAAATGTCGTATGGCTTTTAGTGCCAGGATATCCCAGGACAGGTTTGGCTCGCCAGGTGCAGGTCTTTCTATTTGACGCCCGTAGGCGACCTGCGCGTCATGATGAGTGAGACAGTATTAAATTGTGTGAGCCGCCCCTTTATAAACATTTTGAACTGGCCTTTGCGCCCTAGAATATCTGTGTCAATTGACTGCTCGACATACCGTTTTAAGCTAATGTAGGCCGCGCGCCGTTTCTCCTAGCTCTGTTTGGTTGCGCATAACTGCGCATGCGCCGGCCTACTACCAGGCAGACTTGCCTCCTCCTGGCTTGCCGACGCGAGACTCAGTCCGCTCGAGTCAGCCATGTTGAGCACTTGTGTGATTGTGTACCGCGTCATGGAGCGGTGGATTACCAGAAAACCTCCTTAATTACCTCCATTAACGGGGATTTTCCCCGGGTGAACTAGTTGGAGACCTCCTGCCATTTCTTCTGATCATATTTTTGGATTTATTTTTCGTCTGGATACTTCCCAACGAGGTCTGGATGCCGGTCGTGTGACTGTATTCTTCGTCAACTATGGTCAGGTTTAAATTCCTCTCATTTCTTCATCACCAAAGGTATGTACCAGTGTTTGAATCATTTTAAACGTCGTCCAGAAGAGGATTTTGATATTTTCGAAGATTTCAGGAAAAATAATAATAATAATAATAATAATAATAATAAATATTTGGACTTCGTCGTTAAATTAATTCCTATTTGCGTGTGTGGTATTAAAAATCTGAAAAACAGTTTCGGCAACTAATCACAGTAATGTGGAAGGTTCACAGTGAACTGAATTGGGATTATTAATTTAAAATTTAAAAGGTTTCTTTTTGGCACTTTAAATTGTAACCTTCTTTGTGAACCAAGGTACAGTCTCCAAGGTAGTGAGCTTTACCTTCTTCGGCTTTCTGTTTGCTTTCCTGTGTTTGTTTTCTAATTCGTTTGGTATGTTTTCTTCTCCCCTCCCCCTTCTGGGGTTTTGGGTGAATTAAAAATTTTTTTTTCTCTAGCCTGTTTTCCTCCTCGTTATTTGGAGGCGTTGCTTTTGTTTGGTGGTTACCGTGGCAACGTTTGGTGGGTGTATTGTTGTGGGGTTTTAATGTTGTCTGGCGTATGGAGCCTGTGTACATCTAGAAGTATATATTTCGGAGTTGAGTGTATCGTTCTCTGTTTTAAAGTTAATTTATTTATTTTTGGCCACCCTTTAAAGTTGTGTTTCTATTTTCTTGCACCGGGTGGTATGTATTTTTACGTAAAATTCTATATGTCTTGGAAACTGTCCTTGGTGGAAACTGAACGTTTTTAATTTTGGTAATTATGAGAAGCGGCCGCGTTGAAGATCCATTTTATTGAATAATTATTAACTGAGTTTTTTTTTATTAATTAACTATCTGTGATCGATCACATTTTATTTCAAGGTAGTATTTATGTAAGGAAGTCAATTGGTTTTCCGTTGTTTTCTGATCACATTTTATTAGGTACGGAGGTCATCCTTTTCCTTTCTTTGTTGTTTTCATAAAATTTTCAATTTATTATCTGTTAAAGAGTATTTATTTACCATTAATTGTTAATTAATAATGAATTAATTTTTCTTTTAAACCATACCTGGGTATATTCTGATTTATTTTATTTATTGTTAATTACCTTTTCCACCTTTCAACTTTACGTTGACTTTATTTACATTTTGGCTTTACGTCTTAAAATAAACATAGGTTTTATCAACTTAATGACTTGATTTGTTACCTACAATTTGCCCTTCAATTAAAATTTTTTTAAAACTTCATTGACGTGCTGGTTTTCATTCGCCACGTTCGGTGGAGCACTGCCACCGATTTTCTTGTGCATTTACTTCCTCGGCCTTTAGTCGTCTTCCTCCGCTGCTTCCGGTAAGTTATTTCTATGGTTTCTTGTTTTTTATTGTGCTTGAACTTTTGTTGTTGCTCTTCTTGTGCCCATCTTCTCCCTCGTGTTCGCTATAACTCCCATTTTGGGGCGGACACGCTAGCAACCTTCTCACCAGGGTCTCTATCTTCCTCTCTCTCTCTGTCCTTTTTCCTCTCTCTCTTCTACTCTCACCCTGGTGGGTAAGGTTTTTCACCTCATCATCCCTAGGTTGTACTGGGGTCCTAGAGGGTGGTGAGCGGTGAGATGAGGATGAAATGATGATGAAGACAACACATACACCCAGCCCCTGTGCCGTAGGAATTAACCAATTAAGGTTAAAATCCCCGACCCCACCGGGAATCGAACCCGTGCCCTCTGAACCGAAGGCCAGTATGCTGACCGTTTAGCCAACGAGTCAGACATTGAGGAGCTATCTTATGGTATGATGGCAGCCTCATTCTAGAAAGCCAAGAATAACGACTTAGAGGATTTGTTGTACTGACCACAGGTCACCTTGTAATCTTCAGACCTTCGGGCTGAGCAGGGGTCACTTGGTAGGCCAAGGTGTACAGAACTGTAGTGCCATTGGTGGGGTTATCATACTTCTTCAAAATTTCATCTCACTGGCCTAGATTTTACTTTCCTGCCTTTTTGTCAATGTCCAGAATCTTTCTGAAATTGTTTTTCTCACTTTCCTTTTTCCTAATTCAGTTGAATCGGATCTCATCATATTGCAGTGTCATGTTGCTCTGTCTTGTGTTACCACTGGTAGTAAGTTGGTGATACCAATATAAATGGTCCTCATTTCTTTTTCTATGTTCAACCACCACCTTACAGCCTCTTTCTCTAGGTGGATTTGGTATGCTAAGTATTTATTTGAAGACGTAGGAATCATTCTTCCTCAGTAGCACTAGCATATCAGATTAGGAGTCTGTAGCATTCACAGAGCGCATCACTATGGTTGTATGTATTGTTTGTTCTAAGGGCATCTCACGCCAGGACACAACTGGAAAAATACAGTATGGACTATGCAGTAACTGGTTCCATAGCAACTGTGCAGGCCTGAAGGACGAATGTAACTAACTCTCTGCTAAACAGAAACGGTGTTGTAAAAAGTGCTTATCAACCAAGTGCACAGACGAAGAAACATTGGCAAATGATATGTCATCCTTAGAGCGAATGTTCCATTTCCTTATGGAAATAAATAGTGAAGTAAAAAGTTTAAGGTCGGTTAGAGAATCAATGAAGGATTTAAAACAACAAACAAAATTAATTGAAGATGACTTAGGGAAATCATTAAACTCGGCACATGAAAAGTTAGATGAGAATACTCTTTTAATAAAGCAACAAAATGAAATGATTCAAAATTGCGTCTGAAGAAGGCTCAGCATCAGAAATCTGCAGGTATAGTAGTCAAATTTGTTACATGAATTGACAAGGACAGTTTTATGGAACAATGCAAGGTAAAGAGGAATTTCAACACGGTAGACATTGGGTTCTCATTTAGTGATCCCATTTACGTGAACCACAGTCTTACAACATGGAACAGAAAATTGTTTTCTGAAGTTAGAAAGATAAGGCAAGAAAAAATTACGCTTATGCCTAGGTTGACAGATTTGGTGCAATAAAATTAAAACAGATATGTTTCTGTGCTTGGGCCTTTATTGTTTCTTATCTTCATTAATGATATTGGTCACCTTAAATTAAATGGAAGACTATCCATTTTTGCTGATGACACTAATATTTTTTATACAGGCTCTAGCAATCATGAACTTGAACAAAATATGCAGCAGGATATTCGATTACTTGAAACATGGCTTAATTCCAACCGATTAACTATCAATCTAACAAAAACAAACTACATAAATTTTCACAAACCTTTATATGTATTAAATTTGGATAAAAATATGCTTTTCTTCAATCAAAGAGTAATGAAAGTCCACAGTACTAAATTCTTAGGACTGATTATAGATGAAAATCTGTCGTGGAGTAATCACGTGGAGACTATCTGTAATAAAATTATCCCTGTGATTGGTATCCTCAGTAGATTGCGATATAAGTTTTCTCGTGGGTTATTGAAGGGTATTTACTATGCTCTTATTGAAAGCCACATCTCTTATATGATACATGTCTGGGCATGCTGTAATAAAGAATTATTTGGAAAGGTAGAGGTCCTTAGGAAGAGAGCACTAAAAATAATTTTCAAACTGCCCATTCTGACACCGACTAAAGATCTGTATAAATATTGTAATATATTATCACTTCCAAACCTCCGCATAAAGGCTTCTATAATTATGATCTATAAAATTCAAAACAAATTAGTCCGCTCAAACACATCAGTAATTACCAATTCACAGATTCATAATTATGAAACAAGAATTATTTATAATATTCACTACAATCAGATTCATTCCACTAGTTATGGTCAAAACTCTCTTTGGCATTTTTCTATAACTATGTATAACTCGCTTCCAAAAAATATAAAAATGTTACCAACTTTATCTATCTTCAAAAGTAATTTAACTAAATACCTGAAGTAGTATGGTAATTATGGTTAGGAAGCTTTGTCCTATCTTATCTCTTACACCATGTTAAATTATATACTTACTGTATTTTATTTTGTAATCAGATTGTGAATATAGCTGCCATTGTCATTTATTTGTATTGCACCAAGAAGAGCCTTGGCTCAGGTGCCTATATTGAAATGAAATAAAATAAAATAAAATGTTTATACCATAAGATCAGCTGATGACTTCGCCACTTTGTCATAAAATGTATGTAAATAATCGAGTTCATTCCTTTTATTTTTACCATGTCTAGTAGTAAAACTATTTCTATTTGTTATCAAAATGAGTGAGGTCTAAATATCAAAACAGATATATTTTATACCAGCAATATATTGTCAGCTGATTATGATCTTGTCATCCTTACAGAAACATGGTTGAAGGATAATGTTTTTGATAGTCAGCTCTTTGATAATCGATATACGATTTATTGACGGGACTGAAACTTCGCTAGAGCAGGTGGAACTTTAATTACAGTGAAACAGTACCAGTACTTAAATGTTAGCAGAACTGAAATCAAAAGAGAAAACTTAGAATGCATTTTTGTAAAGTTATAAGTAGGAGGCTCAATTACTATATTTCTACAGTTTACTTTTCACCTAATTCTAAATTAGAAACTTACTTGTCATTTTATGCACTATTCGATGAATATCCAGATATTCAATATAATAAGATTATAATTGTCGGAGACTTTAATCTATCATCAATAAGTGCTGAGCTCTAGCCTCCTGAGACCCAACATAGTATAGGTTGAGAGATTTTGGTGAAAGTTGTTTATACAATTTGAAATAGGCTAATAAGATTATGGAGTAATCTTTTGATATCAGCCCAAGGGCTTAAATGAGGACTGTCCATTTAAATGGACATTAGGTCTTCTTTCGGTAAAGTGTGAGTGAACTTATTTATTTCTCAATTTTTAATATTCCACTATTTCATTGAATTTCAATAGATATCAATCAATTTACAGAAAATAAGGGGAAATCAAATAAATATACAGGAACATAAACATCAAACAACAAAATGTGATAAAAGACATTTGTCAAAAATTAAATAAAAAATTGGAAAGAAGACATTGGAGTCGCTTACATAGATGCTACGAATACTTGCTATTGTAATGGATATTTTAAAATAAACAATTAGAATGTAAATATAAAGCCTCCAAGCCTCAGGCAGCTGCATGTCGGCCTCTCACCACTGGGTTCTGTGGTTCAAATCCCGGTCACTCCACATGAGATTTGTGCTGGACAAAGGAGAGGTGGGACAGGTTTTTCTCCGGGTACTCCAGTTTTCCCTGTGATCATTCACTCCAGCAGCACTCTCCATTATCATTTCATTTCATCTGTCAGTCATTAATCATTGCTTTAGAGGAGTGCGACAGGTCTCGGCAGCTGGCACAATTCCTACCCTCATTCGATCCCCAACACAGTCAAAGACTGGAAAACAGGTTGTAAGTTTTCATTTTCAATGTAAATGTAAATATTGGCCAAGGAAAAGAACAAATATTACATTGAACACATTATATTGGTTTTATGACTTGATTTTTCCCTTTGATCAGTCATCACTTTTCATGGAACTCTGAGAAATAGTCATTTAGTGATGCAGAAGTACTTTTCATATCTCTGTTACAATATTTTTGTTTATCATCTATTTATTGGGTTAAAATCATACAATGGCTGCTAAAGCATCAGTGTACAGTATAAAAGTTGAGGTTATGGCAGAACAACAAATAACTGCACCATGTCCCCATGTCCAATAAAATGGACATACCTTTTAATCTGTATTTTCATTAACTTACTGCATTAAGATCTCATAGTAATTACTAAAATACTTAAATATATACTTATTACTTTCATTTTATACCAATATACATATTTTAGAACCATTAATTTATTTTTAATTCCGTGGAGAATGTTGAACACTTACTATAATGATGATGCTCTATGGAAACACATTATTCCTAGTTTGTACTCTTTCATACCTCAAATTTTCTTCAACAGATAGCAGCACCGTACAGTCCATTTGGCTGGACACTGGGTCTCTGTGCCAATTAAGGAATATTATGAATATTAGAAGGAATATGATGATGTCCATTCAAATGGAAAGGGGGTTTCAGGAGGCTAGTGATCTTTCTTTCCTATCAACATCTAAATGAATGGTGTTAAGAATTGTAATGGAAGGACATTTGATTTAATATTGACCAATGTCACCAACTTTCAAGTTTCAAGAAATGAGTGTCTGTTGGTTGATGGGGATTCTCACCATCCTCCACTCTTATTAGAATTTGGAACTCATCATAAAACAAATAAATGCGATAATGCTAAAAGAACCATGTACAATTTTTCAAAAGCAGATCTTCTTGGCCTTTACAAAACACTCAACCACACCATATAATTTTATGGTACGTTTGCCTGTTCAGAAGACTTCATATTACTAGCGACCTCTTGTATCAATTGTGAACTGTTACCCTTCCCCATCATGTGTTGTTACCACTACGTAATCTTGCTCTGTTCCGGTAGATGGCATCTCACGCGTCAGCACAGATCAAAGCATTTGTTTTCTGCCCCGTCTTGTTGGGTTATATTTCTGGTTGGTTGCTTGGGGAGTTTTGACTTGAGAATATGGAAGCGATACATTTCCAAGTTCCCTTTGTGGCATATAAAGATATTTTAACACATTCAGGATGTCTTTGTACATATCTCGGCCTTTCGAGAATGTTAACTGCCTACATATCTCAACCTTTCGATAGTGTTAATTGCCTATGTATCTGAGGTATTTATTTTTCTTTAATCTTCTCTTGGTTTCATAATTGCTTCATACTGTGCTCACCATGGTTGGATTAGAAAGGCTTCTCTCATTACATGTGTTTCTAATTTATTTGTGTGTTAACTTTGCTTTTACACACTTCTTTCGGTATTTTCCTTTATGATCTGCTATGTTTGTTTTGAGAACAGAAGGTGACATGGATTCATGTGTGTGTGTGTATGAGATTGTTTGCTGGGTACCATCCGAGACCTTTCACTCATGTCGCTTCTTTCTGTGTGTTTTGGTGTTGGAGACACTCCATCTCTTTTAGATGGGCCACTTTCTGGTTCGTATTGTCTGTTTGAGCTCAAAAGCAATTGTTTATTTAGTTATATGCTGTGTGGTTAAAGTTCTTATACGTCCAGCCTGTGTGTCCCTTTATTCGGCGACCTAACCTCTATTGGTCTATGTGTGAGCGAGGGTGGTTCTGACCCTTGGATGTGTTGATACCTTTTGTGCCTAATTTACTTATTATTCATTTCACATTGCCACTATTGGCTTTCTTTACCTATTTTCTAGTTTTAAATGTTTTATTCTTTATATATACTTCTATTTTGATTATTTGGCATGCACCCATGGAAACCTCCACTTTTTTTCTCTTTGCTTTAATTTTACGAGCTCAGTGCACCCTTCCCTCTTCTCCTCTTTTAAGCTCTTTTACACCGGGCGAGTTGGCCGTGCGCGTAGAGGCGCGCGGCTGTGAGCTTGCATCCGGGAGATAGTAGGTTCGAATCCCACTATCGGCAGCCCTGAAAATGGTTTTCCGTGGTTTCCCATTTTCACACCAGGCAAATGCTGGGGCTGTACCTTAATTAAGGCCACGGCCGCTTCCTTCCAACTCCTAGGCCTTTCCTATCCCATCGTCGCCATAAGACCTATCTGTGTCGGTGCGACGTAAAGCCCCTAGCAAAAAAAAAAGCTCTTTTACTCAATGATCTTGTATTCTCGGGGGACTTGGATTTTAAATTGTTGAGAGCATTATGTCTTACCTTATGAATTGGAGGGGAGAATTTTATGTCCCTTAACTTATGATTGTTTAGACCTGATGTGCATAAAAGAAATACTTCGTACCCACCTGAATTTATCTTCTTCATTTAATGATGATCATCATATTTTATATCAAGGTAAGAGAGTGTGAAGGTGCGATAAACAGTGAATCTTGTGTATTTTGATTATGGGCCATGTATAATTAATAGAATCTATTGATTTTTGGCCCCTTTGTTTTGCCTATGCAACCTTTTTGATTTTTTTCTTAATACATTTATGTTTTTGCCCTTTTATTTCTTTGTGTCTCTTATATGTGTGTAATCTGTGAAAGAGGCCTGGGTCCAGTTCCTGACAGTCTTTGCTAGTTTTGACCAAATCCACTGCATTGGGTCTTCGTTGTGATCTTAGTGTCAGTTCAACACTAGAAAAAGAAAACTGGAATATCTTAAAATCGATAGATGATCCTAATGTGGCTTTAATTATTTTTATAGTGTTTTTAATGGAGTACTAGATATGTTCCAAAAAAAAAAAGTAATAGGAGAGTGAACCCATCTTGGTTCACAAAGGAAATTATTGAAGCTATAAATGTATGAAGAGTTCAGAATTTACCAAAATTAAGTTTAAAGAAATGAGGAAACACTCAAAATCATTGACAGATTGTCAACATAAAACATTCAGAAAAATTCTGAGGATCATTTAAGTACACATCCAACATGCTTTTGGAATTTCATTAACAACAAACACAAAAAAATCTAAACCTAGTGTTGTGATATGATATTAAATGGTGAACCTTTACGAACCACTAAGGAACTAGCTGATGGATTTGCCACATATTTCAGTAAGGTTTATATAAGCAATAGTACCACTGACAATAATCATAACACAAGTCCCATGTAAACAAATTGTTCACCTCCAGTGGCTTGTATTGATGAAAAAGAGTACACAAAGGCTATAATGAAACTCAAGTGTATTCATTCAAGTGGACCAGATGGGATTACCTCTTAAATAATCAAAGGCTGTTCTAATAAATTAATGCAACCATTATGTTATATATTTAATCTTATAATGGATTAGTTACTGGAAAATTCCCAGAAATTTGGAAAGCTTCAAGAATATGACCAATATATAAATTGGGTGATCAAAGTAATGTATAAAATTATATACTAATTTCTGTAATATGTGCCTTCATTAAAGTTTTTGAAACAATTATTTATTTCTGAATCTTTAATCATGTTGAAGAGTTATATTTCACCCTATCAACATTAATTCTACCCTGGGAGGTCAACTCTCACTAACCTATCAAATCTTGTAGAAGATGTGACCAGTGTTTTGAACAATCATAAATCAGTAGATGTAATCTTCGCAAAAGAGCGTTTGATAAGATTGACCACAGTGTACTTCTCAGAAAGCTTTCCAGTTTTGGACTTACCACTCCTATATTAAACCTTATATCTTCATATCTGCATAACAGGAGTCAGTTTATGACATATCGACAGACCAAATCTTTTGTATTCAATGTTAATTCAGGTGTGCCTCAGGGTTCAAATTTAGGACCACTTTTGTTTATGCTATTCATAAATGATTTACCCAAGGTAGTCATAGATTCCAAATGTTTCATGTTTGCTGATGATCTTAAATTGTACAAAGAAATATCACAAAATATTGACTCTATTTCTTTGAACTAGGACGACATCGAGAATATTTACAGTTGGAGTGTCATCAATAAAATCAAATTTAATATCAACAAATGCTTCATGATGACCTATTCTGTGGTACGTGTTACATTGCAGTATGATTACTTAATGAACGGACACAAACTGAGACGTGTTGACTCAGTAAATGATTTAGGAGTAACAATGAGTTACAATCTATCACTCACGTCACATATTGAAATTACTGTAAATGCAGCATTTACGCTGTTAGGGTTTGTTATCCAAAATGGAAAGAAACTAAATAACATTAACACACTCCGTGTTCTCTATAAATCTTTCATGAGGTTGAAAATAGAGTATGCTTCTGTTATTTGGATGCCATATTATAAATCATATTATATAAATAAAATTGAAAAAGTTTGAAAGAAAGCATATAAGCATATAAGCTGAGAATTTCTTATTGTCAATTATTAGAAGAATTAAAGTATACTGTAACTTATATTGTTAGAGACTCATCGAGAAAAATATCAACAATTGTTTCTGCATAAAATCATAAATGGCAGTATAGACTGTGGTGATTTTCTCACCAGAATTCATTTTAACGTAAACAAATCAAAATTACGTAGCCGAAAATACTTTTACAATCCCTTATTAAATATATTAATTCACAAAAATTCTCCGTTAGTAAGAATGTGCTCTGCTTTTAATATACTAGTTAAGAACTACGACTTATATTTCTCAATGTCCCTATCAGAGTTCAAAATTTGCCTGTTAGATCATCTCAGCAAATATAAATAAAAAGTTCTTTACAAAAGCAACATAGTTTAAAAATAAAATAAAATTAACTATGCAAACTTATTCAGTTCCATCATAATCATAATGAATTTCAACATTATGCAATCATTGGCACATTATTTAATTATAGTAATTAACCATGCATCATATCTGTCTTTAAACCTCTGTGTCCTGCACATGTATACTGTATAACTTATAGAAGTAATAGTCAATAATTATAAAACTAAAGTAAAATCTTATCCTGGCCTCAGCTTTAATGAATCTCTTAAGAAATATCCTCCTCAGGGACAGTCATTTTATTCACAAGCAATATCCTCCTCAGGGACAGTCATTTTATTCACAAGGAATATGACAGGTAGTTCATCATTGTAGAAGTATATGATTACAAATTCAGACCAAATGAAACACATGTCATAGTAAAGGGTGCCCAAACAGTCACATCAATACACTGTGTAACCCCTCTGGTGGCAATGCAGGACAGTTGTTGTACACCATGTAGAGCACATTGTGTCGCAGCAGCTTTATGTTGAAGTGCATTGTCCTGCTGAAAAAGCACATCACCCTCCTGTCGAAGAAATGGCTTTAACACGGGGACAATAACCTGTGCAATGCAGAAACATCAACTCTGATCACAAGTTGTCACTGATGGCCTCCCCCACACCATGAAGCCTGGGGTGGGACCTGGGTGTTGTGGGCGAATGCACTCTGGAATAGGCCGCTCACTATGTCTATGCTGTACATGTGTACTTCCATCACTTGCATACGGTCAGAACCTACTCTTGTCACTGAAGTCAACAGGGCACCATTCCCCTCTCCAGTCAACTCTTTCACGACACCAGAGTAGCTGTGTTTGCCGGTGTCGTAGTTTCAGTGGTAGCCTGGCCAGAGGCACACGTGATCATAATTTTGTTGCAAGCAGACGGTTCCCGATGGTCCTTGGTGACACAGCAGGTGCAACATGTGACAGAATTTCGTTCCTGGATGATGTTCTGTCAGCCACCGCTACTCGCACAATGCGTTGATCTTGATGTGCGTCTGTATTACGTAACCATCCGGAGCCTGGTCTACAGGTGTGGGAATGTTCCTCAGAACACTGCTGAAAGCAGCAACACACCACCGACACATTGTGCCTGACACGTGCAACAATCCGTCGATATGTCCATCCAGCTTCCCGCAAGCCCACAATGCGACCCTGTTCAAATGGCAGCAATTGTTCAATAGATCACATACTTGTCAGCAGGGCATGGTTGTTCCCTAGAATGAATGTCTGAATGTCGCAATCACTGTTCACCTCTAACCTTAGCATAGTTACTGACTGCAGAGTCAAAACAGAATGTGCACGGACAGGCCTCCTGAGCGCTATCTGATTGCCGATATCCATGACAAATGAATCACTAACAGAACAACCCCTCAGTATGCACATATTACACCCTGGTGCCACTGAACACAGTCCTTGAGGATATTGCATGTATTTTTTTTTCTTTTTCTTTTTTTCTGGCTGTGTTGTTAAATGACTCTCTGTATGTTTGATTTGTTTTTACAGGTTGACTATTGCATGGGACTCTCCTGGATCAGCCATGCTGTCTGTGAGAATAACTAATGGCACTTCTGAAGTCTGCAATGGAACAAAGAACAGTGGTAGTGCTCCTATGATGTGTTCATCACAGAAATCATGGGAGATGTGTACCATGTTGTGTGGACTGGGGACTGGAGGAAACAACACCACTTACAATGGAATTAAGTGAGGAATTACTTCTTGTTGTGTATAGTGAATGATAAATACCTATATCCTGTATGAACAGGATCAGCCTGAGTTACAATGTAATTTTCTTAATTTTATCTTTCTTGAGAATAAGAGAACAGTGTTAACGGGGGATTCAAGATCAGATATTGATACAGTAATATTGATTCACTAAAGGAAAAGGCCACTATTGGGAAAAAAATTGAGAAAATAAACCAGGTGGTTCTGTAAAAGTTTTGATGTTGGTCTTTGTTTTGAAGGGTACCATACAATAAGCAATTCCACCAGCTGAGGAGACCAAGCAGAACACACATAATGTTTACATCCTAATTATTAGCTAGATACAATTCTTGTACAAACAATTCTGAATGGCCAAAAGCACAAATAAACTCAATTTCAGCCAAATGTGATAGTCTAGGTTTATTTGTTGAATTTTGTTTTACATGGAAAACCTACAGAATTCAATCCACTATTTCCATAGTAAAGGATCTGTCAATTGCATTACAGTTTTTGGGAAACTTATCCATAGCATATAAATGCATGCCTTCCCCATCAATCCAACAATATACACATTAACCATACCAGAGACCTCCATAAGTGCTTGAAAAATCTTGGCCTTGTATTGAATACGAATCAGTCAAGGTCTCGCTCCTACGACAACAACTCCCTGAGAAAGAATTTGATGCCTGGTGTGCCTTATCTAACCAGAAATGGAGAAATGCCATCAAACTGACAGCAAATGTAGTTCCAGTTCATGCATTACCTGGCAGGTCCTGAGACAATAACCACCGTTGGCGTTGCCACAGTGAGATTGAAACACTTGGTCACATCTTTGGTTCTTGTCCATTTAATGACACACTATGGAATTCACATCATCATATAAGATCTATGATTGCTGATGCCCTAAGGGGGAAAAACAATCCACAGTCTATGAGGAGGTACATTGGTTGTCTCAGGATGGGTCAAGCTGCCGGATTGACACAATAGCTATACCACTGGGCTCAAGTAATGGTTCATAATAGACCCCATAATTAGAACCGAGGCATCATCTACCCAACCATATGATATAAACAAGGAGAAATGTGGTATATATGAACCTGCAATTCCATATTACGCAGAGAAATATCATCTGGACTCCACAGAGGATTGATGATAGGAGCAAGAGGCACCATTACTCAAATACTTCAGAACTTTTGCTAGAAATTTAATTTGGATAACCAATTTATTAAGGACCTTGGGTTAGTGGTGCTGAAATGTTCATTAAAAATAGTCAGAAATAATTTTTTATTGAGTAATAGGTATAATATGGTTCACTAAACCTTTACAGAAAACATACTTTATACAATGTTTTGGTCAATCCACTTTTTATGTAAGATTTGTCTTCTTGGCAGCCTCCAAATGGGGGAAGCAGAAATAAATGCATTTCTCTGCCATATATCAAGTAGAAAGGATGAACTCAAATAGAGTAAAGTAAGAAGTTACCTAAATTAATAAAAAATCCAAAATTAGTGAATAAAAGTCCAGTCCAATTCTTTAATTTTACATTTCTTTGCATGATCCCCATAGGGTACTTGAGAATAAGAGAACAGATATTACTGGTGGATTCAGAGTGAGATATGGATGATAGTGATATTGATCCAATAAAGGAACTATCATATTTCAATGAACATACACATACAAGTACCAGTTAAAAATTTAGAATATTGGATTCAAGACAGCATTCAGAACAAGCAACCAAATGTTTAACAGAATTTAGCCCAGAAACATCATCCAGATATGTATAACTTAACATGTGTGTGCAGACTACAATGCAGTCCTTCTTCTTCACAAAATTTTGGCCCATTCATTTGCAGAGTCTGCTGTGAGGCTTGGCTGTTTTCATTTGATTCAGTTGTTGATCATATCAGGCCTGCAATCAATTAAGAACAAAGCCTTTATTGTCTATCCTTCAACACCATAAAGCAGCACCAGTAACACATAAAGCTTCCCAACATGCCAATAAGTTTCAAATCTGGGGCCATAGTTGCACATGCACAAAAAAATATTAATCTCGGAAACACACTTCTTGCAATACTAATTCTGGTTTCAGTTTCTACAACTGGATGCCATTCTTGTATTAGACCTCAGCTAGTGTAGTGCAGGTTAGATTGCAGCAGTCCACCGATTTTCTGCTCTATATTTTATACTTTTCCCACCAGAGAGCTCCAGTTTCCAATAGCTATCTATCTCTTTCCTTTCCCTTAAGGCCAATTTATAGTTGATGGCTGCACCACATTGTTGTTTGTGGCGTGAGGTTTTATTTTTCTTTTGACTCATACCGCACCAAATATATATCTTATTCTCTTCATACCTTGATTTGGTTTTATTACTGTAACTATGAATTCTGGGGGTCCTATGTTCTTTCCATATCATTTCCTTATATTGTGTTATTTAGATTAACTGTCATGGCCATGATTTTCACGAGGACCATGGATCACATGCTTCTTGCACACATGCTTTCTGAACAGTTTAACATGCATGGGTGACCCCTAGCTCTCATTAATAGCTTTCTGAGTGAAAGACTACAGCGCGTGGTCCTTGATGGATGCAATTCTCCCACCACCACCCCTCTAGTGTCCCGCAGGGCAGTATGCTAGGTCCCCTTCTTTTTGCCCTGTTTATTGATGACCTAATCTATACTGTTCCCTACCATTCCAGTGAAATCCTTCTCTTTGCAGATGATTGTAAAATCTTCAAACAGATCAATTCTCACACAGATACAATCCAATTGCAAAGTGCACTTGATTCACTGTCAGGTTGGTGTACTACATGGCGTCTTAAACCTCATCCCTCCAAGTGCTCCACCATTTTGTTCACACTTCGTAAATCTCCCGTTCTACAAGAATATCACCTACTGAACCAACCAATTGCAATTGTTGACAATCAAAAAGACTTAGCAGTGCATTTCAACAGTAAATTGTTGTTTGTCTCGCACATAAACAGGATCACCTCACATGCTGTCACTCCTTGGTTTACTCTACAGGTTTTCTGACATCATAGATGTAAATGCCCTCAGAGCATTCTACATTTCCTGTGTCTTACCGTTTGTTCAATGTGCCTCTCCAGTCTGGTCCATTTCTGCTTCTTCAAATCCCAGCCACCTTGACCGTGTACAATAATTTTTTTTTGTGCTATCGTCAGAGCCAGGGTCCCTGCCTGTCGCAACTTAAGCACTATCCAAGTGCTTGGGAAACTGAAACTCAGAACTCTTTCTGCTCAGAGGAAAGTAGCCAACCTAAAGCTGCTATACAAAGCAGCTAATGGACTATTTATGTCTCCAGATTTAGTTTCCTTATTCCCCCACCATGACCCATCCTGTAGTACCAGAATGAAAACCCTATTCCATATTCCTTACTCCCGGCTTTCTCTCACCAAAAGGTACTTTTCTGTTGTATTCCAGCAATGTTTAATACCTTATTTATCAACAAGGACCTAGACATCTTCATATTGTTTTCTTCCTTCTGTCATAATATTTATCATATAACTTAAGTTTCCTTCTTGTCTTTTGCTGTTTATTCTCCTGTATTTACTCTAAATGTATTTTCCTTTGTTAATGTCATTGTTTATGTAAATATCCGGTCTAGAAAGCGAAGAATAACAGTCGAAAGAATTTGTCGTGCCGACCACACGACACCTCATAATCTGCAGTCCTTCGGGCTGAGCAGCGGTCACTTGGTAGGCCAAGGCCCTTCAAGGGCTGTAGTACCATGGGGTTTGTTTATGTAAATATGTATTATGTAGGATTGAACAGTTTTTATTGTATTTGTGTCCTTCGTAAATATTTATATATCTTTCATTTTAGATTAATATCTATTGTACATAGCTCAGATCCTTGTAATTCAGTGTTATGCTGTTGCTGATCCTGAATAAATAAATAATTAAATTAAAAAACATACACTACCTGATCAAAAGTATCCAGACGGCTATCTCAAATTGCGCTTAGACTTTACCTGCGTCACGTCCCCTATTATTGGACATTAATATGGGGTGAGTCCACCCTTCGCCTTTATGATGGCTTTAACCCTTAACTATTGACGTACATTTTCAGTGACATCAACATGGACGTGAGGTCACTGAGACCGCATGAAAATTAATTTGACTACGGAAGGGACAGTTAATGAGATAAATTGCTAGCTCCTTTTATTTGAATAATTACACTTTATTGAACCCAAAACCACAAAAATATTTTCCATTTGTTAATTTGTATAACCCTCATACCTTCAGATTGCAGTCGCAGCAATTTTCGTTATTCAGAATACACTGTTCCATTTAAACACACACATATCCTTTACACTATCAACAAAAATTGACCCTAACTTGGGTATTAAAGATGTTTGATAACCACTGCACTGAAAATTAACGACACATTAGACTGATCTCTTGTTGGGGTGGAAATTGCAAGCACTGAACTTGGCCCTCAATGTTACTCTCACTCAACACATTCGAAGCAGATCTTCCTTGTACACTCCAAGCATACTGGTTTTTCACATCTGTAGCACTCGTAATATGTTTTTCTCTTCTTTTCTGGTGGGCACAGACGACAAGTTATCCGTTTTACAAGCTTCTCCTCGGAAATGTTGATACGCTCCGCAGGGATGCTCAAAATTCTAGAGATAGCGCCTCGAATATCTCTTGGGATCCTGGGATTTGATAATCTTCTTATCATGTGTGGCCTAGTGAGTTGAGCAGCAAGTTCTTTCAGAAAATGTTGCCTGGTCATTTGAGAGCTCTCACGATAGGACTGATGCAAGATATTCGCATTCACAGCTGCAATATCGACGATACGGAAGAAGACTGCCATCGGCCACCTTCTTGTTCTTCTACCTGTGCAGTACTGTAGTTGGCTGACATCTGATCCAAAGTATCTACTCCAGACTTCGTAGAATTATAAAACTGAATCATCTCTTCCTTCCCCGTGTCCGCATCAGTTGCTTTCCCATGGTGCATAGAGGATACTAACAAAACAGCTTTGTTTCTTTTCGGAACGTGTGAGAGAAGAGTTATGTTTTTCGTGAAGCCATACACAGAGGAACCGACCTTTCTCTGCTTGGAAGACAAGAAGTTAGTTGGAATTTCCTTCTTGTTCTTTCTTACTGTCCCAACATAAGTGAGTCCCCTTTTCCTCAGCTCCTGAACAAGCTCCACTGAGGTGAACCAATTGTCAGCTGTTATATTTCTATTTGTACCCTGTATTGGTTCCGATAAATGAAGAACTGCCTGAGTTGGCTTTGAAAATTTTCTGTCTTCCCTTGAAAGACCTATTCCATCAGTGTCCTTCCCTGCATAAATATATGCATTGTACAAATAACTATTTTTCGAATCGGTTAGGCACATCAATTTCACTCCATATTTCTCAGGCTTGTTCAGAATATACATTCTGAACTTACACCGACCTCTGAAACCAATTAGCATCTCATCTACTGTTGCATTTGTGCCAATGGAGTAACACCTTTGAGAGTTCTGAATCAACATATTCAGAAGCTCAGATATGGGTGCAATAGGATCTGTCTCTCTCCGCTGCGTTCTGTCTTCAGGATTGTCAAAACGCAGGCTGCACAGGAGAATGGAAAACCTTGTACCTGACATCACAACACGAAATATTTCACGACCCATACCGTCAGCTGCGAAGACTGAAGCGATGTCCTCTTTGTTAGATTTGAAAACCGCCGAATAAATAAGAAGGCCTAGAAAAGCTTTCATTTCAACTGCGTCAACATTTTGTAATTCTGGTCGGGTAGACTTTCGGTAATTACTTCTCATTGCACTGAGTTTCACATTTGTCCATCGCACT
The DNA here is from genome assembly GCF_040414725.1 of Anabrus simplex. Classification (NCBI taxonomy): domain Eukaryota; kingdom Metazoa; phylum Arthropoda; class Insecta; order Orthoptera; family Tettigoniidae; genus Anabrus; species Anabrus simplex. The sequence continues at coordinate 819,089,723 of NC_090265.1, read as the reverse complement.
AGTAAGTTCACCATTTCTTCACTAAATATTAGTGTCCATGCCGTAACAGGATCCACACTGTTTCAAACTCGAGCTGAAGGGCGCAAACCGGGAAGGTGAATCACGATATTGTGACGAGGTGTACGCACATTCTGTGGAGGTTCCGCAGATGACCATTTGTACCTATTTCTACCATAAAAACACTTAGAACGTGAATCATCGTGCAGTAGCGCGGAACTTTCATCTTCTTCTCCCTCTCCTTCAGTCTCAGTATCGGTATTGTGATCACTCTCTATTTCACTACCACCATCGTCCACATCACTCATGTCTTCTTCAAACCACTCGGTAATTGTTCCTTCGTAATTTGCATCACATGTTCGGACACTCGCCGAAGTACCTGCACGCTGACTCATTGCTACACACAGCACTATCAACTGAAGACTGCTTCAAACCATGGACGTGCGGTCACCCAGGCCGCTACGAAACTCATCAGCTTCTTATCACAGCTGCACAGTTATTTATGACAGATAAGATAAATACAGTGGAGAGGTCATCTTAAAATAGAAAGGTACTGCAAGCAAATATACTGGCAGGGAGATAAGAGAGGTGTGGCACGTGTTTACTTTTCCACCGCGGTCATGTTGACTGCACGTCCATAGTTAAGGGTTAACTCTGCTGGGGACACCTTCAATGAGGTATCTGAATGTATGTGGACAAACGGCAGCCTATTCTTCCTCAAGAACCGAAACCAATGAAAGTAGTGATTTTGGACACTGGGGTCTGGAGCAAAGTCAACGTTCTAACTCATTCCAAAGGTGTTCCAGGTCAGGACTCTGGGCAAGTCAGTCAATTTCAGGAGTGTTATTGCCCACAAATCATTACCTCACCGATGCAGCTTCATGACAGGGTGCATTGTCATGTTGATACAAAGAATCATCGTCTCTGAACTGGTCCTCTACTGTAGGCAGTACACATTGGTTTAAAATGTGTCAATATCCCTCCGCATCTGAGATTTTTTAAGCGCAATAAGGGGACCTCACCCTAAAAACGAAAAACACCCTCGTACTATAACACCACCACCTCCATACCTCTCTGTTGGCACTACACATGATGGCAGGTAACGCTCTCCAGGGGTTTACCAAACCCAAACCCTTCCATTGGATTGCCACAGGGTATAGTGTGATTGATCACTCCAAATCACTCCTTTTCAGTCATCCACAGCCCAGTGCCATTGCTTTTTACACCACCTCAAGCATCGCTTAGCATTGACTTCAGAAATGTTTGGCTTATGAGCAGCAGCTCGACCATTGTACCTCATTCCTTTTAACTCCAGACTCAGTCATTGTGCTGGCTGGACTGCTGGTAGCTCTATGAAACTCATGAGTGACTTCGCGTGATTTTTTACAACCAGCCTCTGCAGTGTTCGATGATCCCTCTCCGTCATTAAATGAGATCTGCCCGGTCTTGGTTTGGCTGTAGTTGTTCCTTCATGTTCCCACTTCACAATCCCATCACCAACAGTCAACATGGCCAGCTGGGTAGCTTTAGAAGGGTTGAAATATCCCTGATGGATTTTATCACTCAAGTGGCATCCAATGACTAGTCCACGTTCGAAGTCACAGAGCTCTCCTGACTGACCCATTCTGCTGTTACTGATTTGCTATTGACAACACAATACTCTCCGGGTCCACCTCTTGTGCCATCTAGGGTTCAATTCTGTATTACATAGGGGTAATGAGAATGGCGTATGGCCTCCGGAGAGGCCTGGTGCAGGTATTTTTCTAGTAGACGGCCTATTAGGCGACCCGCATGTCTGTGAAGATGAGGGCCCTACCTAGGATGATTTCTAATGTTGAATACGCCACACAAATCCAGCCCCTGAGTCATTGGAATTAACCAATTAAGGTTAAAATCCCCGACACGGCCGGGAATCGAACCCGAGACCCTCTGAACCGAAGGCCAGTATGCTGACTGTTCAGCCAATGAGTCGGACATTACATAGGGGTGTTTGGATACTTTTAATCAGGTAGTATACTACATCTTCTGGAAACTGAAGAAGTGACCAGAAAATATTGTTACCGAAAGTAATTATGTATGACATGGAAGATGGGAAGAGGAAATGGTGGTGCTATATCTACCCATCAAAAATGAACATGAAGACAAACGAATTGTGTAAAAAAAATAATGGAAACTGCACTGTGTGACCACAATTGAGTGGCTCAGTGCCAGAGGTGACTAAGCGCTATTGCAGCTCATTTTGACATTTTCAGTGTAATGAGTAGAAAAGATCGTATTCTATCTATGCCACTTATGACTAACAACTTTACTGTTTCTGTAACGTGCTACCACCAGTGAGCAAGTCTGGCACTATGAAGACGACTGTGATGTGCGAGCTGTACATGACTAAGTGATGAGGTGGTGGTGTTATTACATGAAAGCTCATCGGTATCCGACTTATCTACTGTTAGCGATGATGATAGGACATATCGGACAGAAGAAAATACCTCTAGATATGCCTGATATCTTTACACCAGAAAACTGGTTGACTGTCATTCCATCAGCAAAAAATAAAAATAAAAGAAGAAATCTCATTTCTACATCACTCACATCGACAGCAGCATGTTCTATTCCTGCAAACAACTCCAGAATCAGAGGAAAATATCTGTCGCAGGACAAAAAGTGCAGCGGTTTCAGATTCGACACATTGTTCTCCATAAAGACAGTCCACTTAAGTTCAAAAGCTTCTACAACTTTCAAGAACTTGTTCCAGTGACCGTTAATCTGATTGAAAGAACAGTTGTCACTCAAGTAGATTTAGGGGCACAACCTGCCTCTTATATCTTCAGGAGCACAGGATATTGACTACAAAAAAGGACTGACCTAATGGAGCTGTTGAAATACTGTATATCCCTCCCATTCATCATTAATTCTACAAAAATCTGGCAACAGTAGAGAGATCAGGATGAAGAGGGTATATTATAGTTTAATTCCTGTGTTGGTGTATGTGCAATTATCCAAAGAGCAAAAAAATCTCACCATTGTCTTTACACCCTGAAACATGCTGATTGTCAGGGGGCATATTATACTTATTTCTTTGATGGTATAATTTGTAGAATGTGTAGTACTGATATGCATACTAGCATAAGAGTAACTTTGGAATACTTTTCTCTTTGTCCAGATACTTCAATAAATGATTTTGAAAGCTGCTGTAATTTTAAATCCCTTGTTGACTTTATCCTTCATTTACTAAAAATTTGGCAGATGGTGCTTAGCCTCTCTGGCACTGAGCCCTCCAATCGAGTATTGTTGTACAGGAAAATCTATTCATTATAATTCACTTCTTTTCAATATTTTAAATTTTGATTACTACAGACACCTACAGCATGCTTTTTATGATGCCAAAAACAAAATTACCAGGGCAATTTTTTTCAAGGTCTGGTCGGTTACAAAATTAAAACGACAGTGAAAATAAAAAATTTCTCTACATTGTCTCCACTCCAACATAGACATTTGTCATGGCGTGGTACCAACTTTCCAGTACCCTCATCATAGAAGGCAGCCACCTGTGATTTCAGCCACTTCCCTTCGCTGGTCTGCAGGTCATTGTCTGTGCCAAAATGCTGTCCTCCTAGGCAGCATTTCATGTGAGCAAAGAGATGAAAATCAGAGGGAGCTAAGTCCGGGCAGTATGATGGGTGATCAAACACTTCCCAACCAAAATGCGGCAGGAATGTTTTTGTTGCAGATGCAGTGTGCAGCCAAGCATTGTCATGAAGAAGGACAATGCCTGATGACAACATTTCTATTTCCTTGTTCTGAATTGTCCTTTGTAGACACTGAAGTGTCATGCTGTATGAGGCTGCAGTGATGGTTGACCCATATTCCATGAATTCCACCAAGAAAACTCCTTTCTAGTCCCAGAACACAGTAGCCATACACTTTCTTATGGAGCAGGTTCACTTGAACTTCTTCGGTTTACTCGGGGAATGAGAATGCATCCACTGTTTGAATTGCTCTTTTGTTTCTTCATTTTCGAAAAGGACCCAAGTCTTGTTCTCTGAGACAACTTTGTTCAAAAAATCTTCTCCTTCAGTATGGTAGCACTGAAGAAACATTAAGGCAGCACCCATTCGCTGTGTTTTGTGATGGTTGGACATCATCTTGACAACCCATCTAAACAGAGTTTGCGGTACTGAAGTCTCTCACTTGCGATAGCATAAAGAGCTGACCTTGAAATTTCAGGAAATGAATCATGCAACACAGAAATTGTGAATCAACGATTTTCTCAAATCGCCTGATCCACTTGCTGAATAAGATCATCAGTTGACACTTACTTCCTTCCCTGACCGTCTGCATCATGAACGTCTGTATATCCAGCTTCAAGGTTCCTGCACTATTGCCGCACTTTGCTGTCACTCATGAAAGTTTCACCATACACATTACTCATTCATTGAAGAATTTTGACTGCGTTGCACTCCTCAGCATGAAGAAATTGAATGACAGCACACACTTCACACTTGGTGGGAGAATCTATTGTTCTAAGCATGTTTATGTGCTCACTGCACACTCAGAACTGACAAGTGTGGTGTGATGTGTTTGACGAGCATACTAGAGATACTGAGCAACGCCTCATCAGATTCTCACTGTGGGTTTTAACTTCGCGACCGATCAGACCTTGGAAAAAAATAGTCCTCATAAATTTTGTGCATGTCTTAGGGATATTAAGTGAGTCTTTTAAGTTGACAGACCTGTATGTTGGTGAGAATGGGCCCTTACCTAAGGTGAAGTCTAATGACAAAGATGGCCCAAATATCCCAGCCTCGAGCCAGAGCAATTAACCAATGAAAGTTAAAATCCCTGACCCGGCTGGGAATCAAACCTGGGACCCTTTGGACCAAAGGACAGCATGCTAAACATTTAGCCATAGAAATATTTATCACTGATAATTATGAATAAAAGATGTGTTAGAATCATTTATCATTGCCGTAAGACCTATCTGTGTCGGTGCGACGTAAATCAAATAGCAAAAAAAAATAAAAAAAATAAAGAAGAATCATTTATGCTGTCATTTTACTCTTACATTAGAAATAAAAAAAATGCTAAACATTATGAGGGTTATTTTGACCCATATCACACCATTTATACTACCCAAGTGTACCACATCAGTTGAGGGTTAAATTCCGAGTAACTACCTGGGTACTGTCAATACTGTGTTTAATGAGAAATGTGGAAAGATTCTTATTTGTGTACTTAGTAGGAGGTATTTTTAAAATTTCAAATGAGTGGAAATCGTTTTAAATAAATCTGTGTAGTAATTTATGTTTACAGAGACAAGATGGAATTCATGAGTAAAGGCGGGTGTGCATGGCGAGGTCAGAAGAACGTTAACGAGGAAATGACAATGGAATATGCTACTTGTACTCCTGATATCTCAACCTGCCCTGATGGCATGTGTGATTCTTTGGAGCAAATGAACCTGGCTCTCTGTCCCCAGGACTGCATTCCTACAGATAAGTGTGAGTCAATGATATATGAATTACACTTTTGTGTAAGGAGTAGTGGAGAGGAACACACCAGTGAAAAACAGTCATATATACAGTAAGTTTCTGTCATTGGTTGGCCGGCAGGTGCACCCAGCTTATCTCGCTCCCGTTGACTCATCACTTCCCGCTCTGTGGCATAGCAATAAGGACAGTACTTTGCTCACTTTATCCATGCATGATACGAGATAACATTAAAAATTAAGAAAATAAGCCCATACCTTATGACAGGAGATGCTGGAAATGTTCTCCTCCTGCATCCACACATTTCTGGCATCTTCCTACGAAATTCCGATTCACAAGCGTAAGTTTATCTTTCGTAATTGAGGCAATTTCTCTCCAGATATGCTCTTTCAGTTCATCCAGCATGTGAGGGTTTCTTGCATACACTTTAAATTTAAGCTCCCCCTTAAATAAAAGTCACAAACAGTTAAATCCGGGGGCCATGATGGTCATAAGTCCTTACTAATAACACTGTCTTAAACTTCCTCAATTAAGTTTAATGTGTCATTAGCTGTATGCATGGTGGCAAAGTCTTCCTGAAAATATGCATTTCGACAGTCAGTATCAGTCAATTCATCAAAAAATGGTTTGAGTATATTATCCCTGTATCTTTGTGCATTAATTGTGCCCCCCAAAAAGATAGGTCCTATAATTCTGTATCCATTCACTGCGCACCATACTCCGGCTCGTTCATCATGTACAGGAAATTCATATATGCGATGGGGGATTTCTGTATTCCATACTGCGTAGAAACATACCTGTGTAAATGGAACCATGCTTCATCAGAGAAAAATATTAAGTGTTGATCAATCATTTCATCATGAACCTTTCACAACATCCAATTACAGAAACATACCCGCTTATCATGATCATATAGATGCAGTTTGTGTACTGCAGTTACCTTGTATGGTTTCAATTTTAATATTTTTGTAGCCCGCCATGCTGAGCTCTTCGAAACCCTGGTTTGTAGTCCAAGTTGTCTTAAGGATTTTGTAGGCGTATGTTCTAATCTTTCTGCGATTTCATTGACTTTTCCTTGTTAAGTACATGTTTTTAACACTTTGCTTCTTATAGAGTAAAGAACCCGTTCTTCTCAATTTGTTTATGAGTTTCCGCACGGTAGAGGGCGTACACCTGGAAACTGTGTTACAAATCGCCTAATGACTTCCCTATAAGACTCCGTTTTCACATATTTATCATACATAAATACCCTTTCCTCTACTGTGTACACATGTGGAGGCATTATGAGAATTATATCCCAAAGTAACACTTCACAACTCACAAAGAGTTGGAGCAACAGATCAACACTTAATGCACGTTCTAAGCATGGACCTGAACTGCGAAGTACGGGCATTCCCGTGCTGTTACTGCGCTGTGTAACTGGAAGCAATGAGTCGACGGGAGGCAGATAAGCTGAACGCGCCTGCCTGCCGACCGATGAGAGAAGCTCACTGTAGAAAGGAACATGAAAGGAAATGCATACATCAATAGGATTAACACAATAATAGGTCAGTTTGGGGAAAGGAAGCAACAGAGAGAGAAGACAAGGATAAATATTCAAATACAAAAGGACAATAACAATCTCCACATCTCCTCATTAACCCATTGAGCAGTACTGCTGTCTATTTACGGCAGTGTTGTGCGTGGCCCACGGGAGTACTGCCATATATTTACGTTCTCGAAGTTTGCACCTGAATAGTAATGTTTCATGTTGAATGTTTAAAATTGTTTCCTGACATAGTACTGGCGGGTTTCTAGAACAATTTTGGGGATTTTGACATGTTCAGCGAATTTTATTCCATGTTTTGTTACATCTCACATGTTCTGTGTCCCAGCATTTGTAGTCACGTAACCTAACTTCTTACGAGATTTTGCTACGAATTACGACAACACCTGAGAACTGTTTTCTATTGTTGTTTCCTGTGAATGCATTGTACGTCCATTCCTTGACAGTACACATAATTTTTCTTTTCCCTCATCTCTGGTTTCTGTAGAAATGAACACTCTCTGATAGTAAATAAATACACGTGGTAATGGCGGGATCAAGTCGAGGATGTGGGCTTGCTCCACAAGATATAAGTAATATTTTGACTAACGAGGAATCTGATGATGAAATTGATATTTGTGCTGATGATAGTGATTATACTGTGTCCAATGAGAGTGAAATTGGTAATTCCTCGGGAGACGACAAAACGGAAACTGAGGACGAAGTGCAACCCGCTGTCGCAAAGAAGGCTAAGTTGTCAGCTGTTCAAACCGAAGAAATAAAGTGGAGTTCTATACATAGGTTTCTTCCTACACTTTCTGCTCATTTTGATGCTTCAAATTCAGGTGTTAGTGATAATCTTCATGTGAATGATAATGACAATGAGTCAAGACTTGAAGTGTCGATTTTCAAAGAAGTTGCTGATCGTTAATATTATGAACTTCATAGTGTCAGAAATGAACAAGTACTACTTATTTGTTACGGAAAATACGGACGTAAAGGAAAAGTCAAAATTACATAAGTGGTGAGGCATAACCATGGGGAATCTTTATGTTTTCCTGGCAACTGTTTTGTTGATGGGCCATGTGAAGAAAAACAGGATGAAAGACTATTGGTCAACAAATAAATTGATTGAAACTCCGATGTTTGGTAAAGTGATCTCTCTCGACAATTTTTCCCCTCATTCTAAGACTGCTTCACTTTTCAGACAACAATCTACAACACTCAGGTGACAGACTTTACAAAATTAGGCCTATAATAAAGTATTTCAGAAAGAAATTCCAATCTACACTCTATCCTTTCCAAAATATCTGTATTGATGAGAGTCTTGTTGCTTGGAAAGGTCACCTAAAATGGAAGCAATACATTCCATCAAAGCGACATAGGTTTGGTATAAAGGTGTTCATACTTTGCAACTGTGAAACTGGGTTTATCCTTGATTTTATTGTTTACACTGGGAAATATACAGAAATTGAACACGATGAAAATCTCGGAGTGTCCGGGTCAGTTGTCAAAACTCTGACAGCACCTTACATTGGCAAAGGTCACAACCTGTATGTTGACAACTGGTACACAAGCCCAGATCTATTTGAGTACTTACACAAGGAAAATACTGGAGCTTGTGGCATAGTCAGAAAAAAAACAGAAAAGGCATGCCAGACTTCCCGAAGAAAATTCAAAGGGGAGAATGTATTTCATGGCGCCAGTGACATGCTGGCACAAAGATGGCATGACAAAAGGGATGTTACCATGCTAACTAGCATACACGAGAACATAATGGTAAAAACAGGTAAAACAGATCACGCCACAGGGCAGAATAAAAAGAAACCCTTGAGCAAATGTCAGGAAAACACTGAAATGGTATGTGAAGTTGTTTTTTTACCTGATAGACTTTTCAGTGCTGAACTCTTACATTATTTACAAGGTGAAGACTAGAAAAAATCCACAGCTACTCTGCCTTATAGATCAGCTACTAGAGGAATTTGCAGTGGAGAGGAAACCAACAAAAGGAGGTTGACCACCTTCAGGAGGAGACTGCTTGAGACTTTCTGGATGTCATTTCCCTTAACCAGTACCCCCAATGCAATCAAAGTAGAAACCACAACGGCGGTTTTGTGTGTCAGCACACAAAGAAGAGACCACCCAAAAGAACAGACACTAAGTGGATGTGTATTGAGTGTGATAGACCCCTGTGTGTACACCCCTGTTTTGAAGAGTACCATACCCTAAAGACATTTTTATGGGTGAAACTGTCAAGTCAGTGTGTTGTAAAGGCTACAAAAGTCATCACCTACAGCGAGTAATTATGTTTTTGCCAATTTTATTATTCTTTTCATTATTTTGAGAAAACATTATCTACGCCACTGAATTCAATTAAATTGAAGGTATCAGTTATGTACCATAAGTGTAAATTATGTAATTTTATTAATAGAGAAAAGTTAGAATCAAAATAACTTAAAATCAACAATACAGAATTTTCAAGAAAAAACTCACTCCTGGTGGTCTGTAAGTGTCACCAAAAACCCACTGATCAAAAGGTTAATCTCAGTTCCTCTTTACTCATTTCTTCTCAGTCCGCAAGTTAATTTCTGCTTCGCAGCATTGCCAGGAGGGTGGACATCAACACTGACTGAGGGGCCATCTTCATGATCTTCAATCTTGATGGGGAGAAATGTAGGACAAGAAGAAAGCTAGATGAAGACAAATACCAGTTGTAAAAGATTAGGAACTGGGCGAGTTGGCCATGCAGTTAGGAGCACGCAGCTGTGAGCTCGCATCCGGGAGATAGTGGGTTCGAACCCCACTGTCAGCAGCCCTGAAGATGGTTTTCTGTGGTTTCCCATTTTCACACCAGGCAAATGCTGGGCCTGTACCTTAATTAAGGCCATGGCTGCTTCCTTCCCATTTCTAGGCCTTTCCTATCCCATCATCGCCATAAGACCTATCTGTGTTGATCCAATGTAAAGCAAATAGCAAGAAAAGAAAAAAAATTAGGAATAGTTCAGTACAGGAAGATTATCTACTGTCCATACAATTCACTGGTAGGATCAGTGGTAGAGTGTCAGCCTTTTACAAAAGAAAAGTTTTTCTTACGTCCTTCTCATGTATCCATCTTCTGATGGATTGATTTTCAATCGAACATCTTTCGGCTCATTTTGAGCTATCTTCAGTGAAAAAAATATCAAAAAGCTACATGAACTGGTGTTGTAAGAGTATCATTAAAACCAATGAGAAAGAATATATAAAAACCAAGTGACACATGATGAATCTAAAACAATACGAGGTTGTGGCAAGGTTGAAAACCTCTCAGTCTAAAAGTTGAATGTAGTAAAATAAACACAATAGGTACAGTATAATATATAAAACATTTGTGAACAATTATGAATTCAAAATTTTAAAAATTTAACATAAACATACAATATATATAAAGAATTTATGAAGAACAAGTGGTACAAATGTCACATTGACAGATCAAAAACATTGGAGGAAATAGTTTCTTCCGAAAATTATGTGAATGATGGCAATCATAAACGGTAGAGCAATTCTCAGTTCTGTGATCAAGTCCACAGTATTTCTGCATGTTGTCATGTCATACAGAAAATATATCAATGTTCATAGTTTGTACTACATCTGAGTGATGTATTTGGAAGAAATAATTTCTGAAACACTGTTAAAATCTTTTTAAAAAAGTCAAAAGTTGATAATGCATTTCAGTTCTCTGTTTCAACTGGGGAATAACTACTCAATTTTAATCACACATGTCCTGTTTTGTCCCTTCTTTTAGTCAAGAAAATCTTGAAAAGTCCTATTTTTCAGTTTTGAAAATCTAGTCACCCTACCCCAGATCCCTCACTGAATACATCCCTGATGTCATGGATACAGAAATACAATTGTTTGCTCATTTGTCTGAAACATTTTTTTGTGAGACATCCTTAGGAAATAAGAGTGTTGGAAGATTCACTTTTCTTGTTCCTAGTGAGTGGAACTGGAATGAAGGGATCAAATTCATCACAAGGGATCATGTCTGCAGCAGGAGTATGTACATGTGAGCCATCTGGGATCTGCAAATGTGAGAAGCTGACCGATATGAGTAACGTCTCAACTACAGAAATGGTTGCTGTAATCAATCCTTCAGTGGCACCTTTCAGTCAGGAGGAATGTCCTGAAGAAGGTAAGGGAAATTGAGCATAGTGAAAAATAATGACTGTTTCTTTTCCTTCTTGGTGTGACTTCAAGTTTAAACCTTTGCTGCTTCTAATGCTCCAGAGCACTTGAGTTTTATGACTCACATGCTGTGTGGAATGCTCCGAAGTGCTTATCACACATACAGTCATTAGAAGTGTGTTGACAGAAATACTGAAGGGTTCTTAAAACCGTACTGCATTCCCATGACTCAGAAAGTCCCCAGAAGCTTAATGACAGTCTTTCCTATGTGTATTTCACAAGCAGACATAGTCTTCTGGTTAGAATTCTCAATTTGATGTTTCCAGCTAATCAATGCAGTGAGAGATATACAGTACATACTGTGCTTATGTTTTTAAAAATACATCACAGGACTAGTTTTGATCTGTGTAGATCATCTTCAGCTGAAACATCATACTATTAATAACAAAAAGAACATTTACTTATTATTAAAATATTACTCTTCTTGTGTTATAAATTTTACAAACTAATTCTGCTGAGTGCATCACCAGCAAGGCCACAGGAAGCAGGCCCACAAGGACTTGAAGGAACATCATACATCCATTATATTTTATGCAATAGACAAGATTGTTATTCTGCTGTTCACATCTATATATAAACAACAGAATACCGATTGCTAAATTCTGAAATGTTCCCTTCTAGTCAGCTCTACTAAAAAAGCAACAACAAGTAGCAATAGGCCATCACTCATCACTTCACAACTAGAGATAAAGACAACATGATTGTACTTCACAAGTGTTTGACTGCTGTAAACAGTTTGAATAACCCATTTTACCAGGACATTGATTTGTAACAGGAGAATTACTGGTAGTTTGTAAACTTTTAAAGACAAGAAGAGTGACATTTTAATAATAACTGAAACTATTTTAGTTATTAAGGCAACACTCCAGAGATAAAAAGATAGTTTTACTTAATGCATGGATTATCATGAAACTTTGTGGGAATGTCACTGTTAGGGGTTGTAGGATAAAAAAATAGAGCACGACTAAGTAGTATTGTAGTGTAGTCGTATATTAATTACCTTATTGTTGTGTACTATCCCAGACAATATATCCCTCCGTTCATTTATTTTTGGCAAATAAAAATAACTTATTAATTTTTCATTTAATTTTTTCCCCCCGTAAAGAATGGCTAAGGAGCGCGAGTGTACTTACTGTGAGTGTGGTGAGGCATTGAGGGGTATGAGGGAGGAGTTGGAAAGTTTGAGAGAGATAATTAGGATTCTCACAGAAGACAGGAAGGAAGATCGGACTCCCTCAAACAATGTACAGGTTACAGTAGGTGTACAAGAGGGAGGGGAAGGAAAGGGAGGAGTTGTAGAAGACAGGTGGTCTAATGTTCTAAGGGGAAGGAGATTGCAGGCTAAGGGCTCTATTCAGGATCAGAATTCAGGACAGGTGTCTGTGCGAAATCGGTATGAGTCACTCCAGGTAGAACAACAGAGGGAAGATGAGGGACAGGGAACTGTTGCTGAGATGCGTGGAAGTAAGAGGAAGGGAAAAGGTAGGAAAGGGAAATGTAGAGTAGAGGATAGGAAAAGACAGGTGGAACAGGATCATGGGAAGGAGAAAAGGGAGGAGGAAGTAGCTTCTGCAGCTATCAGGAAAGATAGGGCTGACCAGGAGGGGAGGGGATCAAATGAGGTGGGTAGGGTTGAGGCTCTGGTCATGGGGGATTCCATCGTTAGACACGTGGGGAAAGTGTGTGGAGGAAAGGGAACCAGGGTAGAATGTTATCCAGGAATTAGGTTGAGGCAGATGTTGAGGAAAGTAGAAGAGAGGGAGGGGGGGAAGGAGAAGGTTGTAGTGTTTCATGTTGGTACCAACAACGTAAGGCAAGCTGATATAAGTACCAACATAGTTGGAGATGTGTGGGATCTGGTAAATGCAGCACAGGTGAAGTTTAAGAAAGCGGAGATTGTTATTAGTGGAATACTGTGTAGAAGGGATACTGACTGGAGGGTGATTGGGGATTTAAATGAGACTATGGAGTGGGTATGTGGGAAACTGGGAGTGAAATTTCTAGATCCTAATGGGTGGGTAGGAGATAGGGATCTGCGCTCGGATGGCCTTCATTTAAACCGCAGTGGTACGTATAAGTTAGGAAATTTGTTTGGAAGGGTAATAGGGAGGTACATTCAGGGAAACGGGATGGCCTAGGGAGCGTTGATAAGGGAACAGGGAACTGGAAATCAAGTAGGGATGACATAAAATTGTTAGTGTTGAACTGTAGAAGTATTGTAAAGAAAGGAATAGAATTAAGTAATTTAATAGATATATATTTACCAGATATTGTAATAGGAGTTGAATCATGGCTGAGAAATGATATAATGGATGCAGAAATTTTCTCACAGCACTGGAGTGTGTATCGTAGAGATAGGATAGGAATGGTGGGAGGGGGAGTGTTCATTCTGGTGAAAGAAGAATTTGTAAGCTACGAAAAAGTTAAAGATGAGACACATGAAATTCTAGGTGTAAGGCTCATTTCTGAAGATAATAGGCAACTTGATATATTTGGAGTGTACAGATCGGGAAAGGGTAGCACTGATGCGGATTCGGAATTATTTGATAGGATAGTCAGCTATGTGGGAAACGACGTGGAAAGAAATGTGATTGTAGCGGGAGATCTGAATTTGCCAGATGTAAATTGGGAAGGAAATGCGAACGACAGGAAGCATGACCAACAAATGGCAAATAAGTTAATATGGGAAGGACAGCTGATTCAGAAAGTGATGGAACCAACCAGAGGGAAAAATATCCTGGATGTCGTGCTGATAAAACCAGATGAGCTCTATAGGGAAACTGAAGTAATAGATGATATTAGTGATCATTAAGCTGTTTTTGTGGTACTTAAAAATAAATGTGATAGAAAGGAAGGTCTTAAAAGTAGGACTGTTAGGCAGTACCATATGGCTGATAAAGCGGCATGAGGCAGTTTCTAAAAAGTAACTATGATCGGTGGAAAACGGTAAATAAAAATGTAAACAGACTCTGGGATGGGTTTAAAGAAATTGTTGAGGAATGCAAAGACAGGTTTGTACCTTTAAGGGTGATAAGGAATGGTTAAGACCCACCTTATTATAATAGAGAAATAAAGAGACTAAGAAGGAGGTGCAGACTGGAAAGAAATAGAGTTAGAAATGGCTGTGGAAGTAAGGAGAAATTGAAGGAACTTACTAGAAAATTGAATCTAGCAAAGAAGGCAGCTAAGGATAACATGATGGCAAGAATAATTGGCAGTCATGCAAAGTTTAGTGAAAAATGGAAGGGTATGTATAGGTATTTTAAGGCAGAAACAGGTTCCAAGAAGGACATTCCAGGAATAATTAATGAACAAGGGAAGTGTGTATGTGAGGATCTTCAAAAGGCAGAAGTATTCAGTCAGCAGTATGTAAAGATTGTTGGTTACAAGGATAATGTCGAGATAGAGGAGACTAAGGCCAAAGAAGTAATAAAATTTACATATGATAACAATTACATTTACAATAAGATACAAAAGTTGAAAACTAGAAAAGCGGCTGGAATTGATCAGATTACTGGGGATATACTAAAGACAATGGGTTGGGATATAGTACCATATCTGAAGTACTTATTTGATTACTGTTTGGTCGGAGGAGCTATACCAGATGAATGGAGAGTTGCTATAGTAGCCCCTGTGTATAAAGGAAAGGGTGATAGACATAAAGCTGAAAATTACAGGCCAGTAAGTTTGACATGCATTGTATGTAAGCTTTAGGAAGGCATTCTTTTTTATTATATTAGACATGTTTGTGAAATTAATAACTGGTTTGATAGAAGGCAATTCGGTTTTAGGAAAGGTTATTCCACTGAAGCTCAACTTGTAGGATTCCAGCAAGATATAGCAGATATCTTGGATTCTGGAGGTCAAATGGTCTGTATCGCAATTGACTTGTCTAAAGCATTTAATAGGGTAGATCATGGGCGACTACTGGCAAAAATGAGTGCAATTGGACTAGACAAAAGAGTGACTGAATGGGTTGCTATATTTCTAGAAAATAGATCTCAGAGAGTTAGAGTGGGTGAAGCTTTATCTGACCCTGTAATAGTTGAGAGGGGAGTTCCTCAGGGCAGTGTTATCGGAACTTTATGTTTTCTTATATATATAAATGATATGAGTAAAGGAGTGGAATCGGAGGTAAGGCTTTTTGCGGATGATGTTATTCTCTATAGAGTGATAAATAAGTTACAAGATTGTGAGCAACTGCAACGTGACCTCGAAAATGTTGTGAGATGGACAGCAGGCAATGGTATGTTGATAAACGGGGTTAAAAGTCAGGTTGTGAGTTTCACAAATAGGAAAAGTCCTCTCATTTTTAATTACTGCCTTGATGGGGTGAAAGTTCCTTTTGGGGATCATTGTAAGTATCTAGGTGTTAATATAAGGAAAGATCTTCATTGGGGTAATCACATAAATGGGATTGTAAATAAAGGGTACCGATCTCTGCACATGGTTATGAGGGTGTTTAGGGGTTGTAGTAAGGATGTAAAGTCGAGTACATATAAGTCTCTGGTAAGACCCCAACTAGAGTATGGTTCCAGTGTATGGGACCCTCACCAGGATTACCTGATTCAAGAACTGGAAAAAATCCAAAGAAAAGCAGCTCGATTTGTTCTGAGTGATTTCCGACAAAGAGTAGCGTTACAAAAATGTTGCAATGTTTGGATTGGGAAGAACTGAGAGAAAGAAGAAGAGCTGCTCGACTAAGTGGTATGTTCCAAGCTGTCAGCGGAGAGATGGCGTGGAATGACATTAGTAGACGAATAAGTTTAAATGGCGTTTATAAAAGTAGGAAAGATCACAATATGAAGATAACGTTGGAATTCAAGAGGACAAACTGGGGCAAATATTCATTTATAGGAAGGGGAGTTAGGGAATGGAATAACTTACCAAGGGAGATGTTCAATAAATTTCCAATTTCTTTGAAATCATTTAGGAAAAAGCTAGGAAAGCAACAGATAGGTAATCTGCTACCTGGGCGACTGCCCTAAATGCAGATCAGTATTGATTGATTGATAAAAGTAGAGATATCACAAATATTTCATTCATATACAATTAATAGTTTTTCAAAAAAAAAATTTGAATATCTTTGTGAAATTTTTAATTCCATTTTCTTCATGAAATTTAATTAACATGTAAATTTGCAATTAGGTAGACAATACTTCTTTTAAAAGCACTAAGTATCAATTTTTATGTACATAATTTATATAAGGAGAAATATCTACTAAAGTTTGTGTAATTTTTACGTTCTAAAATTTTGGACTTAAAAATCTGTACTATTTGAAAAATTATGCAATCAAAAATTCCATATGCCGGTTTCTTAATGTAGCTGTGATACATATACCATACAAAGTTTGTTACAATTGGCTGAATATTATGTGAGAAAAATGGAATTTAAATGTAAAAATTACAATTGGCAGGAAATTTAAAGTGAAGTTCAAGTGATGTTTTCTTCGTGATTAATTACCTAAAAGTCACCAGAACCGTATGTTTTTCCTTTGCTTCTTTTCTTAGCAGCTTCTGTATGAATACTGGTAACTCTGGAAGCTTCTCTCTTCTTCTCCTTCTCCTTCTCCAAAGAACAGAAAATGATTCACCTGCATTTTGTTTTTGACAATGCAACTTTTCCTGAGTCGAAGTTATGGCGATTGTAGTTTCTGTCATGTCATGATTGTTGGCTGTAGGTGCAGGACATACATGGCTTGAAGTTGATGCGACACTTTCCTGATGAGAACAATCTGATTCCAATAACATTTCATGACCTTTTGTCCTTGATTTCTTCAATGGAGACTCCTGATCGGTAATAGCTGATCCTCATCTCTTTCCTATCAAAAGTTCAGCAATTCGTTGCTTAGCTAAGACTGATTTATGTTTATGCATATTGTTTATTCCCTTGGATACAGGCTATCAATTATTACAGCACACTGTCTTTCAATAATAACAGTATCTTGATACGCAACTACAAGACGTTACTTGTGCGCATACTTCACAAAAGTAAACAGACTGGCTACCACCACAGAACCCACAAAAAGGATTAGACATACAAGAATAACAAAACTTATAGTTGTCGACACTATTGTAGTTCCATCAGGAATACCAATACAAGCATAAAATGTTGCTCAATGACAGTCGAGTACTGAAATATTAGTCCGTAACAGGGTTCATAAATTCATTCAGAAATATGGTAGACCTTCCAGCTCGAGTCTATATAAATATATCGGGAGAAGGGGGAGGGGGGATGCTATTGGTCCATCCCATGGATGCGTAATTTCAAAGAACAGGCATATTTGATTGAATGAAAATATAACAATGACATCATTACCTAACAAAGCTGTGTGCAGACTTGCAAACAAAGCATTATTAAAGTGATTCAACAAAATAACTTTGTGACAAGAAAGAAGAAACTCAATTCTTTCAATTTCAGTCATAAAAAAAATTGCCAAAATTACCAAAATATTGATTTTTATCTCCGGAGTGTCTTCTTAATCATGATGTATCAGTTGAAGATTGAAAATAGGTAGTCCTGTGATATATTTAAAAATAACATAAATATATATTTGTCACTACATATAGCATTGCCTGATTATATGGAAACATCAAATCATTATAACTCAGAGCTGTAGAATCATCAATACGGTAAATGAAACTAATAGCATATTCTGGGTAGAGATCATTCAGTGTCGAGTTCATACTCCGTCATCTACTTATCATGAAGTAGTTTTGATAGGTTTGAAAGAATGAGAAATTGGAGATGTGTTAGAAAATAGTGGATGTAGTGAACTTTCTAGAAGTGGTTCAGAACTGTATTCTGATGAATGGAATAGTGATAATGATTCCGGTAATCATGAAAGTCGTGAACAAATATTGTTGGTTCATATCTCAATTTACCTTCTGGGAGTTCAGAGCAAGATTTTTAAAAATTATTTGCAGGATGGGAATTTTCTGAGCTTGTAGTAAAGCAGATGAATATTTACAAAGAAAAACTGGCACTGCTGATACTACTTGGCAGGATATTAGCACTGACAAAATAAGGGCATATGTAGGTGTTCTAATTCATATGGGTTTGGTTGTCTTACCTGAAATTAATGATTACTTTCTAGAGACTTTCATATGTGAGAACCAATAAAAATTAATGGAGAGACAGTGGAATATTTTGAAGAATATGTTTACTTAAGCCAGATGGTCTGCATTCTGAGCAGGTAGGATAAAGAGATAAGGAGGAGAACAGTGATTGCCTGGAAGAAATACTGGCCACTTAAGAATGATTATACACTCAACATTAAGAGGGATGTAATGGACACTTGTGTTCTAAATGTTCACACATGTGGGGCCATGGGCACCCATATGACAGTTTGTAGGGGGGCCTATACCTGGGGGTATGCAGTAATTTTAACATTGTAGAAGATGAATGGCAACTTGTATTCCGCAGTAGAATGACACGCACTGTATCCCCTGCCTGTTGCTGAGGGGCGGTACTACCGTAATACCGACTTTTAAATAATCTTCTTGAAAGAAAAACACCTGACTACATTAGATTTTTGCCTTTCCCTCAGAGCTGGTGGTGGTGGTGGGGGGGCGACCTCCCACTTGCCCCCTCTCCCGGGCATGGGCGCCCTTGTGTGGGGCTGAGACATGATCGCCAGTGAAAGAATGGGTCAACCGACCTCTCTCTGTCACCAGTGGAGGGAAAAAAGCTTTCTGGGTATTTCTTTGAGAGACCATCCCTGTATCACAAGGCATAAAACTGGACCAAAGGATATAGAAAAGGAAATATATTCCAAGAAGTGGGGCTGGGCTGGAAATGTAGCAAGATCTGATCTCTGGTAATGGACAAAGGTAGTAATGAAGTGGACTCCAAGAAGGGAAAGTCCATTATCTAGATAGTGAGGCAAACTGTGAGACCAGAGTGGATGAATTGTTGAATCCTCTTCATGTAGCCTAGGTTGAGAAGATACCAAAAAAATCTTTAGTTTCAGCTGATAAAGTGATTAGAAGCCTAGTGATAAACCTTACAGCATGTTCTCCATTAGCCATGAATACAAAGGTCTGTCACTGATGACAGTCCTCCTAAGAAATCTGTCACCTGAGTGACAGCCCTAAATGCAGATCAGTGGGGATTAAGTGACTACGGGTGGCTAAATTTCTAGAAATTAGAACTCAGAGAATTAGAGTAGATGAAGCATTATCTTATAATTCCAGTAGCATAGCCAGGATTTCAGTTTGGGGGAGGGGGTGCATGAAGGTAGGTCTTCATCCAGGTTGGATAAAAAGATAAGGAGGAGAATAGTGATTGCCTGGAAGAAATACTGGCCACTTAAGAATGATTATCCACTCAACATTAAGAGGGATGTAATGGACACTTGTGATCTGCATGTTCACACATGTGGGGCTGAGACATGATCACCAAACTTCCAGATTCTGGAAGCTAATAATAATATAAATTTTATACAAAATGCTTAACAAAAATACATTCGTTAAAATTTCTGGGAAGACTGGACTCCTTGGACCCCCACCCAACCTCTGGAGTCTTCATCTGTTATTTCCCTCACAATATTCTGGTTTAAAACAAATACGGTAATTTTATTTTAATAATGGTCATGTGGTAAGCTATAAATAAGTAACATTTTATACAAATAATGTGGCAAAGAAACACACAAAAACACACACAACATATAGGCTACATAGAAAATAAGGGTTATGGGTATAGATATATTGTTAGTTGGTAAAGAAAAATATAAGTTACGTCACAACATATGCTAGGTAGGGTTTACCTTTTCCTATTTGTTTCCCTCGTAAGCCTGGGATACAGAATACAATAGTATAAAGTTACAGTTTTGTGAGGCTAATATATGTATGTATAATTTTTATTAATGTGGCAGAAGCCAACAACATGGAGATGTTCTATTACAACATCCTTCTAAGGGCCATCATCTCAAGCTGGAATTTGAACCTGCGAACTCAGACTCAGAAGGACAGTGACTCAACCAACTGAGCAACATGAAAAGGAAGTGTTTGTACTTATTGTTATAAATAGATGCAGTTAGTACTTTCACAAAGGTTTTATGAGGAGCATTTATTAATACATGCCTTTTCCAACTGTCCTAAACGGACAAGACCGGGCAAAAGAACTAGCTGGAAGTTAGAGTCTTGCAGGGATGTCACTTCTTTCTCTGTTTACTTTTCCAAACCAAACTTTATGGTGCAGCAGCCCCAAAGGGCGATCACCTACCAAGCGACTGCTACTCAGCCTGAAGGCCTGCAGATTATGAGGTGTCGTATGGTCAGCACGACAAATCCTCTCAGCCGTTATTTTTGGCTTTCTAGACTGGGTCCGCCATCTCACCGTCAATTAGCTCCTCAAATCACATAGTCTGAATGGACCTCAGAGCAGTCCTCAGATCCAGGTAAAAATCCCTGACCTGGGCCGCCGGGTAAATGGCAGGCATGCTACCCCTACACTGTGGGGCTGGCTGTTTGCGTTTAGGTCTCCTTAGTTTAGAATTTGACTTAAGGCATCCTGCGTTCATTTCCCAGCACTGACAAAGTTAAGAAAGGCATAGGATGAGGAACGTACAACCTTGTTTTTGGGTGCAATAGATTTGGCCTTGAGTCTCCCGTAATCAAAATAATTATAACCTGGAAGGTAGTCACCTTCATGGGCCATAGTACAAAAATGGTTCCTTTTTAAGAAGACAAATTGAATGAACATTCTACTTCCTCACAAACAAAGAACAATATTATTAATGTTATGAACAGTTTCAATAATGCAGCCAATTTATGTTAACAGAACAGAAGCTATGATTTTGATTGTTCAATATAATTACATGGTAACAAGCAAAACCATCAATATCTATTGAAGATCCATCACCGCACTCGGTAGGACCGGCTTTCTTTTCATATCCCCCTCCCAAGGAAAATCATATCCATGCTACTGGCCTGAACTTATACTCCACTCACTGAAATTATTTTCTGGATATCACTGCATTCACTCACCTCGTTACCAGCCATCATCAGAAATGATTAATGGTTATAGTACCAGATTTGTTATTGTCCTGATATTATTGTGAGATATAATGTATGTTACTGACACGATTAACACACGAGACGTTTTAGAACGCGAGAGGTCGTGTGAAGGCAAATTCCTCACGCTTCATATTTTAATGAGCTGCTATTTTCCTTTGGCAGTGAATGCTCTGATAAAAATATAAATATGTACCCTGTGTAACTGCCTTTCGACTAGTACTAACATAATTACCCAGTAACAATATTTTCTCAATGTAAAAAAATTAATGAATTTTGTCGCAAAATCTGGTAAAGTTACGAGAGTTTTTAAAGAGCGCGAGAGGTCGCGCATGAGCAAATTGCCACATTTCCATTTGTACATTTCAGTGAATGATTTGATCACAATTCAAGATAAAACTACAGCACCACACTTCACTGAAAGCCACCATAAACCTCATGAACTTTACTTAAGAAACTTTCTTGGAAATGCAGTCATGTAAGAATGCACTACGCGAGGGGTCGCATGACGGCAATATGTCGCGGCAGATGTGAGAGTGAAAGAAAACTTAAACTACTCCGGAACGCAGCAGGCAATACACTGACGATAATCAACGTCAGGCGCGAGAGAGGGAGGGGAGGGATGAAACGAGAACCCTAAGCTCTACCAAATACTTTAATACACCAATACCGGACAGCTCTATCTCAACAGCATTGAGTGGAGTGCGAACAGCGATGGTGGTGACATCTAGTGTGTTGGTGTGAACTACATACTTGTCTATGCTACAGTTGAGAGGAATGCATCTGCACTCATTGGCAATATTTTTGTTAAAATAATTGAATAATAATAATTAAGAATGCAATTTTAAAATATGAAATGCCTCCTTCAATAACCTCCAAATGAGCATTATGTTGGCTGTGCCTTTCGCTATGTCTTAAAAATTAAAAGCAGAATTTGTTTGAGGATCCACCCAGACTCTGGGAGGAATATTTAACAACTACGCTCTCCTCTTCTTTCTAGCCTTTTCCCAATTACCTGGCGCAGCACTTTGTATGGACTTAGCCTACTTTTGCGGCCAGATGCCCTTCCTAACACCAATCACATATGGAGGGATATATATTCACTATTGCGTGTTTCTATGGTTGTTTCTCATGTGATGTGTTGTATATACTTGAAGATGTGTATGAACACGTAGTCCCCGATCTACAGGAATTAACAGATGCGTTTAAAGTCTCCGACTCAGCCAGGAATCGTACCAGGGCTCTCTGAGCCGAAGGTCAATACGCTGACCATTCCGTGGTGGTGATTATTGCTTTAAGAGGAAGTACAATTGGTCAACCATCCTCTATTAACACTAATCAGAAGGGAAATGGAAGAGGTCAAACACTCTGAAGAATGAAGATATCACAAAAAACACACACACACAGAAGGGCCACGAAGCGTAACCATTCAGCCAAAGCACCATATGGGGGCAGATAACTTAACAAGATCTAAGATTTATTAAGATTTCTGTAAAGAGAAGTTGCAATTAAGGAACAGTAGTTTTGGTCCATTATTTTGACTTCTTGTTCTTCTTCTTCTAGTTCTGCTTCGGTACAGGCGATCTTCCCAAACTCTATAGGGGAACTCACCTCACGCTTGTATCTCGCTTTTGCTGTACCGGTACTTAGAATTTTCTGTTTCACCTCTGAAGGCAGAAATACACAATCTCTCTCTCTATATATAATACATATTGGGATTACGTGAATGAACTGCAATATTCTTGACAAGGAAGAAGTGTTCAGAATTTCCTAAAATCTCTCTCACAAATTTATGCATGAAGAATTACCATACACACATATTAAATTAAGCAGACTAGTGCTCAAGCCTATGCCAATAATACACTGAAATAATTTTCTTATGCCGGGCTGAGTGGCTCAGACGGTTCTGATCCGAATTTGGTACGTTTGATCCTGGCTCAGTCCGGTGGTTTTTGAAGGTGCTTAAATACGTCAGCCTCGGGTCGGTAGATTTACTGGCACATAAAATAATTCCTGCTTGACTAAATTCCGGCACCTCGGCGTCTCCTAAAACCGAAAAGATAGTTAGTGGGACGTAAAGAAAATTATTATTATTATTATTATTATTATTATTATTATTATTATTATTATTATTATTATTATTATTATTTTCTTACAGTAAAAGAAACTGACTGGATTCGAAACTCATGGCTTTCAATTTCACGACTACCGCGATAACCATTGTGCTACAAGCCCATAAGTTTTCGATTGTGAAATTAATGGCACTGTTTAACAATGTGGGCCCTCAAGTTTGAGTGTACACAAGTTCCATATTTTTTAATATTATTGGTTTTACTCTAATGAAACGTTAGCAGAACGTATTTGATTGATTTTCTAATATAAGGGGCATAGAATGTAACCTCAACACAGATGTGACGTCATTACTTCTTTTTAATACTTGCGGTCCTTATCAGTTCCCATGCCATTATCTTGCTGGGTAATTTGATCAGCGCATAACACTTTTCTTGGAATATAACTGCAATGTAAGATTATTTAGTGACAAACACTGATACATTATAAGCAACACGCCAGTGCGCCAAGAATCATACAGATTACCATATGTTATTGAAGACTTAGTCACACCGTTGCCTACGAGATATACAAGGCCGGGACATATCTACTAATTTGTCGCTGAAAAAGCGGCCCGACCATGTTCATGGTTTGGCCGCTAGATGTCAGGTTTCCGTTCTGTTCTTGGCGGCTTGAACATTGTGATGTGGAGTAATTGTGATGCTATGTTGATTTTGTGCAATTTATTGTGAAAATTGTTTCTGTCAGTGAGTGTCTGTGAGGTTGTGAAGAAGGTGCACTGATGTGTACCTCTCTATTTCGGATGACGCTAAAAAAGAATGAAAACTGACGTTCCATAGTTTCCCTTCCGAGTGCGGTTTAAGGGAGAAATGGAAGCAAACTATTTCTAGGTAAAGTGATATAGTAGGATCTCTTACGGTACCTAGCAATTCTTCTCATAAAACAGATTTCAGTGTAAGCACATCAATCAAATTTCCTTCTGTTTTCATTGTGTATCCTGTTCACAAACAGGAAAATGTCGAAAGTAGGAAGCGTACAGTTCCCAAAAATGATGTATTGCCATAAAAATTTAGTAAAAGTTCCGATTCAGATAACTATGAACATACCATATCTTCATACGTCAGCCACAAACAAAAAAGGAGTACAAGTCTCGTTTCTATTTCAAGGAAAGTCTACGAGTATCTCTGTTAAATCTAAAAAATATACGAATGAGAAAATTAAATACCAGATTACAGAAAATAATCTATAAATTGAGAAGTAGGATACGGGTAATGAAATCAGAAAAAAAGTTTTACGGTATCTGAACTTGACCAAAAAGCAAACCAAATTGAAAAGCATGCTAAAATTGGTCATTTAGGAGCTTTATTCCTGTTAGAACAAATTTAATTTTCTTCTTCTTTCTTCATCCGTTTACCGTCCAGGGTCGGTTTTTCCCTCGGACTCCACGAGGGATCCCACCTCTACCGCTCAAGGGTAGTGTCCTGGAGCACCAGACTTTGGGTCGGTGGATACAGTTGGGGAGGATGACCAGTACCTTGCCCAGGCAGCCTCACCTGCTATGCTGAACAGGAGCCTTGTGGAGGGATGGGAAGATTGGAAAGGACAGGCAGGGAAAAGGGAAGGAAGTGGCCACGGCCTTAAGTTAGGTACAATCCTGGTATTTGCCTGGAGGAGAAGTGGGAAATCAGGGGAAACCACTTCGAGGATTGCTGAGGTGGGAATCGAACCCACCTATACTCAGTTGACCTCCCGAGGTTGAGTGGACCCCGTTTCAGCCCTCGTACCACTTTTCAAATTTCACGGCTGGGCCGGGAATCGAACCCGGACCTCCAGGGGTGACAGCTAATCTCACTAACCACTACACCACAGAGGCAAACACAAATTTAATTTTATGGGAAGAAAAAAGAGAAATACAGTGAAACGACACTAAATATTTGCGTAATGGGCATAACATCGCTCACCAAACAGCGGCTTCAATACGAATGTCAAAATATCAGATGTGCAGAGGAAAAGATTGGATCACTGATAATTGGATAAAGGGCGATTAAACCCAAAGTTGTTTATGACCGCAATCTCGATCCGCTTATCGGATACTCTGAGGCACAATTAAAGGAATCGGTAAGAAGTGACAAACTCGCTATCAGATTTCACTGCTTCTTTCGTGAATTACTCATTTCGTTTAAGCATATTGTAAGAAATACGTTGTCGAAAATAAGTCAAACAATTGCTCTTGGTCTATCTTTGATCTCATATCTGTTTGCTGCCTTCTGAAATTACTAGTTTTAATGAATTATTATAGTTTTTCATATTCGAACGTGTTGTAATGAGCGGGAGAGACAGAACAATAAAGAGAACTCTAGCGGCACTTGCCGGAAGTATCTCGAGGACGAGTCTAATGTGCTGTATTTCCCTGCCTTGTGTATCTCGTAGGCAACGGTCACACGAAGCCATGTAGGTAGCAGCACTATCGACTTTCTCGCTGAAAACCGCAAGCTGTCCGGTGTTGCCATATTAAAGTGTTTGGCCCTACAGTGACTAGCAACGAAATTATTAACAAATATTTAAAAGTATGGCAAATTGCCGTGGGTGCGACCTCTCGCGTGTTAAATGAATAAATAAGCCCAAAAAATGGTTGGATACTCAAAATAAACCACCATAAATGATGCAGTTATGGCTCAAAAGTACTAAGATTACCCTATAAGCTATACAAAACATCTAAAATAACTCCAGAAAGGAGAACAACTGTAAAATATGTGAGCCATGGAAAGAGAGGAAGTTAGATGATGACTACAAACAGTACATGGTCATGGCAAAAATGATGTTACTACTATGGTAGAAACAGGAAGAAGTGATAGACTGATACAACATGTGTTGTATCAATTTTACCAATCATAATAGGAAGTCCCTTGAAGTTCAGACCAAAACTAATGCACACAATAATGATTTAAGAGCTGCAAAGCATTTATCGTCATCAAGATTAAAACTGTGGCATGCAAATACTAAAGTTTAAAAAAAAAAAATCAGAATTGAGGCAGTTGCATCAACATAACAACCAGCACTACACCTGTTTAAATTTTTGCTAGAAATGAATGAAAATAACACTTCCAATATAAAATGTTCATTCATTTCAGGTCAGATTGTAAACTTTAATTAAGGTACGGTACAGCATTAATGTGGGTAATGGGAAGATCATAATTTACCTGATGTGAAAATGGGAAACCACAGAAAACCATCTTCAGGGCTGCCGACAATGAGGTTCGAACCCACTATCTCCCGAATACGGATGATTAGCTATGAAATAATAAATCACACAGATGGCCAGAAAATCTTTTAAAACAATCTTGGAAGTTGAGCTATAGGCTGATGGGCAAGAGGAAAATTAGTTCCCTACTATCATATTTAATTTACACCAGAGATGCTTCAGATAAGCTGCATCATGCAGCTGAAAAATCAATGTGGGTAATAAGAAGATCATAATTTCCTAATTCATGTGCAAAGCTGCAAAATTTGTGTCTACTACAGTGTGTGAAAGAGTGAATATTTTTTCTGATTGTATTAAAAAAATCTCCTTTACTGATGCACACCTCATCTTCTGACAACAGTCATAATGAGCAGTTAAGTGAACTGACTTGTAAGATAGCAATTCTAATCTTTCCTGATAAATTGCTTGCAAAACAACATAATAGTTTGAACATATAATGTACCGTACCTAAGAATGGATAAGATGAGATATGTGAAAGTTGAAGATATAGCCAAAGAAGAGGATGGACACACGAAGAGAATGACAAAGGAAAGGATACCTGAGAGGATGCATGAAATGGAGGTAACAGGAAAACGATCAAGAGGAAGACCATGAGACAGATGGATAAAAGGAGTGGAAGAGTGTATGCAGAGAAGAGGAGAGGACTGGACAAGAGTGAAAAGGGAGAAGTGGTAGGTAGACAAGAGGAGGTGGAGAGGCTTATGTTTCAAGCAGACCTGGCTAACAGCTGGAAACTGCATATCATGATGGTGATGATGAGGAAGTACCTAATCGGTAAACCTTTAAGTTGAACTTGCAGATGCAACGATGGGTGGGATATTCTTGTAGCGCTCTGGGCTGTGTAGCAGAGGACTCTAACACTACTGAGTATACACAGGTGCGGCTGGCATGGCGAGGCATTATAAGCCTAGCAGACAGCGATGGTACTAAATAATGGCATGTGGCCTCCGAAGAGGCCTGGTGCATGTCTTTCGAGTTGATGCCTTATAGGCGATCTGCGCATCTGTAAGGATGGGGCCCTACCTATGATGAATTCTAATGTTGAAGATGGCACACACACCCAGCCCTCAAGCCATCAGAGTTAACCAATGATGGTTAAAATCCCCGACCCGGCCGGGAATCGAACCCGGGATTCCATGGACCAAAAGCCAGCACGCTAACCATTTAGCCATGGAGCCGGACAGCAATGGTATGTATAAGTGTATAAGTGGATGCGTGAAGTCTTGCACACATGGTATTTGGATGCCTTCAACTAATCAGCAGAGAGAATCATCTGGTCCTTTGACAAGCATGAACAGATCCAACTGTTATGGTGTCTGCAATCCAGGTGCATGTTGCACAATTGTTACAGACTTCTGTGTCTACTATTGATATTCAACCACTTCCATCTTCATTTACAGTAGGTCATGAATGACAAACCTGAACAGCTGTCTGTAGAGACAGTTCCAAGTTCTCATTGTGCACTGATGATGGTGTGTTCATTTCTGGAGGCCTCAATCCTGTCTTTACTGTGGCATGACACACCACTCTCACTACTGGCTGTGCTGGTTTGAAGGGTTATTATATACGACAGTTGATCACCTCTAGTAGCAAAATTAGGGAAATTGACAACACCGTGATAAGTGCAGGACAACCTGTTGTGCCAGGCTGAGTGGTTCAGATGGTTGAGGCGCTGGCCTTCTGACCACAACTTGGCAGGTTCAATCCTGGCTCAGTTTGGTGGTATTTGAAGTTGCTCAAGTACGTCAGCCTGATGTTGGTAGATTTACTGGCTCATAAAAGAACTCCTGCCGGACAAAATTCCTACATCTCAGTGTCCCTGAAAACCATCAAAAGTAGTTAGTGGGATGTAAAAACAATAACATTAATTAGTAACCTGTGGTCTCACATGGGCTTCCCTTCATGGCAGGGCTTAAAGATGCACTTTCCAGCAGGATAATGCTTGGCCGTGCACTGCATGGCTAGTGCATACCATGGAGGCGTCTTGGTGGGTGTGCTAAGTACCAACTGATGAGCCCAACTTAGCACACGGGGGCGAAACGCTGGCAACCAGGAATGAGTTAACTGGAAAATTTATAATGTCCAATAACGGACCATTTATATTAGTATTGAGTAGAGGTTTTAAAAGAAGGAATGATCATAATATGAAGACAATGGAATTCAAAAGGACAAATTGGGGCAAATATCATTCACTGGATTAGGAATTGGAATAATTTATCAAGGGAAATGTTTGGTAAATATCCTAGTTCTTTGTAAACATTTAAAAAAAAGGCTAAGTAAGCAACAGATAGGGAATCTGTCACCTGGATCACAGTTGCAAATGCAGATTGATTGAACAGATGTGTTTATGGTGAAACCTACTGAATTTGATGATTTTCCAAATTTGCATTTTACTTTCAGATGAAGAAGGTAGTCGCTGTGGATCATTATGCCAGCTGGCAATAATAATTGCTTGTCTACTACTTCTGGCATTTGTGATTGCCTTCCTCCTGTGGCGCTTCAAGTGGAGCCAAGGTGCTATGGTGTGCCCCACTACTCCTTGCTCCTGTACTAGAGAATCCTGCTCTACCTGCATGAACTGCAGTAGTGGAACTAAATGTTCCACTTGTCCAAGGTGTCCAAGCTGTCCCTATTGCAGCGCATGCCCTGCTTGCTTCTCCTGCAGTCCTTCTGTATGCAAAGGTGGCTCACTATGTAATTGGTGAGTACTGATTGGCCAAGCATAAATATCATTATCCTCTATAAACACCATGGTACAGTACACACAGCCCATAAGAAACCTTGGCTTGCCAAGCTGACTCCTACTCCTACCAAGTGAGTTGGCCATACAGTCAAGGTCACGTAGCTGAGTGCTCGCATTCGGGAGATGTTGATATCGAGTCTTACTGTAGGCAGTCTTGATGATGGTTTTCCGTGGTTTCCCCATTTTCACACCAGGCAAATGTTGGGGTTATATTTTAATTAAGGCCATGGTTGTTACCATCCAAATCCTAGTCCTTTCCCATTCTTATGTTGCTGAAAACATTCAGTGTATTAGTGCAATGTTAAAAATGTTAAACTACTAGAGAGGAAGAATCAACCCAACTCCTACCCAGTCAGATGGCCTGTAGATACTGGAGTACGACCACGTAGTCAGCATGACACAACCCCACCTGAAAGTACGCCTTGTTGATTACAATTTTATAAACTTATTCTAGAAGACCTGTCAACACTTGCTAAATAATGCCTTAATGCCACTTATTTCTACTTTAATGGGGATTTCTATGAACAGACAGAAGGGGCTGCGATGGGATCACTGCTCTCCCCAATAATAGCAAACATGTATATGGAACACTTTGAACAGAAAGCCTTAGCCACATCTACCCTGAAACCAAAATTTTTCTCCGTTTTGTGGATGACATGTTCATGATCTGGTCTCATGGGAGCAATAATCTGCAGCTATTTCTCAACCATCTTAACTCTATTCACATAAATATACAGTTCACCATGGAAATCGAGGTAAACAGAAAACTACCATTCCTGGATGTCCTAGTAAAATGCAATACCAATGGGACTCTGAGCCATTTAATATACAGGAAGCTCACACATACAAACAAGTACCTGCACGCCTCCTCTCATCACCACCCATCACAAAAGCAGCCTGCTGATCACTGATTAACAGGACCATAGCGATATCTGATGCAGAACACCTTGAAGAAGAGAAAGAACACCTCACGAGAACCCAGAGGAGAAATGGCTACTTGCTTAATAACATCCAACAAAACAAACAAAGAAAAGGCCGCCATAGAAGACAATGGGGAAGAAGAACTGACCCACCAGAAAACAGCAATACTTCCATACATTAGAAACACTACAGACAGGATGGGCAAGATAGTGGACAAATATGACATAAAAACCATCTATAAACCACACTGGAAGTTAGCCTGTTATCTAGCACCAGTAAAAGACACAATAGAACTACAGGCTCCTGGAGTATACCACATTGAATATAGCTGTGGAACGTGTTACGTTGGTTAAACAAAACGTCTGATCTGTAACTGCCTAAAAGAACACATCCATCACACCAAGAACCAAAATACAGGTATTTCAGCTGTAGCCAAGCATTCTTATGAAACAAGATATGGAATATCATTTGACAAGATCAAGATCCTAGCAGCTATCCTTTGGAATCTCAAAGGGAAAATCTGTGAGGCTATCAAAATCAAGAAACACCCAAACAATATGAATTCAGAAGAAGGATATAAAATCAGCAATTCTTGGATGCCTATCATATATAGATTAAGAGATTGCAGACCTCATCATAAACACGCAGGATGAATCTCTAATTACGTAACAGCGCAGCCAAGTTCCAGTATCTGGTTGTGAGACATACTTTCCAGAATTCTCACGAGACAGCCAGGGTCTTACGTCAGCCAGAGAGGGTAGGATATATAAGGTCAAGGTCAGGAACCACTCTCGTAGTTTGATTGCTGCCTGGGAGACTGATTACCTCGGAGTAGGAGCATTTCAGCCGCCTTGACAAAGAATACTGCAATGTATTCAAAACGTCAGCAAACTGTACGGAATGTACAGAAAACAACAACACGGTTCAGCCCAGAGAAAGAACTAAATAATTTATGTGCCCCATTGATCATCAGACACATTCCAGGCATTGCACTTGTCCAATGGCAACTTTATTCTACACACACTGCTGAAGTACTTCAATGTCTGTAACAGCAAGCCTGACTTTCAGTTTAATCCTAAATACCAAACTATACCTCCATTCCAAAGAATTAAAACAAGCATAGCTCGTAAATGTTCATATGTTCACCGGGACTCTTTGTGTTGTTCTGGGGATCTCCTTCTTGCCCCCTGATTACTTCCCACAGGTTTGGGAACACCTCATAGAGTACATTCACTTAGTCTGTTTGAGTGTGCTACTGACAGTTTTAGGAAAAGTGCAGTCCAATTAGCAAACTAATATATTTTCACTGAAGTGCAGATTATTCAATTTCTGATAGTTATTTATTTATATTTATGCATCAATCATAAATAAAAATTGCACAAATAAACTTTCTCTAATATTGTAAATAACTTGACTTCAAAATGTTGGATATGTTGGAAAGAAATTTGCTTAAAATAAGCAGAAAAACAACAATACATTAGAATTTTTAAAAACTACAAATTGGAAAGTAAGGGGTGATAACAAGACATATCTAGGATAAGTTGTTCAAGAAAATGCAGACATGGATAAATAACAGTTGGGTAAAATGGTAGACAGGTAAAACAGTGCCACTCCACAGTGGTTACAATTGGGAAGAAGTCGGGAGGAGGGCAAAAATTTACAGACAAGAAAAAGTACCCAGGTTTGTTAATAATTAAAGAATATAAAGGAACAAATTAGCTGATAAGACAACAGGGCTTGTACAAATTGCTGTTTTTTCTTAAATTCCTATAACTCCTAGTTTCAGGTGGCTAAAATGGAATAAAAATGTAATGTTTTCTCCACAAAGCAAGGGGTGTGACTGCACCCCCACCCCCCTCCCCGTCCTCATTTCCCGTAATTGCCGTCACTGCCACTCCATTTGAAGAGCAAAATATACAAAATAATGGTTTGTCCAGCCAACCTATTTGTCTCTGAATGTTGGGCAACAAAGGAGAATGAACAGATACTAAACATTTATGAAATGAGGATGCAATGCTGGGCTGATGGGGTGACCAGTATGTCAACAAAATCCAAAATTACATTACCTGCCAATCTCAAAGTGTAACACTGGTCTCGGAAAAACAATAGGGTTACTTTTCAAAGGCATGCTTTATACACAGAACACATTATTTTATTCATTCTTTTTTATTTTCTTAAGAAAAGAAAGGCATTTTAGATGTGGTCATATGGAAAGTAAACTGGAATAGTATATGGCTCACTGAGATGAGAAGGTGAACAGCACTAGGATGACCAAAATTAAGATGGAGTGCTGGTATTGTAGTAGTTTTTTTTTTTTTTTTGCTAGGGGCTTTACGTCGCACCGACACAGATAGGTCTTATGGCGATGATGGGATAGGAAAGGCCTAGAAGTTGGAAGGAAGTGGCCATGGCCTTAATTAAGGTATAGCCCCAGCATTTGCCTGGTGTGAAAATGGGAAACCACAGAAAACCATCTTCAGGGTTGCCGACAGTGGGATTCAAACCCACTATTTAAACCTGAGTGCCTGTATGCAGCAGAAACATTGGATATGGTTAGAAAAGATGGGCTTGAAGATATTCAGAAAAAAGAAAGAAAATGCTAAGAAAAATTCTAGGTCAAATTGTATAAAAATGGAATGAGGAGACTCAAATCTAACAAATAATTGTATAAAAAAAACAGAAGGAGTGGTTGAATTGATGAGGAAAGAAGGTTACCGTTCTATGGACACTTGTTGAGGATGGACCTATCTTCTCATCACTATAAAGACCTATCTCTGTTGGTGCAAACTTAAAGCAACTTGTAAAGAAGACATCAAAATAGTTGAGAATGTCCATTATTTAGAACTATTTATATACCGGTAATTCAAATTTTAAAAATATTAGTTATATAGAGGTGTTCTCTATTCAGAGGTGTCAGTTTACTTTTTCCTTCCATTCAATATCTTATTAACCCTCCCTGAAGGGGTTGACAAGTTTATGTTAAATTTTCTTCCATATACTAAATACTTTATATAAGTACACTGTAAAACAAGGTTTTTATTTAAACATATCCATGCATATTAGTTGCTTTGGAGGCAGTATTGTCTTACATGCAGTCAGATCTGATATTGTTCCATAATATTATGCACAATTCCTTGGTCCATCGAGTTACACTGTAACCAGTCATTTATGTCATCTGCATCACAATCATTACAGCTAGCAACTTTTACAATAACGTCTGCTATGAAACTGTATCCAGATATTTCATGATCCAGAGATCTGATGTTCAGGTAATTGGAGCTCTGGAGTAGTCTTAAATCAATGAACATATCAAAGCTGTACTCTTGCTCATGTTCTATGAAATTTATAGCATTCTAGGTACTTGGGTGTTATAATGGCTTGAATTTTAATATTTTCAGGTTACCGCAGAAGTTCCAGAGAACTGAACCAGCACCCACTGTCTCAGCAACTCCTTCTTCTCGAGTATCTACTGAATTTGTACAGTCTGTGGATGCACATTTGCTGCCTTATAATTACATGGGACCACTTGGAAACATGAATCCTGGGCACAAGTGATCACAAGATGCTCACAAGAAGAGACTCGGGGATGACACTAGGTCCCATGTACCTTGACCAGGGGAATGTGACAGGTTCCTCAGGCACAGAATGTAGGTGAAGTATCTGTATATTTTGGTCATAATTTGTATTTCATTTATTATTCACATACAAGATGAAAGGCATATGAAGAGTTGGATTTACTATGGCTATTGCTATGGTCTGTAGAAAGAATCAATTTATTGTTAGCTGCTGGACAGTTTATATGAAATAAATTATATTGTATTATATTAAATGGAAGATTTGAGCTTTATATAGTAATATAAATGTACTTTGTTACCCTATAATTACTCAGTATTCAGGTAGAACAAGTAATAAAATATAATAAATTAGTCATTATTTAAAAATATCGTTCATTTAATATAATTCATATTCCCTGATTTTAAGTACATTGCTGACATAATAACTAGATATCAAGTCTTGTTTCAGAAATTCTACCTCATAATGTAGATGAAAATAATTCTTCAATATTGGCTTCCATTATGTTATGATAAGAATTATGTTACTGGAATAATTTCTCAATTACTGTTATGAGCCAGAAGTGAAGTCAGTTTAATTTCATTCCTTTGAAAAGTAGATGAATTGAATTCATTTTCTCCTTCTTTTTTCTGGGCGTTATTCCCAGCAAGGAGCAGAGAGCGCTATTCTGCATCTTACCCTCCACTTCATTTGCTCTGTGGAACTGGCAAGTCAGGTGCCTACATGCAAGCATTTCTTTGGTCTTTCTCTAGTTCACCATCCATCAGGGCTTAGTACGAATGCATGTTGTGCCATGGACTCCATTCAGCTCTGGCCACATGTCCATAACAGCTCAGCTTCACCTTTTCCATCTTGTTTGGTGCAGGGGTAACTTTAAAGGTGTTTTGGATATCTTTGTTTCTTCTATAGTCCAGTCTTATGACTCTCAGACACCATCATGGCATTATGGTATGGAGCATCTGCTCGTTCTGTTTTGTTGTAGATCAAAATTCTGCCCTGTGCGTTCCAAGCAGTTTACATTGGATTTCAAGAAACTTATGACCATAGAGGCTATCAGTGACCTGACAATATTTCAGCCAGGCAGTATTAACGCATGCTCAGACATCCGAAAGCATGTAACTGTCAGTTGTCTGTGGGACCAAGATATTTAAATAATAATGTTGAAGTTACTCCACTATGAAGTATGTGCTATAGTGCTGTCATTGCTGTATTAAAATCTTCAAACTGAGTTTCCACAGGGAGATTTGGGCGATGGTACAGATGCTCCAGATCTTTAACCCTAGAACAGTAGAGCTCGCCTCCATGATGAACACGTGATACACTTAAGCTTCCCCCAATTCTCCCTTTTATTCTATCCTCACTTATGTCTGGCAGTGCCTTGCACTATGTTTAGCCTCGTTCCTGTTGGCTGAGAGAGTGGAGGGAAAGTTGAGGTAAGTATTGTTTAGGATCAGTTTCTAAAACTGTAGTTGTCGCTGAAATGAAGCGCTACATATAAATGTTTACTATTTCTTTTGTCTCCATGACAAACTGCTACTAATGATCTGTGGTGTAGTTTACATTTAATAACATGAAGTGGAATATTTCACTCAGTAGTTGTGTGGAGGTATACACCAGAACTCTGTATCTATATTTTTTAGGTTTATTGTATATGGTCAACAGCCTGAAATGGATCGAACTCTCAAGGAAGAAGAAATACAGAATATTCTCGTTGAACCTTCTGATGATGAAGGAGAAATCAGCTATGTTGAACAAGATGACAATTTTGAAGACTATGACAGTGACCTAGCTGGACTTTATACCTCAATCACTCAATCACTACTGATCTGCATTTAGGGCAATCGCCCAGGTGGCAGATTCCCTATCTGTTGTTTTCCTAGCCTTTTCTTAAATGATTGCAAAGAAATTGGAAATTTATTGAACATCTCCCTTGGTAAGTTATTCCAATCCCTAACTTCCCATCCTATAAATGAATATTTGCCCCAATTTGTCCTGATGGACAGTAGTTTGATGTTTGATACAGAGGAAGATAAAAATGAAATGGCATATGGCTTTTAGTGCCGGGAGTGTCCGAGGACAAGTTCAGCTCGCCAAAATGCCTGTAGGCGACTTGCAAGTTGTGATGAGGATGAAATGATGATGAAGACGACACATTCATCCTGCCCCCGTACCAGCAGAATTTACAAATTATGGTTAAAATTCCACACCCTTCCAGGAATCGAACCCGGGATCCTGGTGACCAAAGGCCAGCGTGCTAATCATTTAGCCATGGAGCTGGACACAGAAGGAGATGAAGATAACATCATTATGACCAATATTAGAAATGATTAGTGTGTTATGTACTTTTATTCATTGTCTGTTATAAAATGTTTTGTGTAAATGTTATATTGCTTCTACTCGTATATCTCACTAAATCTGAGATGTACTTGTCGTTATAATTTAGTCATATCAAATGAAAAAGTAAAACATATAATTGATATTACTATTACAATGAAAATGAAAACCTACAACCTGTTTTTCAGTCACTGACCGGGTCAGGGATGGAATGAATGAAGCCCCCATCTTGCGGCGAGGATAGGTATTGTGCCGGCTGCCGAGGCCTGTCGCACTCCTCTGGGGCAATGATTAATGACTGACAGATGAAATGAAATGATATTAAAGGGTGTTGCTGGAATGAAAGATGACAGGGAAAACCGGAGTACCCGGAGAAAATTCTGTCCTGCCTCCGCTTTGTTCAGCACAAATCTCACGTGGAGTGACCGGGCTTTGAACCACAGAACCCAGCAGTGAGAGGTCGATGAGCTGCCACCTGAGCCACGGAGGCTTGCCATTACAATACGGATGTTAAAAATTATTATTTAAACCCTTTTAAATCGATAATGAAGAATAACAATAAACAATTAAAACTAGCAAAAGTAATATGAGTCGTCATCCCGATGAAGTGCTACCAATAACAACATTGCGAGTAGTGCTACCGGTCTATGGTTAATGCCACCACAGTCACAGGTATCATTTTATGTACTGTCTCACTTCTTTAGGCTGGCTCTAGTTTCTACCAGTTCAGTTCTTATCCTTTTACTGGCATTGTCCATACTGTTCAGAGTTGTGAGATATGAGTTGGAATCCCCTCTATTGGCTTATTCTAGTCGAGTAGTGTTGACTATTGTTTCCAGTACTGGTTCCTGAGAGTGACTGGTTTAGTTGTTGGAGGCTTGATGCCTATGGCCATTAAAGGTATATAATTCATTAAACCCTTACTTAAATTCTAACAGTTATTCACAAGACAATATTAGATCATTGTACCATGTACCAGTGTGGCCAGTATCCAGTAATCAGAAGATAGTGGGTTCGAACCACACTGTCGGCAGCCCTGAAGATGGTTTTCAGTGGTTTCCCTTTTTCACACCAGGCAAATGCTGGGGCTGTACCTTAATTAAGGCCACGGCCACTTCCTTCCCATAAAGCAAAAAAAAAAAAAATAATAATAAAGTTTAGTCCAGATCCAGGATGGAAGGTCAGGTTGGTTTTAAATGAAGCGTGGAGTCCAGGAAGGAAGTTCTCTTTCACCACTCCTCTTCATAATCATAATGGAGGAAGTTTTAAAAGCAGTTAGAAGAGAGGATTGAACAACTAATGTCCTGGTTTTTGCTGATGATATAATAGTACGGGGTGAGACAGAAGTGGAAGTACAAGATAGACTAGATCTTTGCCATGAAGTTTTACAACCTTAGAACTTAAAATGAGCAAAATCAAGATCATGAGTAGAGATGGTGATGACTCCGATGAGTAGAAACTCACCAACTTATTCATCTAAGAATTGGAGATGAGAAGAGGCATATTGTAGACAACTTCCAATATTTAGGTAGTGTTCTGTCTTCAGGAGATTAGCAACAGAATACAGAAAGCTTCCACATTCTATCACACGGTATGTCAAATACTTTCGGGATGAAACATTCCATTAGTTTCCAAGATCAGCTTGTACAAAATATGCCCATAAATAATGTATCCTATTTTAAAAATAAAAACAGAACTGTGTTCGTGTGGCTGTTGGTCACAATATTGTAATGAGTGTTTCCCGCGCTCGCATATAGACATGCACACGCTGCGGTGAGGCACTCAGTCTTGGCTTGGCAGCCATTGAGAATGGAGTCCCCATTGGATGTTACTGCCAAGTGCAAAGTGCGTTCAGGTATTCGGTTTTTGAACGCAAAAGGTACTGAACCATTTGAAATCCATCGCCAATTGATGGAAGTGTATGGTGAGTTGTGCATGAATGTCAAAAGTATTTGTAAGTGGTGTAGAGAGTTTGCAGCCGGTCGGACTGAAATTCATGACGAACGAACGAAGGAGCGGGAGACCATCAATTTCTGTCGAGACAGTCGTGAAGGTTGAACAAATCTTGCGTGAAGATTGGTGGATCACCCTGGAGGATCTCTGCACTTTGGTTCCTGTTCACAACTTCCTGAACAGCATGGCGGCGAGCTGGTATGACATGTACATGCAAAAACTATTACAGTGTCTAAAAAAATGCATCGACTGAAATGGTGATTATGTAGAAAAATAGCTATATGTTCAAGCTGTAAAATGATGTAAACCATGGTAGAAATAAACAGGTCTATGTATTTATAAAAAAATAGGAGGCCTTATTTTTTGGATTACCTTCGTACCTATGACATATGGTGTTGGGGATTTGAGATGAACAGAAAAATACGCTACTTCTTGTGAGAGACATATCTTTGGATATCCTTTGTTATATGTGGTTTGAGCGGTAGCCATCTTGTAAAATAAGTTATCAAAATAAATGTTGTGAGTAGATGGGAAAAATAAATGTTGTAAATAGATGGTGAATAAGTTATCGTATACCTTACGTAACACACTATTTTATTCAACTACTACTTCAACACCCCTCCCCAACCCTCGTCAAGCTCCAGAGGTATGACCAGCCGAAGAGGCCTGACAATGCGAGCGCCGTCCGTCTTGGAGAGCACAACTATCCGGGCATGTCCGTCTCATCCATAACGTAACTCCACGACACAAGCCTTATTCCACATGACGTGGTCGGTGACCTTCCTGCAAAAGGACGATGTCTCCTACTCTGACGACAGGGCGTGTTCCTCTTGGGCATCGTACTTTGTGGGAGTTTTTGCAGTTGCAGCAGGTACTCTTTGTTCCATTGTTTCCAGCAATGATCCACCAGTTCCTGTTGGAGCCTGAATTCTTTAATGGGAGAGTTTACCTGGGGTTCAGGTCCAGAGGGTAGTGCAGTGAGTTGTCCGCCGATGAGGAAATGTGCTGAGTAAGAACATGTATGTCCTCATCCTTAGTTAGTGGTCTGGAGTTCAGCGCAGCTTCTATAGATGTCAGTACCGTCTGCAAACTGTCTTAATCTACTGACGATTGTCCCAGAGTCTTCCTCAGACATTGCTTGATGGAGCCAACCATCCTTTCCCACCAGCCTCCCAATCAAGCCGTGCGTGGTGCAAGGAATTTCCATGTGATGCTATACTGTGATAGATACTGGTGAGTCTTTGCATGCAAGATCACTGTCTATAGATCTGACAGTTCTCTGTTTGCATACAGAAACATCTGGGCATAGTATGCAGAATGCCACGTCTTGCTACAAATCTCTGTAGTGCCTGTATAAACTTGTCGGTGCCGAGATCTCAGCATAATTCTGAATGAAGCGCTCTGGTCCTCACACATGTGGAAAGGACAATGTAGCATTTTCGTGCAGCATGCTTCCTTTACGTATAATGGTCCGGCAAAATCAATACCAGTTACCGCAAATGGTTTCTGTGGAATGACTCGCTGCATTGGAACTTGTGCCTCAGTTGCTTGTCCAGCGATGCCTCGAGCCATTTTGCAAGGTAGGCAGTGGTGTAGGATCTTCTTAATGTCACGGCGTGCTCATAGTATCCAGAAGTTCGTTTCGGACTTCTGACAGAACTATTTGCACTCTCAGATGATGCAGGTGAATGTGCATGTCCCTAATCAGCAATTGTGTAAAGTGGTGATCACCATCAATAATTATGGGATGACGCTGTTCGTGGGTATGTTCAGCATTTCCTAGTCATCCACCAAGCTTCAAGATTCCATTTTCCAGAAAGGGATTGTAGCAACGTAATTTGAATCCTTCTGGAAGAGGGGCGTTGGTTTGTAGCGCTCTCAGTTCAGCAGGAAAGCAGTCGATTTGGGTGGCTTATATCCAGTAGTTGTGTGCGGCAGTAAGTTCTTTAGCAGTGAGTTCTCCAGTTTCATGGTCTTTTTGACAAAAGATACGTGCCAGGCGAAGTACCCAAGCAGTGACATGCAAAAGGCATACGTAAGAACTTAATTTTGTGCACTTAAATGTGGGCAAGGGCAAATCCATGTGGAGGACCTGTTGGGCAGTGATCTTCGTCTCAGGAAGTGATGAAGGTGACAGCAGATTTCGAGGCCAGTGAGAATCTGCCTTTGCTAACCAAGATGGCCCATGCCATCATGTATTTAGGGACTGTATCTGATCTGCAGAAATTCCACGAGATAGGTGATCTGCAGGGTTGTCAGATCCTGGGCAGTGTCGCCATTGTGATGGCATTGTATAAGATTGTGTGTTACGTAAGGTATACGAAAACTTATTCACCATCTATTTATAAGATGGCTACCGCTCAGTTCACATACAAAGGATATCCAAAGGTATGTCTCTCACGGGAAGTAGTGTCTTTATCTGTTCATCTCGAATCCCGAACATCTGGTTTGGAAGCAGCAACTGGATCAACAAAGAATGTGGATATTCTATAGCAGCTTGGATTCGAAAGAAGCTTGCTGGAGACCCTAGAAGTGAAGAGACTGCAATGATATGGTCATATGAAAGGGATGGATCTCCATAGTACTCTTCGAGCATACTTTGATCACAGTATTCCTGGAAAGATACCAAGAGGAAGACCTGGTGATATTTGGGAGAAACAGATTTTCAAGAACCTTCAAATTAGAGGTGTAATCTGGTGTCGCATATATGAACAACATCTCTGGATGGACAGGACAAACTAGAGGAAGCTCATACACAACTGCACCCAGATTGCTGAAGTGA
The DNA here is from genome assembly GCF_040414725.1 of Anabrus simplex. Lineage (NCBI taxonomy): Eukaryota > Metazoa > Arthropoda > Insecta > Orthoptera > Tettigoniidae > Anabrus > Anabrus simplex. The sequence goes on along the minus strand of NC_090265.1, from coordinate 819,048,836 downwards.
AGAAATTATGATGATGATGATGATGTATTCAATTGATTTGAGATATTGCCTTACTGCTGGGTGGCCGTGCAGAGGATAAACTGATCTCATTTTCAGCTGCTACTTGCCGTCGATAATGGGGTAGTGCTATCCACACATGTGGTATACATTTTTGGTATTGGTTGGTCTGAGGTGTCCGACTTGTTGGCTGGCCTTCGGTTCAGAGGGCCCTGGGTTCGATTCCCGGCCGGGTTGGGGATTTTAATTGCTTCTGATTAATTCTTCTGGCTCTGGGACTGGGTGTATGTGTCCATCCCAACACTCTCCTCATCATATTCATACAACATACCACACTACCAACCACCACAGAAACATGCAATAGTGATTAGGCTACATTCCTTCATGTATGGTTGGCGTCAAGAAGGGCATCCGGCAGCAAAACAGGGCCAAATCCACATGTGCGACACAGTTCACACCCGTGACCCCACAGGTGAGCAGAAAAAATGGTAGCAAAAGAAGAAGAAGAAGATTGGTTGATCTGAGGTATCCAGAGAAAATACATGTTTCATTCAATCAATCAATCACTACTGATCTGCATTTAGGGCAGTCGCCTAGGTGGCGGATTCCCTATCTGTTGTTTTCCTAGCCTTTTCTTAAATGATTGCAAAGAAATTGGAATTTTATTGAACATCTCCCTTGGTAAGTTATTCCAATCCCTAACTCCCCTTCCTATAAACGAATATTTGCCCCAATTTGTCCTCTTGAATTCCAACTTTATCTTCATATTGTGATCTTTCCTACTTTTAAAGACACCATCCAAACTTATTTGTCTACTGATGTCCTCCCACGCCATCTCTCCACTGACAGCTCGAAACATACCACTTATTCGAACAGCTCGTCTCCTTTCTACCAAGTCTTCCCAGCCCAAACTTTGCAACATTTTTTTAACGCTACTCTTTTGTCGGAAATCGACCAGAACAAATCGAGCTGCTTTTCCTTGGATTTTTTCCAGTTCCTGTATCAAGTAATCCTGGTAAAAAGACGTTGGTGGACTCATCCTGCGTTATCGAATCGGCTCACCACTGGACAATTTCATTTAAAGTTGTGCGAAAACAGGAACTATCCGGAAATGTTTTTCCAATATTATAGAATGTCAGTTGCTTTATTCGATGAGCTTTTTGAACTTATTAAGTTGCGTATTACTAAACTAGTTCTGAATCAGGTGCCCTTCCCATATTAACTTATTTGCCGTTTGTTGGTCATGCTTCCTGTCGTTCGCATTACCTTCCCAATTGACATTTGATAAATTGAGATCACCCGCTACGATCACGTTCCTTTCTTTATTGTTTCTCACATAGCTGATTATCTTATCAAATAATTCTGAATCAGCATCTGTGCTACCCTTTCCTGGTCTGTACACTCCAAAGACATCTAGTTGCCTATTATATTTAGAAATGAGCCTTACACCTAGAAGTTCGTGCTTGTCATCTTTAACTTTTTCGTAGCTTACAAATTCTTCTTTCATGGGAATGAATACTCCCCCTCCTACCTTTCCTATCCTATCTCTACGATACACTCTCCAGTTCCGCGAGAAAATTTCTGCATCCATTATATCATTTCTCAGCCATGATTCAACTCCTATTACAATATCTGGTAAGTATATATCTATTAAATTAATTCTATTCCATTCTTTACAATACTTCTACAGTTGAGCACTAACAGTTTTATGTCATCCCTACTTGATTTCCAGTTCCCTGTTCCCTTAACACCGCTGCCTAGTGCACCCTGTTTCCCTGAATGTACCTCCCTATAATAACCATTCTAAACAAATTTCCTAACTTATATGTGCCACTGCGGTCTAAGTGAAGGCCATCTGAGCGCAGATCCCTATCTCGTACTCACCCATTAAGATCTAGAAATTTCACTCCCAGTTTCCCACATACCCACTCCATAGTCTCATTTAAATCCCCAATCACCTTTCAGTCAGTATCCCTCCTACACAGTATTCCACTGATAACAATCACCACTTCCTTAAACTTTATCCGTGCTGCATTTACCAGATCCCACACATCCCCAACTATGTTGGTACTTACAGTATACCTGCTTGTCTTACGTTGTTAGTACCAACGTGAAACACTAACACTTTCTCCTTTCCCTCCACCTTCTCTTCTACTTTCTTCAACATCTGTCTTAACCTAATTCCTGGATAACACTCTACCCTGGTACCCTTTCCTCCACACACTTTCCCGACATGTCTAACGATAGAATCCCCCATGACCAGAGCCTCAACCCTACCCACCTCATTTGATCCTCTCCCCTCCTGGTCAGTTATATATTTCCTGACAGCTGCAGAAGCTACTTCCTCATCCCTTTTTTCCATCCCATGACCCTGTTCCATCTGTCTTTTCCTATCCACTACTCCATATTTCCCTTTTCTACCTCTTCCCTTTCTACTACTTTCAAACTTCTCGGCAACAGTTCCCTGTTCCTCATCTTCCCTCGGTTGTTCTACCTGCAGTGACTCGTACCGATTTCTCACCAACACCTGTCCTGAATTTTGATCCTGAATGGAGCCCTTAGCCTGCAATCTCCTTCCTCTTAAAACATTAGTGCACGTGTCTTCCACAATTCCCCCATTTCCTTCCAATCCCTCTATTTCACCTACTGTATCCTGTACATTGTTTGGAGGCCTACTTTCCTTCCTGTCCTCTGAGAGTATCCTAATTATCTCCCTCAAGCTCTCCAACTCCTCCCTCATACTCCTTAATGCCTGGCCACACCCACAGTTCCTACATTCGCACTGCTTAGGCATTTTTTTACTAAATAATGAAAAGAGAAGGAAAAATAAGATAACTTATTCTGCGCAAAATAAAAATGAAAGGAAAGAAATATTGTCTAGGTTAGTTCACAAAGAACGCACGACAGTAAGTTATTTAATAAGCTACTACTACACTACAATACTACTTAATGTACTATTTTTATTCCTACAGCACACTAACACGATGAAAATTGCTGTTAATTACTGTAAACAGAGAATAATACACAAGAGTTACACAATTTATTTTGGTGTCAATAAAACACCATGTCATGCAATCATATACCAGTATGACAATATTATTTACCTCTACCTCCAATATCACTAGCCTGGAATTTTTTTTTTTTAAAAACTTGTTTTGTGTGGTAAAAACGAAAATAGGTGGGTTTTATGAATTTCTTAACGCAGAATTCGAGAAAAAAAAATAGTTTTGGCGTATTACGTCTGGTTTAGTGGCAATTTTACAAAATATTATTTTGTTCTTACGTAAAATTTTTGATACTTAGTACCGTATTGATTAAATTTGATGTATTAATGTAAATTTCAGCTTGCAAAACGTAACCGTATTTTGCGTGCTTTGAATACACATAAATGCTGCTTTGTAAGCAAGTAGATGGTTTGTATTATATTTTTAATGTATATTGAAATAAAGAACTCAAAATGATCAACATATGACGCTGAACAACAATTCGTCAGGTACAAGTGGCCACACATGCTTGACATGACATGGGGTTTTATTGACACCTACAACGAGTGCACAAACAGGCCAACAGATGGCACTGGACAGCAACATATCAGTGATGTTGCATGAGGAGCTGTCATTCGTGAAACTGAAGCATAAAACGCCTATTTAGTTTCGGCTGCAAAGTTGCTTTTAAATTAATATAACTGTACCTTGAATAAAAATTAAATGGTCAATCATACATAGTTTTATTACTTAAATTATATGCAGGTTAGATTCACAGCGGCCGCGTCCTTCCCACTCCTAGACCTTTCCTATCCCATCATCGCCATAAGACCTATCTGTGTCGGTGCGACGTAAAGCAACTAGTAAAAAAGTAATAAGAGGGGCGTTATGATATGCCGCAGTTCGAAGACAGAATTCATCCATTCAGATGTCATCATGCCGTCTGTGTATAAAAATCTGTCCATATATTCACTTTTATTTATCCTGGAGTTCTTTATGTAAAGCTTGGCATTGTGTCGTAGAAGACAGTGATATTACTGCTACTAAAATGTGTTCATTCCTCCCATGAAGGGGGAGGCGGGCCTCTTAGACGGTGACGCCGTCTCTCTGGCCGGGATGTTTGTTACGGTGAAGGAGATGCACGGAGAAGGTGAGGGGGTTGACGGCCGCGGCCTATACTAGGAACTGTGTCGGTATTTGCCTTAGTGCAGGAGAATGGAAAACCACGGAAAATCATTTTCAGGACAGCCGACGGTTGGGGCTAGCCTAGAGGCCCAGCCCTGTTCCGTCTCCCGAATGCAGAGGCGTAGAGCCAGGCAGATATTTTTTTAAAAATACACGGCTTTCACTCTTTCTAGTGCAGGTGTTGTCAGATAATGTCTAAAGCGTATGTCATGGTGGGGTCTGTTTGTACGTAGACATTTTTCTCTTAGCAGCATGTAGATTATTAGGAACTCTGCCATCTGTTGAATATATTTGGAAGCTGGGAAAGGTTAGAGAATCGAAGAGTATCTAGCAGAGAATGGTATTCTTCCGGATCAGAGGAACTGCACACTCTCTGACTTGAAAGGCAGTAATCAAGCATGGGTGCATGTAATGACATTACTAAGGATGGAAATAACATAAATAAGAATATTAATGAAAGTGTTAGTCGCTTAGCAACCTGCTAAGTACAGAATGTATTGCGGGTTGGGATAAGTCTTCGCCTGCAATTATTGGAGTGATCCTTTAATGATTTGATTTTATGATTACTCAAAGTTGGCTGAACTTAGAGATCAATGTCTCGTGATTCACAGCAGGTAAATTCGGAGAGAGTAAATCAAAAATGAAGCAAAACGGCCCAGTAGAACGGACGGACGGATTTGCAAAAGCTGTTTTTAGTAAACTCTTTTGATATATAGATACTAGCAAATGTATCCGTGCTTCGCTACGGTATTTCACACTGTATACGGATATCGAAGTAAATTACTGTACACGCAGTGATTAAGATTTTTTTGAAATTGCATTTCCCTTAGTGTTATCCAAGAAACAGTATGGGGAGGTCCCCATACGTTGTTTCTAATGTAAAGTGCGAGTTGCAGAGTTGTGACGATAACGACAGGCTCCCTTGCCTACTATCATTCACAGTTGAGTTGGGAAGTTTTCATTACAATAGAAGGCCACCTTGTCTACTTTGCGGTCACAATCGATTTGAGGAGTTTTCGTTAATATGGCAGGCTCCCTTTCCTACATCCAAACACAATCATGTAGAGGATGTTTGAAGTAAATTGCATGCTCCCTTGCCTTCTGCCAGTGAAATCGAGAAGGGAATTATTAATTACAATGGTAGGCCCTCCTTACTAATGCCAGTTAGGCAGGAGTTGAAGGACGCCATTTCTACTGCCAGTCGATGTGGGGAGTATTGATTACAATAGCAGACGCCCTCCTACTGACAGTCACTATCGATTTGTAAAGTATTAACTATAACGGCAGACACACCCCTACTAGATCGCTACAAATTGATTTCAGTGAATATACATAGATCGACATACGAATGTATATGCATGTTTACAATATTGCAGACCTTCATTTGCAGATTAACTGCTTCTAAGTGGTACGTTATATCAACAAACGGATTGCATCATAAGACGCCTCTTTTAGCGGTCTAAATGGTTGATCCTGTGACATCTCCTCTACAGTATTTCTTGATTAGATTGAATTAGAAACTTCGAATAGGGAGAACTGCGTTACTTTTCGGATACTTACGTGACAGCTAGAAACAGAATTTGGCTCACATAAGCCTACTGGGAGGGTCAATGTTCGTGCAGAATTTGATGATCCTGTCTTCCTACAAGTAAGTCACACTATGAATTATACGTGTAAAAACTGTAAAATTTATGTACAATCGAGAATCAAAGCCAAATCTAACCCACAAGGGATAGAGATACGACAAAATGTCATAGGACCCAAGTTTAGATCACTCCAAATTGAACAGAGATTGTGCCATCCGTTTTATGATACGACTTATCGTTTAGCCATGGAATACATCGAGACTAAGGTCTTCACCGTCATTAAAATTGCCTCCATGTTTCGATATTTTCTGGGGGTAAACATCTTGAAATTTTTGCGTCGGTTACAGGACAAAACCCATACTTTTGCCAAATTTCAATTTTCAATTTTTTAGCTCGTCTGGCAGATTGTGCCACTATTTTCATTTTAGGGAGTGGGGAAAGGGGACTTTCGGGAAACGGAAGCTAAAATATATGCAGATGGTCATTATTACACCTGAAACGGATAACTGAACAAAAATTTCGCCAAAATAGTCAGTGTACAGAAATATAGAAGTATCATAATAAAAATAATTCAACCCGTATTTCACTTTTTTCAAGCCCAACTTATGCGAATTTTCCGAAAAAAAAGTGTTTCTTTATTTTTAATGAAGATTCCAAATACCAATTTTAACGTCTGTAACATCTTCAGTTTTCGAGATATCAGTATCCCAATAAAAATAATTCAACCCCATTTTCAATCCTTTTCACCCCCCCCCCTCTCCCTTTTCCGGAAACAAAAAATACGTGTTTATTAATTTTTAAAGGAGATTCCGAATACCATTCTTCATGTCTGTAACGTCTTCAGTTTTTGAGATATAGGTATCCTCATGAAAGGTATTCACCATTTTTCACCCCCTTAAGGGAATTATACGAAAAAATACGTGTTTCTTCATTTTTAAAGTAGATTCTAAATAACAATTTTTACGTCCGTAAACTGTTACGTTTTTGACCTATAGATGTACTAATTTAAACAGTTCACCCCCCTTTTCACCCCTTAGCAATGGAATATCCAAAAATCCTCCCTTAGTGAGCACCTGCACTGTAATATAAATGTATCCCCAAAATTTCATTTCTTTATGTCGAGTAGTTTTGTCTGAGCGTTGATTACAGTCAGTCGGAGTTAGCCTTTTATATAGAGAGATATAGGCCTACAGTATAAATGGAATATTTTAGTAATAATTGAATGTTGTTTTCCTTAATTTCTTAATTTTGCTTTCATCCCTGGTCACAGACCAGCTATCCCATTTTATTTATTTATTTATTTATTTTATTTATTTAGGTTTTTATAAAATGGCGATGTTAGAACTCTTGGCCCTTTCCTACACTTAACCACTCTCTCACTGTGTACTTAGCGTAAATATTTTGTATTTCAGTCAGTAGCTTAGCCAGGATCGATCGATTGGGGTGGGGGTTATAGTTACAAAATGATGACAGAATACAGTGAAGGTGCTTGTGCGTGTATGGTGCGCGCATGCGTAAGTGTTATTGTAAGGATACTGATACAAATGAACTATGTTGATATTCAGATTGCAGTACACTAAAAAAAATCTTACATTAAAATGTCGAACAAGAACAATATGATCAAGGTCAACAGCGAATCGTATGTTCAGATTACAGTCTAAAATACAACTTTCAAGGCTTCTTAGAAAATAGATCTGAGAGATCTGTTTGATTTACAATTATGTCTCTATGAATGTTCAAAAGAGCCAACACATTGAATTAACTTTTGCTTGTTTATTGTCAGTTTTTGTTCATTTCTTTTGTAAAAATTCCATTTGTGGATGGGGGGGTGGGGGGAGGGGTCTAACCGCTAGTAACTCCCCCTTGGCTACGTCCCTGACTTCGGTTCACCGTAGTGTTACGTAGTGTTCATTATTAACTCACCCTGACTTGGAATAGTCACTGACTTGACACAGTCATACAAACAATGTGATGCCACCTTCCAGTGCTTTAGAAGTAACGACACAAATACGCTGCTCACACGTAGATTCTAGAAGATCTTCCCAAGTCAATGAGTTAATAAAATATTCAAGTAATGATGGCATGTGTCCTCCAGAGAGACTTGGTGCAGGTCGTTCGAGTTGAAGCCGCGTAGGCTACTTGCGAGTCTCTGAGGATGGGGCTCTACCTAAGATGAATTCTAATGTTGAACACGGTACAAACACCCAGCCCTCAAGGCATAGGAATTAACTAATGAAAGGTAAAATCCCCGACCCGGTCTGGAATCAAGCCCGTGCCCCATTGGCCCAAAGGCCATCATGATAACCAGACATATTCAAGTAATTTTTAATGGTTTTGCGTAGACGAATAATTTGTTATGGTAACAAAACAAAGAAACCAAACCCCATGGCGCTACAGCCCTTGAAGGGCCTTGGCCTACCAAGCGACTGCTGCTCAGCCCGAAGGCCTGCAGATTACGAGGTGTCGTGTGGTGAGCACGACGAATCCTCTCGGCCGTTATTCTTGGCTTCCTAGATCGAAGCCGCTATCTCAACGTCAGATAGCTCATCTGTAATGGCTTAGACCGAGTGGACCTCGAACTAGCCCTGAGATCCAGGTAAAGAATCCCTGTCCTGGCCGGGAATCGAACCGGGGCCTCCGAGTAAGAGGTAGGCACGCTACGCTTACACCACGGGGCCTTCACGAATATCCTATAGGCTTCACTTATAAACTAATACAATAGGAAGGGGCGCCAAAAGAGTCAAGCACCCTAAATCCGGTCTGGTGTTTAACTGATAATATGCATTACTGTGTATGTGCCCTGGACATGTGTGTACATGTGTGCAGTTAAATGAACCATTGTCAAAAGCACAGGATTTTCGTTAGTAACATCGAAGATTATGTCGTACCTGCTACGACCTGTTTAGCTTAACCTCCAGTCGAGCGATCTCTACAGCAGAACAAGTTCGAACGTGACAGTAGACAGGCTGTCAACTGCCCAGTACGTATCGTAATCGTGAGTGAGTAGATCCTCGTTCGATCTAGAGGTTTATAAAGTTTTGAAAAGTGAAAATATAATCGAAGGAAAACTACTACAAAGGCAGTGGTGATGTTTGGTAAGTGATGAGAAATTTCTAGAATTCAGCTGTATATAATGGAATTCTTTCGATGATTCGGAATATTGCTGTCTATATTTCGAAGTTACCCTAGCAGGTTCAAGTCGTGCATGAGCTGTTTCACGTTGTACCAATGGTGGCATTTTGTGTCCGTGTATTACTCTCTTTCACTAGGTTCTTATTTTTGGATTTACAGTAGTTTAAAGGGTTTAGGGTGCACATTTAATCATTTTCATTAACATAAAAAAGTGAAGTCTGCCTATAACTAATTGCATACATATTATTATAACATTAACCAAATAAGCATAAAAAGAATAAAAACGTAAGATTTGCTGTGCACTTATCACAGATAGGTATATTTTAGATCTTGCTACACATACGCAAATACGTATTAATAATTAACTCAGTTTCAGTCTTCCGACTTCAACACCTGACACATTTAACTGTTATTCACCTCTTTTTCGTGATGACCACTGCGTACACTTAGAAAACTAACTGCATATACTTTTTGTAGTAATTTTAAGGCTGCTTTATATTATTTGCAAATATATTATTTCAGTATTAACCAAATAAGTAGCGAAAGAATAGAAGTGTAAGATTCGTTATGCATTTATTAACAATTAATTCAGACATTGGTATCAAATTGGACCTCGGTTGTGGTATTTAGTACCACTTTTGAAAAAGAGTCCACATACGATTAATAAAGGTGCATAACTAGATGATTCTTATACTGTGTTATTGACATACCTGAAGTGAAAACAAATATTATTGCCACATTACTTACGAAAAAAATAAAATACCGTGCTTCTTCTAGGGTTTTGTGTACGGTTAGTCAGAAATTCGGCCTTTGTTTCATTAGTATCTCGAATTAATGCACAGTTCTACGACATATTCAGACTGATATTTTTAGAGCTGCCGATTCTTTCTTAAATGTCTAGTCCTACTTCCTCTCAAAAGAAGCTATAGCTCTTTTCCTTCCATTTCAAATCACAGTCTAAGAGGTTTCAGACACGTTTCTTACGTATTCAACTTGTAAATGCTAATAATTAGTAGAACTTTTACCTTAAACATTGGAAATACAACTCTACATCACACTTACAAATTCAAGTCAAGTTATATAAGTTCAATTACGTTATATAGGGCTTATATATCCGATTTTGTTTTGCAATTGGCTATACGTCACACCGACACAGGTCTTACGGCGACGATGGGAGAGGAAAAACCTAGGAGTGGGAAGGAAGCGGCCGTGGCCGTAATTAAAGTACAGCCCAAGCATTTGCCTGGTGTGAAAATGGGAAACCACGGAAAACCATCTTCGGGGCTGCCGACAGTGGGGATTGAACTCACCATCTACCGGATACTAGCGCAGAGCTGGGCACCCCTAACCGCACGGCTAACTCGCCCGGTAATTACTATATGAAGTATACTTATATTAGCACCCAGCTGCTGACATTTCTTGATGGATGCGGCATGTTGTAATTTGTCTGTTGGTACAGGCCAGAGCAGAATGTAGATTCCATCGCAGTTTCAGGCTCATTTATACATGGAACAGTATCGAAGCTGGGCCGATGACCTATATGTTAGGTCCCTTTCAACAACAATCAACATCAATATGGAAGCTGCTGAAGTAGGTAAGGGTGTTGTTAAGAATGACATTTGGAGCACGACTTATATCATCTAAGTGTTGTGTAAGGTCTTACTCATAGGTTAGTCGTGCTGCAGTAGCCCTTTTTGACCCCGTGAGGAAAGCAGCGGCATACTGTCTCACCTGTTGTTGGGTCATTAGTCCATAGACTGATTTGATGCAGCTCTCCATGCCACCCTACCATGTGCTAACCTTTCAATTTCTACGTACCTACTGTATCTGCCCTAATCTGTTTGTATTATTCATACTTTTCTCTACCTCTGCAGTTTTTAGAGCATACACTTACCTCAAAAACTATCTGAACAAGTTCTGGGTATCTTAAGATGTGCCATATAATTTTGTCTTTTCTTCTGGTCAAATATCGCCAACTTTTTCATCAATTCAATTCAATTCAATTCAATTCAATTCAATTCAATTCAATTCAATTCAATATCTCTTCATTTGTGATTAGATCTACCCATCTTACCTTCAGCATCCTTTTGTAGCACCACATTTTAAAAGCTTCTATTCTCTTCCTTTCTGAGCTAGTTATCTTCCATGTTTCACTTCCATACATTGCCACGCTCCAGACGAAAGTCTTCAAAAATCTCTCTCCAATTCCTATATCAGTGTTCGAAGTGAGCAAATATTTAAAAAATAAAGGCTTTCCTTGCTTGTGCTGGTCTGCATTGTATTTCATCCTTACTTTTTCCATCATTAGTTTCTCCTCTATCCAAGTAACAATATTCATTTACTTCCTTTAAGACTACATTACCTAATTTAGTATTTCCTGCATTACCTGACTTTATTACAAGATATTCCGTATTGATGGTTTTCAATTTACAAAAGATAAGTTTTTATTGTATCCTGTTGTTCAACACATATATCCCTATTTTGATGGAGTGATTTTTATTCAAACATGTTTCGGCTCATTTTGAGCCATCTTCAGTGAAAAATAATAAAAGCTATACGAATTGATGTTGAAAGCGTATAATTAAAACCAATGAGAAAAAATATATTAAAAAGTGTGACATAATGAATCTAAAACAATACGAGTTGTGGCAAGATTGAAAACCTCTCAGTCTAAAAGTTTTGTATACCAATTTAGAACGAAGACGAAGACACAGATTAAAACGTAAGAACAGTCTATCTTCAGTGAGTCACATGTTCATGTAGTCTAGAGGGCAAAAGAAGTTAGTGGACGTAGTATAAGAGAGAGCAAATTGTGGAAACCGTCAATATCAGGTTAAGTCCAATCTGTAATGAAAAGAAGGTAAATGAATGAATGTGAAAAGCTAGAGCTAATAGACAAGAGATAAAATGAGAAGAAAACTTGTACTGTATCTTACTTATTAACTTTATTCGACTGCACTCCATTACTTATGCGTTGGATTTACTTATTTTCATCTTGTACTCCTCCGAGGTTGCGTCCATACCATTCAGCAAATTCTCCAGATCTTCTGTAGACTCACTTAGAGTTTTGATTTCAACTCCTTGGATAGTGATTTATTTCCTAAATTCCTCTTTGATTTTATTTATCGCCTGTTCATTATGACTAGTACACTTAATTTTGATACCACCATCGTTTTTTTGCGGTTTTGGTGGTTATCCAGGTTGTTATCCTGATAGACAGACAGACAGACAGACAGACAGACATATTAGCGCAACTGAAATCGCTTGTATTAACTCACATTTCTTTATTCGTTCTGCCTCATGGCTGAGGCGTCGTGGCTATCATAACTTAGTCATCTATGTGATGAATCATATTCCGCCACTTTTCTTCTCTATTTTCTCTTACACTCATTTATGCTGAGATAAAAATTGTTCCTCTATTATTTGTAAGGAAATATTAACTTTCAATTCTCTATTTCTTAAATCTGCCTAAAGAAGGAGATCAAGACGAGGAAGACATTAATACTGGAGTAAAATGAGCACCGATTAAGTGGCTGTGCGGTTTGGGTTACGTAGCTGTAAGCTTGCATTCGGGAGATAGTGGGTTCGAAACTCCATGTTGGCAGCCCTGAAGATGATTTTCCGTGGTTTCCCATTTTCACAGCAGGCAAATCCTTGAGTTGTACCTACTTAGGGCCACGGTCACTTCCTTCCAATTCCCAGCCCTTTCCTATCCCATTAGCGTCATAAGACTATCTGAGATTTTGCAACGTAAAACACGTTAAATAAATAAATAAATAAATAAATAAATAAATAAATAAATAAATAAATAAATAAAATCCATCTGGAAGAGGAGAGGCATGTTCTTCGGATATAGTCTATCCACAGAATGAACCTGGGAAGACTGACCAATCATATAATAAAATTTTTTGAGATCAGGAAAACTACAGTGCGCTGGTACCAGGAGGCGAAGAGGGACCGGAAAGAAATGGGAATACAAGGAACGGAAATCACCAACAGGGATGCTTACAAGTCGAATATCAAGGCCATGAAGAGGTTTCAAGAAAAGGTCAGATCCCGTACCCAAGCGACATGGACTGAAGATTGCAGAGTGAAAGGATGAAGGAGTACTGGGCGAGGATTAAAGCCCAGAAACAGATGAAGCTGAATTGGAATTAACGTGGTCCATAGTCGTCCAAAACGAAAGAAGAAATTCCTGGTACAGGCAGGTATTTAAGAATTAAAATGGCATTTCAGTTCATCTCCTAAGAAAAGCTGCACCACTTTGGGGCGAGGACATGAGTTTAATATTTATCCGGAGTCACTCACTCACTGGAGTTTAGTGAGCTTTTTAAATGTACTAATACTGTCTCAGCAACACCGAGCTCTGCGTTCGGGAGACCAGTGGGCTTGAACCAGGGGTGTAGGCCTAACTAACGTACCCGCACGACCCGCCGTGGGGGAGGAGGGAGGGAGGACCCACGGGCTCATGAGCCTTACAAAGCCATTGTATAGTAAAGAACACTTGAATACGTAATTTCGTTTATATTTGAAATGAAACCAATGAGCTTATTCTGTGCCAAATTAAATTATGGAATGTAAAATATTCTTGTTTTTCTTGTAAGTTACTGATGTGATATCTAAACATCACCTACTTACAGATGTGATCCACATCGCATATGACATTGTAAGTTTCTCTTAGAACGTTGCATATAATGATGAGACACAGAGTTGATGCAATTTGTGGAATCCCGCAGCTGTGTATTAACTGGCAGCTGAGCTGGGTTAGGATGAGGGGTGCACATACAAGCATAAAAATATCAACCCAGTGAATCTGATTATCAGTCAGTGGTCTCTCGAGGTACTTCCCCGCAACCAGTGTAGGTTGTAGGCTCGGATAGGTCATCTCTCCCCTCCTGTTGAACTCGAAACTCACACTTGATCACATTGCGTCATTCTAAGGGAAATCTCCGACCCGAAATTAATCAGATCAGGAGTTGGTTGTGGTCAGTTCAGTTTGTGACTTGGTGGCGTGTGCACAAGTTTATATTGGAAGTTCAAGTACCGGTGCATCTAAGTATTTAGGTGGTTTCCAAAACCGCAAGAGAGAACGTGAGAAGGAAGAATCTGTTAAAAAGTTGAAAAAAAATTGATTTCCATTAAACGTGTAAGTGGAGATTCTGTAACAGGTTCCAGTACCAATAGTGTTACGTATTGTGATAAATCTGAATCCGGCGCGTGGGCTGAACAGTGGTGGTGGTGATTATTGTTTTAAGAGGAAGTACAACTAGGCAACCTTCCTCTATATAACACTAATCAGAGGTAAAAAATGGAAGGGGTCCGACACTTCGAAAAATTAAGGTATCGGCCAAAGGAAGACTCCCAAGACCTCCATACGTAATACCGTCGGGGTCGGAAAAGAACAAAGAGTTGACCAAGGGATGTCGGATAGGTTAGATGAAAGTGAGGAACCTGGCACAAGTAAGTGGAAGCAATGTCAGGACTCAGCTAAGGGCCCCGTGGTCGCCAACCCACGCTCCAAAGTACAGAACCCTAGGGATCCTTTTGGTCGCCTCTTACGACAGGCAAGGGATACCGTGGGTGTTATTCTAACTCCCCACCCATAGGGGGAGTGGGCTGAACATTTAAATGAGAATGCAGCACAACAATAAGAGGAATGCATATTTGCGTTAGTGACATTTCGGCACAGAAAGATTTTGAAATTTATGTTAGTGACATTTCGATAAAAGAGAGTGATTTTGGAAGTAATAGTACGGAAAATATTATTGAAACATCGTGGCCGATACTGTGGTAAGTTAGATATTTGGAAATAAAATTTTGTGACCTGTGAACTATAAAAGAACTGGCCGAACCTCTGATAGTAGAAAACTTAGTCATAGCTAGTAGTGTCACTGATTTCTCTACAGTGCTGCAACTGTATCTCACTTTATTGGTCATAACAGCATCCGCAAACAACGAAGCTCCGGAAAATTGTGATGGATACCAGTTCTGATAAGTTTCAGTTAATTACTTTTATAATAGAACTATGACGAATATAGTGTGAGAACTTCTCGAGTTCAAGCGCGCCCCGCCAGGCAGCGCTCGAGTGGGCAAGCTCCAAAGTACCGATCAGTTGGTCTTAGGAATGAGGCCAGAGGAAACTTATTACTTCTGTCTTATACTTGGCTTTGACAATATGAAAATGACTGAGGTATGAGCGATGCTAGTAATATAAGTGATAAGTATATACACTGTCTATAAAAAACAATGAGATATTACAATTATAAAATACCACGGCAGGGCACAATGGAAAAAAATTCATACATGAAATAACAGCTACGGCCTTCATCACACGTTGCGGATAGCACAGGTTACTGTATTGTCAATATACAAATAAATAACTTGTAACTCCCAGAATGTGCCTTTGCTGGCGGGACCTAGTGTTTACAGTGCACTATGTCTTCTGGTATAGGTTAGAGCAATTTTGTTACTTTCATTGATCTGTCTCTGTCTTATACTTGGCTTTGACAATATGAAAGTGACTGAGCGATGCTAGTAATGCCATTCCTTATGCAGCCAGCCCCTGCTATGAATGGTGTGAAACTATTGCTCATAGGGTTGGTTGGTGCATGCATTTCAGTGGGCTTGGCAGACTGATATGTAATAGCAACTTCTGGCTCAGTGAGGAAATCAACGGGAAACTACCTCACTCCTCATTTCCCTATTACGCCTCTTCAGTGATGCCTAGGCCATCTATGACAGCTGATGGCATAGCTGTTGAGGATCCAACCAGCCTTCGGGCTGATGACTAAACATACAACTCCCAGAATATTAAAACAAACACCCATGAACATTAGACTGACCTTTTAATACTCCATT
Source organism: Anabrus simplex (assembly GCF_040414725.1). NCBI lineage: Eukaryota > Metazoa > Arthropoda > Insecta > Orthoptera > Tettigoniidae > Anabrus > Anabrus simplex. The sequence goes on along the minus strand of NC_090265.1, from coordinate 819,033,094 downwards.
CGCTGCGGCACTCCTATCTTCAATCTTCTCTCTTTTCCTGATGGTGTCTAGGTTCTATTTTATCCTGTTGGGAGTTTCACGGGACTTAATCTCACTTCAAAGGTATTTCGGAAAATTAGGGAAAATGTGAGGGACTGCCCCTGGACATAATTTACATCTCACACGTGAGATATCCACTTTTTTACCATTCACTATTACTTATCTGATTTCACCATCAAATCATGAGAGAAATGAACATGACAGATTCTGCTATTACGCGTTAACTTAGTATCCTTCCGTGGAATAGCTCTGGCCCTTTTTTCAAATTGATTTCTATCCTTCGGTGGTGAAACAATCGCAATCAGCCACTCTACCATAGCCTGACTTACAGCCAGGCACAAAACAGTACGGCATACTGTACAATTAAATTAATCAAGCCACATAAGATACGTGCTTGAAGTACACAACACACAATGAACTGAGTTTAGGAACTGAAAACAAAGAAAATTGAACTTATTGACTGAAATATCTCGCACGGTAACGTCTCCCGCACTTATCTATACTCGGCTACCCTGAACTACTGGAGCACGTGTTGGATATAGTCGCTTGCAGTGCTTGCAGTGGCGGGACTACAAACTACCATGCTATAATAGCTGCGTCCTCACACTTGGTCTTATATTCGTCATGATATAACTCTAGTATGCATTATTAATGTAAGAAACATAGTTTGGCACTATATGCGAATTTGAGGAAGAGGACCCAAAATAGTATTTTGCGGAGTAGGGAGGTTCCCTTTCCTTGTTACGCCACTGGCTCTAACCCCACCGTCAACTGTCCTGAGTTTTCCTGTGGTCTCTCATTTTCCCTTTCATGCAAATGCGCGGACAGTTCCTATACATAGCCCACGGCCGATACCTTCCACCTCCTTACTAAATTTTATTCACCATTAGTGCTGGGGACGGAGCGGAGCAGTTGTTGTGACGTCATCACCCGGTAGTACCGAGTGAACTACCGAGTGAATGTCTTGACGCGGGACGTTTAAACACGTTATAGGTATGGCACTGCGAAAGTATTGCTTCCCCCTATTAATACTCTTCTCTCACAACGTAACAACTGTAAATAACTGCATATATATTCACTATAATTGTTATATACGTAACTGCTAGGGAGTAGGAGGTTAGTATGTTGAATAAATGTTAGTAACTCGTATAGTTAACTCATTCGAATAGTGAAACAAAGTATGGCGCATACCCACCGAAAGGGTTTGTATACAAGGGGATTGGAAGTTAACAGAAAAGTAATGTATTAACAATTATTTCGTAAGTTCATGTGATACGGTACACTGTTAATGAGAAGAATAACCTGAATATAAAGAATCTTATCAGAATATAATGAAAAACACTGACATAATTTCATCTACAGGATGACAAAAGTAATTACGTAAATGAACGTTGACTGGAATGTCCTTTGCAAATGTGATTACAAAACATATCTGACAACATACTACTACAAGTCCCAATGCCAAACAGCTATCAGTAGAATGCTTCTATAAATACAGTTTTTATATTATATTAAATTATATTATATTATATTATATTATATTATATTATATTATATTATATTATATTATATTATATTATATTATATTATATTATATTATATTATATTATATTATATTATATTATATGATATTATATTATATTTGATGTGCCACCACCTGTCGCGTATGTGCGGCCACAAAATTTGCATTCTGCGTGTTTCCTATTATCAGTGATGTCAAAAAACTGCCAGGCATCCGACGGTTTTCGTGGCATTTGTGGAACAACGTTCTGTAAACATTTCTTTAAATTTCTTTAAATGTTCTAAAAATATAACTACTATCTACGAATATGTTTAAATATCACACTAACACCACAAATATAATCTAACAGACTTTACATTATCTACAAAATATAACAAGCGTAGGAAATATATACGTACATTCGAAACACACAGATTGAATACAGGTACTTTCGTACGTGTGTTGTGCGCTACACTGTGCTCAGGTCCTCCGCGAGTACTCGCAGTTGTAAGCGGAGGGAATCGGTGGTGCGCTCTACCGCTACAACCGGATTACTCATCGGTATTACTCGCTCCGTCCCCACCTCTATTCACCATCATTCAGTAGCTCCTCAACTGAGGTTGGCGTCAGGAAGGGCATCCTGCCGTAAAACCGTCATAATTTCCTATCACCTCATTCCCGACCCTGTACAAGGAAAACGTGAGTAAGGGGAAGACATGCATTATGTGGTAGCAAAATACAAGTGTGTCTACCTGAGATTTCACTTACTCTTCTGAGCGGATTATAATCGTCATATTGAAAATCAACGCAACCTTAGAGTGGCTCTTCGAAAAGTACCTCTGCCGCGATATTGCGACACAGAGGCCGACATTCTACCACTCATTTAGACGGGGAGTTCTACTGAGTTAGTTGGCCGTGCGCTTAGGGGCGCGCAGCTGTGAGAGATCAGCAGCCCTAAAGATGGTCTTCCATGGTTTCCCATTTTCACACGAGGCAAATGCTGGGGGTGTACCTAAGACCACGGCCAATATTCTGATGGTAAAAACGTTTTCGACCAACGGGGCCAAAAAATGGTCCTTAAAGTTGAAGTATTCAGATTTTTTAAAGTACCCGTGCTTGAAGGATCGGTTATAGATATAATGTTGGAAAAAGTACGAGAAAACTCGAAAAAATATTTTCTGGGCATTAATGGGTTAACCTGCGTTTTCTAACGTCACTGTGAATATTTATATATATATATATTTTTATTTCCCGCCTGCCTCTGAGTCGGTATTGTCCGTCGGCGAGTTTTGGGCCTAGAATTTTTCTCATGATTTTGATTTCCTTTCTTCTCAGTATCTTCATAGTCTGCTTTCCTGTTCAAAATTGGCGTTTCTGACCCATAAAGACATTCTGGTTTAATAACTATATTTTAATGTCTCAGTTTTGTGTGCTTGGAGATACATTTTTGGTTGTAGATATTTTGGGTTAGTCTGTATGCAGTTTCCATCTCTTGGCATCTAATTTCATTGACTGTGGTTTAGAGTCCATTTTCCTGAATTGTTTCACCAAGGTACTTACATTGTGATACTTGTCCAATTTGACCATATTTTGTCTCCATGAATTTTGCTGCTTGTTTATTGCAGGTTATGTTCTCTCAAAAGTTATCGGAAAACTCGCCGACGGACAATACCGACTCAGAGGCAGACGGGAAATAAAAAAAATACACAAATATTCACAGTGACGTTAGAAAACGCAGGTTAACCCATTAATGCCCAGAAAATATGATTTTGGGCTGTTGAAATTATTATTATTATTATTATTATTATTATTATTATTATTATTATTATTACGCACATCTTCATTATACACTGAAGGTCAACAGATATACAGCAATTAGGAGATTCCCATTATTGACTTGGGAGATATAAACACTTGATTTATAATTATTGGTTTTCTTGTTGCACGGAAACTGTACTTTTCCAGGCACAAGTTCATCAAAGTTCATGATGATGATGTTTGTTGTTTAAAGGGGTCTAACAGCTAGGTCATCAGCCCACGAAAGTTCATATTGAAAACGTTACTTATTCATTCCTCTCTACAAGCGCTAGGAGTTCGTAATGGGATTTTCCAAACGTCCTGAAGAGCAAGAAGTTATCATAATTTAGTGTCGTTTCACGAGTGGTGTTTGAAAGGATCAAATGTATGGTAGACTCGTACCTTGAATTTCGGGAACGGTAACGTTGCATGTATAACAATTGTCTGTGTTTGCGGAGATACGGGGCTGGCTACTTGGCTGAATGGTCAGCGTAGTGGACTTCATTTTAGACGGTCCTGGGTTCGATTCACAGCCGATCCGGGGATTTTAGCAGTGCCTAGTTAATATATTTGGCTCGGGAGGGGGTTGGGTGTTTGTATTAACACAAATGTTCATTTATATAAAACACATCCCACTATCAACTACTATAGAAACACGTAATAATGAATACTTCCCTCCATACAGGGTTGGGGTCAGGAAGGGCATCCGACAGTAAAACTGGGATTGACCCACATTATGTTCCCACCTCAAATAAAGGCAGGAAGGAAAAAAGAATGGAATCCCCTAAAATGAAGGAATTGTCTCCAGAGGGACGTCTTCCTTTAAGAGTTGTAGTTTTTTGTTTTTTGCTCAGTAAGCTAGCTTGTGAAGTGCTCACAAAGTACTGAGGTAGCGTGCTACAAAATGTGGGTAACATTAACAGCACGCTATGACATAAAGTAGTACGAAGTGCGGCGTTCACTTCGGAGAATTCCTCTCATATGGCTGCTAATTGTACATGCAATTTGTTGTCCTGCAAGTTAGTATATCCGATATTGACAAGGAAGAGAGGAACCAGGAAAAAATGTCGTGTCTGTGACTGATCGTTCTTTTCACACCCCTCTGTCCAACTGTTCTTTATTTATGGAATTAACGGTCATTCATATTTAGATTGCATCATCTCTCTCTCTTCAGTGGCTTGAATTTAGAGAAAGACTAATAAAGGCAATAGCATTAATAGCAATAAATATTCGTCTTTGGAAAGGCTAAGCCTTGTCTTCGAAGCCATAGTTTTCTTTCCTCAGCAGTTCTTTTCATCTCCAAGCAGGAAGAATACCCGTCTCACTGACGATATTTGTTAAATAAGGTGTTCGTGGTCGTCCTTTTGTTTTCTTCCCTTAGCTCTTGCCTTCGAATTTTTTTACTAAGTGAGCTTTGCTCTGTGTTTTCCTATGATTTTAAGTACTTGGATCCTCTCCTATTTCCTACAGTAAAATGGTTAAGAAAAACCAAGGTAAACAATTGATAGGGAACCTTCCACCTGGGTCACTGATGATTTACTGATGGTTGATCTCATTGCTCTTCTTGTCAGTCCTGCTTGTTCTTGTAATTATCCAAGCAGGAAGGACACCCGTCTCACTGACCATATTTGTTAAATAATATGTAGGTGGTCGGCACACTTCTGCTGCCTCGAAACGAGCTTTCTCCTCTACTGCTAACGTCCAGGCTTCACAGCCAAATGCCAAGACAGTCCATACAAAGTTTTTTATAAATCTCTTCTTAGTGTGGACGTTGATGTGTTTGTTCATCAGAAAGTTCTTTTTATTCTGGAAAGCGTTCTCGGCCAACGCTTTTCTTCTCTTGATTTCGTTGAACCGTCTGTTTTCCTCAACATTGCTACCAAGGTAGCAAAACTCAGCTACGTCTTTGAGTCGCTCTCTGCCTATTATATCACATCTTCTTCCACCTCCTTTCTTGTCTATAACCATGACTTTTGTCTTCTTGGTATTTATCCTTAGCTTGAGGTTAGTTATCTCTTGGCTTGATACCCTTTAAGCATTTTATTTTGCTTCTTCTCAGAGTCTGCCATTATTGCAATATCATCGGCAAATTTGATGCAGTGAATATGTATTACATTAATTTGAATTCCAGTCGTCTTTTATTTCACTGTGGTTACTGCTTCCTTGATGAACATATTAAATAAGTAAGGTGATAGAAGACACCCCTGTCTCCTACACTTCTGATTTTTTGCTTCTTTTTTTGCTGTTATTAATATTCACTTCAGTAGTTTGACTTTTGTATATAGTCAAAATTAGTCGCCAATAAATATTATAAAAAAATCCCCCACTTATCTACACTGCCTAACAAAAACGTTAAGCACCCAGAAGGAGTGGTCCAATATTATCCCATTTCGGTATGCATGCATACCATTGATGTGTGATTAAATGGTTAGGTTTACAAGGATCTGTAATGTGTAGAATGCCCGACAGAGTGCATTCGTTATGGCACCGTCCTGTTGGTGATAAGTTCTTACCAGTCAACTGCTGTGGGTCACAGTTAAGCAAGAAGTGCAGAAAGGCCTATGTACAGTACGAAGCACGCGTGATGCCTTGCATGCGCGTTGGGCAGTCACCAATTGACAGCATTTGACTGAGGCCGCATGGTGGGACTGCATGAGGCTGGTTGGTCGCATCGTGCAATTGCCAAGCATGTGGGCCATTCAGATGTCACATTGGCCGGATGTTGGACTCAGTGGGTACATGAGGGCACTCAAATTCCAAAAACGAAAACGATCAACTTGTTGGGGCGGGGGTGAAAAAGGAGATGAATTCCTTTCACGAGGATACATATATCTCAAAAACTGAAGAAGTTACAGTCGTGATAATTGGTATTTGGAAGCTATTTTAAAGAAACGGGCACTGTTTGTTTTTGGAAAATTATATTGAGTGGGGAGTGTGAAAGGAAGTAAAAAAATTGAATACTTTCTCTGGAGAAACTTATATCCCGAAACTGAAGGTTACGAACATAGAAGTAGGTATTTGGAATCTCCTTTAAAAATAAAGAAACATGCATTTTTCGGTGGGGGTAAACCAACTTAAAGGGCGGGGGTGGAGTGATAAAGGAGTTGAATTCTTTTCATGAGGATATTTATATCTCAAAACCTGAAGATGTTACAGACAGGAAAATTTGTATATGGAATTTTCTTTCAAACTAAAGAAACACGTAATATTTTGTCTATGGAAAATCCACTTAAGGGGGGTGAATTAATTGAAAAATTAGTTGAATTTTTTGTATGAGGATACTTGTATCTCAAAAACTAAAGATGTTACAGACGTGAAAATTATTATTTGGAATCTCCTTTAAAAATAAAGAAACACGCATTTCTGGGGGGGGGGGACATCAACTTGGGGATGGAGGCGGTGAAAAAAGAGTTTAATTCCTTTTTATGAGGATACATATATCTCAAAACTGAATATGCTACAGTCGTGATAATTGGCATTTGGAAGCTCCTTTATAAACAAAGCACAAGTTATTTTGGTTTTCGGAAAATTCACTAAGGGGGGAGGGTGAAGGAAGTGAAAAAATTTAATTCTTTTTATGGAGAAACTTATATCTCAAAAACTTAAAGTTGCACACGTGAAAAGTTTTACTTGGAATCACCTTAAAAAGTAAAGTAACACACATTTTTGGAGGAGGTAGGGGGGTGGGGGTGGGGTCAACTTAACGGGCTGGGATGAAAAACGAGTTGAATTTATTTTATGAAGATATTTATATCTCAAAAACTGAAGATGTTAGAGGCATGAACATTTATATATGGAATCTTCTTTTAAAGTAAAGAAACATGTGTTCTTTTGTCTATGGAAAATCCACTTAAGGGGGTGAATGAATTGGAAAAATTAGTTGAATTCTTTGTGTGAGGATACTTATATCTCTAAAAATTTTGAAAAAAAGTTGTCCGGCTTCATGGCTAAATGGTTAGCGTGCTGGCCTTTAGTCACAAAGTTCCTGGATTCGATTCCCGGCAGGGTCGGAAATTATAACCATCATTGGTTAATTTCCCTGGCACAGGCGCTGGGTATATGTGTCGTCTTCATCATCATTTCATCCTCATCACGACGCGCAGGTCGCCTACCGGCGCCAAATCAAAAGACCTGCACCTGGCGAGCCGAACCCGTCCTGGGATCTCCCGGCACTAAAAGCCATACGCCACTTCATTTTACATTATATGTCAAAAACTTAACATGCTAGAGACAAGAAACTTGGTATTTGGAAAGTCCTTTAAAAATACAGGAACCTGTACCTTTTTGTTTTCGGAGAGGGCACTTAACAGGGGGTGAAAAGTAGTGCAAAATAGTTGAATTATTTTTGAGGATACTCATATCTTAAAAACTGATAATGTTACAGTCGTGAACATTGATATTTGGAATCTCCTTTAAAAATAAGGAAACATGTTTTTCGGAAAATGCACTTAGATGGGGGTAGGGGAAGGACTGATCAAGGGGTTGAATTCTTTTCATGGGGATACTTACGTGTATCTCAAAAACTGAATATGTTACAGATGTGGGAATAGGTATTTGCAATCTCCTTTAAAAATATAGAAACGTGTATTTATTTTTTGACTTGAGAGAAGACTGTTTCTAGCATGTTCAGTTCTATACCGCATGGTCGTCTTAGCCCCAAAAGGTAATATCACAAACATGATTTACAAAGAATTTTTGGGGTAAATGAAACTCAATTTTTGGGTGAGTTTTTATGCCTTAGGAATTTTCAGATAGTCTCTTAGTACAATGCCGAGGAACGGTTACTCTGATCAAATTACGAAATCCACGCGAGCGAAGCCGCGGATGATTGCTAGTACATTATAATTCTATATGAAAATAATTTTTCATTATCTCGTAAACCATTTGAAATAGGGCGTATGTCCATAAGACATTTTTTGCTTCAAATGATCGTTCCTCTTATATCCCTGAATATTTACCATTCCTCCCGGGACACCCTACATAACGCTTACAATTTGTACAATTATGAAATCTCAAGTCGCTCAATAATCAGCAGAATGTTTTCATTTCTGCCTATCCATGTATAAAATTACATCTTGCCAAATATGCATCCTATCTTTCATTAGTGCTTACGATAGTGCTTATTTCCTGTTCGCTTATTTTTCTTTCACGCGTATTTCTTATTATACAATATATTGTTACCTTTCCCACTGCAATATACATTTTTCTTCATTAGTTTGGCGATTATGTGAAATTTTTCTCTTTCTAGTTAACTTCAGATAAACTATCAGGGTATTTGTCTCTAATTCTGTATCGCCACAAACTCTTTAATGCATGTACAGTACCCATTTCTTTGTCAACATTCTATCCTGAGGAGAGCAACGGGTCTCACCACAGTATTTCAGGCCATCTTCTTGACACACAGTACACCAGCAACCTGACTCCACTTAAGCCAAGATGCGATGACCATCGTCAGTGTGTCAAGGGTGTTTATCGCTTAAGGATACTATCAGGGATCTAAATCGGTGGATTTATTTAAATTCTGGTCGTCGATACTGATGCTGATGGCACCAAAAGTTTGAGGACCTCTTTCCAGGTATCCTGTCTTTTGAGATCTGAGATACATTACATTCATCCGAGCTGGGATTTCAGATGGTAGAGTGCTGGCCATCCATCTCAGTTTGGTGGTATTTTAAGGACATAAAATCAAAATAATAATAATATTTGTTATGTTGGTTTTAGTGGACAAGAGAGGAAAAGAAGCGTAAGGGATAGATGGCTGGACAAAGCATGACCGAACATTACATTTTGAAAAATGTATTAGTGATTTAAGCCCACTAGGGAGCGCTTATGACCAGTTCTTTTTGGATGCTCGCTTTCGTTCCCAATACCTCTGCAGTCCTGCTGTCAGCTTTTACTTTCTTTCCTGTGAAAGATGTTTGCGAGGTTTAACAACTTTTGGTAGAGGAGACCACAAATTTACCAATGTAAAAAATTTACGGCGGTCTGAAACATCAGCATAAAAAATCCCAGCGGAAGCTAAGTTTTTAAAATTCATTGAGCCACATGCTTCCAGTTTTGTAGCTTTTGATGAGTGAGAAGAACTTCTTCATAAGCCTGCCGTGCCCGTAAAACTTCAGCCGCCTACGTCGCATGCTAGTATTAGCCCTTTCCAACCGTTGGTACAGTTCCAGAGTTCGTTTTCAGTCGGTAGGTTCCATTTGGGAGCACTTTTGGCCCATGAATGTTCTGGAGGGCACGTCTTTCAGTTTTTTCCAGGTCGTCCATGGTGCCTTTCCTGTTCATCAGCAAGGTCTCTGCAGCATATAAGAACTGGGACCTGGCAACAATTTTGTAATGGCATACTTTGTCGTTCTTCGAAATGCACTTCTTGTTGTAACGGTTTTGTGACAGGCGGTATGCTGCGTTAAGTTTGTCACATCTGACTAAGATGGAGGTTCCGTCTCTACCGTTGGGGTGGACCTATTCGCCACGATACCGGAATCAATTGACTTTTCCTATCTTCCCATAGATGATCGTCAAAGTGACTTTCCCGGGCTGCTTACTCTCGAAGTACTTGGTCTTGTCGTATGACATTTGCAGTCCTGTCTTCGCTGCTGTCTCGTGTAGGGATTGAACAGCAACTTCAGCATCCCTTAGAGTTGTTGGTTAGGATCGTGATGTCATCTGTGAAGGCCAGGCTCCTGATCTCGATCTTTCTTGTTTCGGCTCAAATGGTAACCGGTTTGATTCCGAGATTGCTCAGTGTAAGTTCCCAGGTCTTTATGACTTTGTCGAGCACCAAATTGAAGAGAATAGGCGAGAGGCCATTTCCTTGTCTCACACTAGTTGTGATCTTGAGAGTCTGAGTCAGTTCTCCTCTGAATTTTACCTTGGAGGAGGTGCCTGTGAGAGTCTGTTCGATGAGGGTGCGTGAGTTGTAATCCACTCCTCGTTCTCGCAGCACTGAGAAGAGTGTCTGGCGGTCAATAGTCATAAGCCTTCATGAAGTCGACGAATACCACGGTGATGTTCACGCCCCTCACAATGAGAATAGTTTTCAGGTTGAAGATCTCCTCAGTGCAGGACTGTCGTCGCCGAAATCCTCCCTGATATTCACCAATTGTGTGACCACACTGGTTCTCCACATTGTCCTGTAGAATCCTAGACAGAATTTTGTAGGCTATTGGCAACAGCGATGTTCTCCGGTAGTTGTTGACATCACTTCTGTCACCTTCCTTGTGCAGTGGGTGTATTAGAGCTGTCTTCCAGTCGTCGGGTATCCTGCCACTCTCCCAACGGTCAACGGGACCCGGTGCATGACCTCTGCGATCGTAGTTCTGCTTGCTTTAAATACTTCCGCAATGATGGCATTTTCCCCGGGTGCCTTATAATTCTTGAGGCAGTTGATGGTGGTAGTTATTTGCTGAAGTGTAGGTGTCCAAATCGGAGTCAGATATCTACTGTGTCTACTACAGGTAGTATTTCCTCGAGTTCGTGGCAGTTGAGTAACTGGTCGAAGTAGTCTGTCAGAAGTTGTACGTTGCCACGCTTACAGGTAATCAACTCCCCTTCTGGGTTATTGAAGTGAAGGCATGGTGGATTATACCCTGAGAGCTCCTCTTTGAAAGTCCGACAAACGTTTCTGATGTTGTACCGTCTGAATTCTTCATCCAACTTTTCTAGCCTCGACCGATCATAACATCTCTTCATGCGCCTAATGGTCTGCTTGACCGTTTTCGTATCTTCGCGAAATTATCCTAGTCTTCCTGTCACTTCGTCGAATTCCACTTCGTCTAGGCTACAGCTCGCTCGTCGACTGCATGGTCGGGCTCAGTATTCCATCATCTGCAACGTCGCTTTCTTTGAGGTTGTCCGAGATTATATAAGGTGGACGTCAATTGGTTCTGAGTCCAACGATCCCCCTCAAGAAGAAGAAGAAGAAGAAGAAGAAGAAGAAGAAGAAGAAGAAGAAGAAGAAGAAGAAGAAGACTTCAATTGGTTCCAGTTATTCATCTCATTAATAGTTTAGAAGGCCATGGAGAATGTATTATTGCATGTGACCTTTATAGGATTATTCTTTTAATTGATATATTCTTCAGCATAATGGGATTGTGACTGTGGTTATTTATATTGATCTTTGTACAATGCTATGTTATCTGTGTTTCATTTGCCTATTTTTAATATAATCTATTCAAGTTGAACGTGTATATATCTTCAGTCTGAGAAGCCATATTTGTTTATTAACTTACGGTGCTTAGTTACTATAGCACTCGAATGATCAGCTGGTGATCACTTAAGTAAGGTTAACTGAAGTTTATCTACCTCTGCTAACACATCATGTATTGATATGGAAGATTCAAATATAAGTAATGTTTCGGCTAATGAGAAAAGTACTTCCTCTCAGCCTATGTGAAACCATTGCGGGCAACTGTTTAAGTCCACTCGGGCGGTGAATATTCATATATCAAAAGCACATACGAATAAGCACCGAATACGGTTAGTAAATAGACAAATAAGCACCGAATACGGTTAGTGAATAGACAGATAGCTGGGGCATCAAACCAACACGTAAGTACTGAAATAAGTTTAAGAACATCTACAAAACAATGGTATGAATCTAGAAAAGAAATAAAACAATCAAACACACATAACTTGTACTACCAAGAGCAAATGGTGAAATGAAATGGCGTACGGCTTTTAGTGCCAGGAGTGTTCGAGGACATGTTCGGCTCGCTAGATGCAGGTCTTTTGATTTGACACCCGTAGGCGACCTGCGCGTCGTGATGAGGATGAAATGATGGTGAAGACGACACATACTCCCAGTCCCCGTGCCAGCGAAATTAACCAATTAAGGTTAAAATTCCCGACCCTGCCGGGAATCGAACCCGGGACACCTGTGACCAAAGGCCAGCACGCTAACCATTTAGCCATGGAGCCGGACAGAGCAAATGGTGATTTGGAGGGAAGAGCTATAAAGTAACATCAATGATTCTGAATTTTTCTTATTTGTAAAAGACTTTCTAAAGTTTCTATTCACTGATATTGATTTTTTGCCTGGGCCTAAACACCCAGGTCGGCTAATAGGGATAGAGAAACAAGAAGTAGTACATATTTATATCAGTTAACTGAATTTAAGTTCCACAATCAACGTAGGAAAGCAGCTAGAACGGTCCTTCATGAAAACAGTGAAAGATGTCTGATTAATTCTCAACATGTATATGGCTATTTCCACGAAATATTGGGACATGAAAATAATTCAGTGAGAGAAAATTATCCTCCAAAAGTTAGTGAAGATACACACACTGTTCACAATGACACGTTTAATGATGTTATATCTAAAGATGAAATACAGCTTGCAGCAAGTAGAATCGCGGTGGACACTTCACTTGGACTTGATTACGTCATCGTCAGAGCTATTAAAAGTGGCATAGCTTCCAAGATAATTGCTACAATAGCCACTCGTATGATTGAAACAGGACAGGTACCACCGTGTTTTAGAAAGGCAAGAATCGTTCTTACACACAAGGGAAGTGCTGCTGATGACATTGCAAACTGGAGACCAATCACAATCTTTTCTATTGTTGGGGGAGTAATTGAGCGAGCTCTTGATAAACGCCAAGAGAATACGTTGCTTTTAATCCACAACAAGGGGGATTTTTTATCTTCAGCCAGTACACATATGAATACTTCTATACTCGATTCGGTTTTAAATTCCGCGAAACTGAACAAAAGTGATATAACAGTGATTTTTCTTGACGCCAGAAAGGCGTTTGACAACATTGGGCACCATCATTTACACGAGACCTTGAGGACATTAGGAATTCCTGAGAAATAGAAGGAATTAATAGTTAATCTCCAGACATGTAACACTACAAAATGGAAACTATAACCGGAAAGATAGCCACTTTAAGCCTAAAAAGGGGTGTTATGCTGGGCTCACCTCTTTCTCCCTGTCTCTACAATCTAGCGACAAATCGTATTTTTAACGAACTAACTGAAGACTCTCTCACAAGCCACTATGGATATTCTTTAGTACCATATCTTCCACGTTTAACGATCATGGGTTTCACTGATGACTTGGTTGTCATAGGCAATAGTCGAACAGCAGCACGTGATCTCTCAAAAATAGTCACAAGTATATTTCATAAAATAAGGCTTTCTATCAACCCAATGCAATCTGCGGCAATCTGTATCGAACGCGGGAAGTTAATCGAAGACCCAGCTGAATTTAAGAGCTATAATATATCTAGTTTGCAACATGGAGAAACAATCCGCTATCTGGGAGTTAACTTTCCGAATGAAATAATTTTTCAATCTACACAGGAGCTTAAAAATTACAAAACAAAATTGAGAAATTCGTTCTTCTCCACAATTATATGCTGATCAGAAATTTAAAGTAATAAACACAGTTATATGCCCATATCTCATTTATCCATTCCAAACTATTAAGCTAGATAAATTTCCGGAAAAGTTCCTTGCTGATACAGACGTATTAATACGAAGTGCTCTTAAGGAAATTCTTCAAATATCTGCAGATATTCCTAATGGAATGGTCTACTCTGATAAATAATATACGGCGTCGGGACTCTTCTGCGCCATTTGGGAAACGAACCTTCAGCACGTTAACATCTGTAAGGTACTATTAAGCTCAGGTGACGAGTACATCCATGCTAGAAGAAATCTGAAAGAAGAAATAACTCTCTCACTACAATCCCTCGATGTTCCTCCATCTGACAATTTGCTACATCCTCACCTAGAAATAACTGATGCCAGAAAAGTGAGCAGAGTACAGAGATAAAAGGCCTTCAGTGAGTGGTGTAACTTGCAGCAGAAAGGAAGAAGTGTATGTTTATACAATGAATATACTCTCGTGGATACGAGACCATCAAGGCTTGTCATGTAGTGAATGGCGTGAGGCAATTAAGATGACAGCAAACATTTCAGCAGTTAGATCGGTACCAGGAAGATCCCAGAACGATTCCCTTTGTAGGCGCTACCTCAAGGAGATTGAAACTATTGCGCATGTTCTGGGATCTTGTCCTCAAGGTGAACTTTTAAGGAATACGCGTAATCATAACATCCGCTCGTTAATTGCGACCACCCTGAAAGACCATGGTTTCCAGGTATTCGAAGAGGTTCACGGCGTAGCGGACAACGGAAGCCACAGAAGGATCGACGTCATTGCTTTCAAGAATAAGAAGAGAGGTTACATCATCGACCCCACAATTCGCTTTGAATGCCATACGTCGCAGCCCACAGATGTTAACCTCGAGAAGAGGAATATTTACCTACCAACAATTCCTTACTACAGGGAGAAATACCAACTAGAGCAATTCGACATAGTGTGTCTGATAACTGGAGCGAGGGGAACAATTCCCGTTTTTGCCGTCAATTTCTGGAAACATATGTCTGTCAGTTACAACGTTGTGGGAGATTACCATCATAGCATTAAGGGGTTCACTGATAATTCTAAGAAATAATTGTTACAATTAGGTTACCATCAACATTTCTCAAGTATGTCTATTTCTCTTCTAAAAATAAATGTGAAAATATACTTTGTCGCAAGGCAGCCTCTGCATGAGAGGAAGTATTTCATAAAATAAAATAGCATGGAGGAACTGGGAATCAATCCTCTGTGGGGCTGCATTAGAGGGTACTTGTAGCTTAGGTAGTAATCTGGTCTTTATTTGGGTGAAGAAATGGTCTGAGTCGACGTTCTATCCTTTACGAACTCTCACGTTCATGGTTTCTTTCTTGTTCCTTGCACTGATTGCGACGTGGTCTGTTTGAAATGAGCCAGTACCAGGGTTCGGTGACTGTAAGGTGGTCTGGTACTTGGTTTTCTAGGAAAAACTATGGACATTATTCTCATCTGATACAACTTACACAATTCTATTAAGCGCTTGCCGTTGGTGTTGTGCGTCTATGTGCTGTATAAAGTCCCACTATGTCTCGGTACCTTCGTTCTTTCCCCAGTTGGGCACTGAAGCCACCTACCAGGAGCTTGACGTGGTGACCGGGGATCTTGCCGATCTCTCTTCTAGCATCTGCCAGAAGATTTCGGTATTCCCCATGGTTCTTCTTGTTATCCTCCTTAGTAGGAGCATGTGCATTGATGAGGGAATATCCTTAGTGTCCACACCTGAAGGTCAGTATGGAGAGGCGTTCGCTAGTCGACGTGAAATCTATGATTGAGTCCACTAAATCTCGTCTTACTAAGAAAGCCGTTTCAAAGGCGCTGGAGCCATGTGTGTTTCTAGACGCTGGTTTCCTGTTAATTTATTCTGCAACCTTCTAATTTGAAAGCCTCGATATCAGTAAATCTGATTTCTTGGACTGCTGTTATCAAAATTTTGTGCCTATGCAGGACATCTGTTAGTTGCTTAAGTTTCCCAGTCTTGCAGAGGGTTTGGATGTTAATAGTCCCAAAGTTTGTGATGGTTTTAGGTTTTAATTTTGACTTAGTGGTATTAGGGAACGCCAGCTTTCCCCCAACGATGAGTTCAGGCTTCCCAGAATCCGAAGACCTGAATGCACCACCGCTGGTGGCGGAAGATTGGATACTCCCTGGGATTATGACATCTGTGTCGTTGGTTATCATCGCATAAGAGCTAGTAAAGCGACTAAGGGTGAAGGCCCAGGGTCTTCAAGGTTAGCCACTCAGAATCTTATTCAGGAGTGTTGATGATTCTTACAGAGCAATTGCCAGTCACTCCAGCCTTCCTCCTTTATTCGGGCTTGCGACCGGCTACGGCACTACTAAGCTACTCAATCCACTCAGTAGTACTATAGGCGGAATTATTTCGAAAAATGTATTTGCTGGAAATCTTTTCCTTGCCTTCATGAAAATCTTTTGACGACAACAACAACAACAATACATTTAACAAGAAAATATCTTAGTAAGATATAAACTTTAGGAACAATAAAAGACAAGTTCTGGAGCTTAAGATTTTCAGAGGAGAGAAAAGCTCCCATTTACATTAGATAAGACTTCAAGTTTTCATCAGACCAACAGGTCAACTTACACGTAAGTTTCTTAGTATGAAATTACAATTTCGGAAGAGAATCGATCCATTGATAACATTACCAAGAAGCTAGAGTTCCAAGTTCATTTCAGGAGAAGGGAATCAAACCCTCCGTTTGAGAACAGTTACACTTTTAGAGGAAATACAAAACCGTCGGTTTTAATTTTAAACTCTGCGGAAGGGTATCGAACCCTAGACTACAATTTCACACTTCAGGTACCTTACTTGAAAATTCGTAGAACAATTACCATACTTAAAAGTTCATTAGGCTTTTTACACTCGCTATCCTTGTTCAAATTGGGAAGCCACACACAAAGCACATCGAAAAGATCTAGAAAATCACAGGAGCCTAAGCCTAGAAAGGTAAAAATAAAACGATTAATGGAAAGGCTGAGAATAAAGTGGAAGCACACCTAAGACAAGACTTGTCATAAAACCTAACAGGATGTAAGGCTTGGTGACACAGAGGATAAGCCATGCTACTTGGTGACTGTTAGTTAGGTCATCAGGCCAGAGGCTGGTTGGATCCTCAAATAGCACCACCAAAGGCTATGCAGTTGCAGGGAAACCATAAAAACCAATGGTAGAGCCCAAATAAGGCGTACTAGGCAAGATGAGGGTGAGTGAGGTAGTTTGCCATTGCTTTCCTCACTGGACCAGAAGGTGCTACTGCAGCACGACTGGTCCTATGAGCAACACCTTTCTTAACACTCAGACACTGGTCGTACTCGAAATGTCATTACTCAGCACCACCCATACCCCAGCAGCTTCCATATTGTCACAGCCATGGATGAGACTGGGACTTCGGGGGAAGCTATCCTTTGCTCTGGCCTGTGCCAAGAGATTCATACAAAAATGCCGCATGCATCAAGAAATGGCAACAGGCGGTCTTGGTGACTAAGGTAGGACAAGTTTAAGTCATAAACACATGGCAGAAAATTTAGGATACAAAATGAATAAAGGAAACGAGGGTACACACTCGCGCGTCCTCTTATTACACAGTCCTCGTGAGGGTTTACTTATGTCCGTAGAATCCCTAAAAATTCTATATTAAGTCCTAACAGAAAGAAGAAAAAGTGACGTGAAAATTTTACGACCTAATAGTTACATAAGAGAATTGCTAGAATTTTCCCTTTTGCCACACGTAGATAAAGTTCAAATGCTGCCTACCTTACACTGCCATTACTACGCCAGCCTCGTCATCTGGTCCCCAGTAGGAGAACTCACTAGTGTTGCACTCTCAGTCTCGTTCCGAATTAACACTTAAGGTTCAAACTCACAGCTATACATAAAAAGGGGCTGGATGCTAGATTTAGAAAATGACGTAATTAGACTTCAGATTGGTGGAAAATTACATCATAAGGCAGAGAGCTGATTGGTTGATCATTACATATCAGACAGGAGTAGCAACTATAAAACAACTGTATGTAACTCAGGTTAGCCAATCGCAAAATATGAGCAATTCCCGACCAAGCTAATTACAGTTCAATACACTACGTGGCACTTAGAAACAACAGTGGTGATATTTTGTGAAGATACATACAGCTTAAATGATATGGTCGAGTTCAAGCAGTCTTCGGTAGATTACTCTGCTGACAGTTGATGAAGCGGGAACTCAAAGTCAGGGTAAGGTAAGGGTGTATTCTGCACGAAGGCAGGTCCGAACCTCCGCAGTGTGTCTGAGCCGGAGTTTACGTGCGGCATAGTGGCCAGTTTCTTTCCGCTCCCAAAGTCAGGGAGAGGCCGTACTATTGTCTTACAATAAAACAATAATAATAATAATAATAATAATAATAATAATAATAATAATAATAACAATAATAATAATAATGGCCGCCAAGCTGGAGTCATGAAGTGGAGCTCCGCGATCTTGACATCTTTTCTCGCGTTCTGTGTAGTGTCGGTGAGTATCAGGGAGTATTTGAGCATTTGATTGGTGTGGTGGTTATGTGAACGTGTTATCTTGGGAATCTAGAGCTTGTTTTAATTGATTTGAGAGCATAATTTTATTTCATTTTATTGCCATAAACGCCTCCATGTTGGATTTAACTACAATTGCTCCATAGATAACTTACCAAGAGTGTATATTGGCTGCTAACCTTGCCCTAACAACCACCCACTCGCTAAATTTTCTTGGTCTCCATAGATACTACCAACTAGACATATCATTCCACTCTTCCATTGAGGCGTCTCTAAGGCAACAGATCCTCGCCTACTGCTGGGAGCCATCTTGGTGGTCTGTGATAATATAATAATAAACACCATATGTGGGGAAGATTGGTCTCCGTTATAAGCCTGGGAAGGCAACCAGTCTAAGGGAGAAAACCCTAAATAAACCTACCGGAGCTCACAACCTCGGTAGTATCTCGATCAGGGGGTTTAACCTCTGGTCTCCTAAGACAATTTTCAACTAAAGCATGGAGGACAAACTCACGGAAGTAACTACCCCAGGTGGTATCAAATCCACCTCCGCCTTTGGCGGTGTTAGTAGGCCTTCGGATTCTGGGGAGCCCACACCAACATGCTTTGAGGACGAGTCGGAGCGTCCTGGAACTACTAGCAATAAGATCCGATATAAGGAACATAACTATTTCGCCACATTGAACATCAACTCACTACTTAAGCTAGGCAAACTGAAGCATTTAACTGATACTTTGACTCACCACAAGATACTACTCACAGCAATACAGGAAACCAGGTATACAGATGAGCATGCCTTTGATTCGCAGGGGTACCGTATTTTTAAGGGAAAGGTAGGGCGCAGGAGAATGAAGAATGTGCCACACCTGGGGACTGGGTTCATTGTAAGCCATAAGATACTGGACTCGGTAATTGACTTCAACTCGCCCAATAGTCGAGTGTCCCTTCTAACCTTCCGGTGCACAAACAAGATCTACACTGCAGTAAATGTTCACGCACCCATCAATGAGGACAATAAACGTAACCCTGAAAGTACCGACAAATTTTGGGAAGAACTAGAGGACATCATCAGCAAAGTCCCAGAGCGTCATACAATCATTCTACTCGGGGACTTCAACGCACAGTTAGGGAAAGAGCGCAAATTTAGAGACATTGTGGGAGAATACCCAGCTCACTTACGAACAAATAGAAATGGGGAGCGTCTAGTGGGACTCTGCAAAGCTTTCAACCTGGTAATGAAGTCAACGGCCTTTAAGAAACTACCAAGGAAACAGAAGACCTGGACGTCACCCAACAACCTCTTAGGGGAATTTCAGATAGATCATGTTGCCATTGCAAGGAAAGCCCATAGAGAGATCCAGAATGTAAGAGTGTTAAGAGGAGCGAATTTGGACTCCGACCACTACCTCTCCAAAATAAAACTGAAATTTCTACCTAGGAACACTAAAAGAACCAAGTCAGTTAAACTTACTAAGTTTGATTTAGAAAAACTTGCAACTTGCAAACAGTTTACAGAGAATTTGGAAAGAATAGAATGCAGAGATTGGGATGAATTGAGGAAAAATCTAGTAAAAGTAGCAACAGAGACTGCGCCATTACTAAAACAGAAGAAGCATGCCTGGTGGACAGCTAGATGTGAAGAAGCGGTAATGCAGAGGCAGATGGCCTGGTTAAAGTGGAACTCACAGAAGACACAAGAAAACAGACAGAAGTTCATAGAGCAACGGAAGATAACTGCCAATATCATCAGACAAGTGAAACGGCAATTCACAAAAGACCAATTGACACAGTTGGATGATGACTTCAAGAAGAACAATACCAGAAACTTTTACAGAGGCTTTAAACGGAACGTTAGTCACTACAGTCCACCCAGTCTCCATTTCCGTGGACCAGATGGGAAGATAGCCTATAATGACACTGACAATTGCCACCTTCTCGCCAAGTACTTCGAGGATCTCCTTAATTGTGAATCACCTGATACCTTTTTTGTTTACCAAGACAACATCAAGCAACCAAACTCGCAACCACCATCCAAAGAAGAAGTAATACAAATCATCCAATCTCTGAAAAACAACAAAGCATCCGGAGAAGATTCGATAGTAGCCGAACTATGGAAGCAGGCTGGAGACAAGACTGTAAGCAAGTTGACAGAAATTCTACAAAACATCTGGGAGACCGAAACATTACCTAGTGACTGGACCACTGCATTAATTCATCCCTTGCACAAGAAAGGAGACTTGACTGACATCAATAATTATCGAGGAATCTCATTGGTACCAGTCACATACAAAATTTTCTCTAAAGCCTTATTAAATAGAGCCGAACCTCAACTAGACCCACAATTAGGAGAGTACCAGGCAGGATTTAGAAAAGGACGCTCTTGTACAGAACAGATACTCAATCTGCAATCAGTATTACATCAAGCAAAAATGGCCGGTAAGAAATACGTTGTCATTTTCGTCGACTTTACAAAGGCGTATGACTCGGTAGACAGACCTACTCTTATGAAGATTTTGCAGGAACTAGGACTTGATGAGAAGACCCATAACCTAATCAAACAGACTTTAAGCAACACCAGGTCACGAGTAAAGTTCAGAGGAGTCATATCAGAAAGTTTTGAAATTAAATCAGGAGTGAGACAGGGAGATGGTCTGTCCCCTCTCCTCTTTAACTGTGCCTTGGAGAAAGTAATAAGAGAGTGGCGAAAGGAGTTAGCTAGAATGGAGATTCCAAGTGGCATTTATTTGGGACATAAGCGCAATGAGCTCAATGTTGACTGTCTGGCGTATGCCGATGATCTGGCCCTGATATCTAATTCAATAGAAACTTCAGTGAAACAACTAAATGTTCTCAGACAACAAGCAGCAAAGGTTGGGCTACATGTGTCTCTCGAAAAAACACAATTCATCACGAACATCGGTGAATCTCCTTGTACGTTGCATCTGGAACAGGGAGAGATCAGGAAAACCAATAGGTTTAAGTACTTGGGAGAATGGTTGGAATTCAGTCTCTCTGAAGGAACAGCTTTGTCAACTCGAGTTAACAGGCTTGAAATGGCCTACCAACTGACCAAGAATACGTATAATAAAAAGTGTCTCTCTCGTAATACTAAGATGAAGCACTACCAGACAGTCATCCGCCCTGAAGCCTTATATGCTTCAGAATGTTTAACACTCAACAGGAAGGGACTCATGGAAAAACTTGAAATCCAGGAAAGAAAGATAATGAGGAAGATACTGGGGCCAGTCAAGGAAGGGGACAGTTATAAAAGACGGCCTAACCAAGAGCTCTACAAGTACTGTGAAAGAATAACGAATGTAGCAAGGAAGAGACGCCTAGCATTCTATGGGCACGTCTACAGGATGCATCCTACCAGGTTGACCAACCGGATTCTCAGCTACTGGCAAAATAGGAAGACCAAGTCACCATGGTTGATGGAAGTGAATAAAGATCTACAGGAACTGGGAATAACAGAAGGAATCTTAAAGGATCGTACAGCACTCAGGAAGATGCTTAAACATAAGAAGTTCCAGGACAGATTATCAACAAAGAAGACTGGCGCCCTTTGGACAAAGGAGAGGAAGGAGCAACACAGCCTGAGGATGCGCAACTACTGGGCAAACATCAAAGCCCATTCCAAAATGCAATAGTTGAATGTCGTGGTCCTTAGCTGGCCTATACGAAACAAGAAGAAGAAGAATAATAACAATAATAATAATAATAATAATAATAATAATAATAATAATAATAATAATAATAATAATAATAATAATAATAATAATAGGGAGCCTCCGTGGCTCAGGCGGCAGCGCGCCGGCCTCTCACCGCTGGATACCGTGGTTCAAACCCCGGTCACTCCATGTGAGATTTGTGCTGGACAAAGCGGAGGCGGGACAGGTTTTTCTCCGGGTACTCCGGTTTTCCCTGTCATCTTTCATTCCAGCAACACTCTCCATTTTCATTTCACAGCATCTATCAGTCATTAATAATTCACTTTGGGAGTGGCGACCCCATCGTAATAATAGCCTATATATAATTCATTCATTACATCCCTGACCCGGTCAATGACTGGAAAACAGGTGGTAGGTTTTCTTTTCAATAATAATAATAATAATAATAATAATAATAATAATAATAATAATAATAATAATAATAATAATAATAATAATATGTTACATGTCAGCCCTAAAGATGGTTTTTCGCAGTTTCCCATTTTCACACCAGGCATATGCTGTGGCTGTGCCTTAATTAAAGCCACGGTCGCTTCCTTCCCACTCCTAGCCCTTTCCTATCCTGTCGTCGCCGTAAGACCTATTTGCCTCGGTGCAACGTAAATGAAGTTAATAAATTTAAAAAATGGAAATAAGTTACCTTTGTGAGAGGAGAGAAAGTAAGAATGAAGTAATCTCCACAGAGTGGCGCAATCTAACGGGGACATTTGGAACTGTTTCTCGATAGGGGACTTGCTCGTCTCGTGCAACTCCCTGAGACCGATACTGGCGAGCATGCTACCTGATGCTATACAGGCTTAGGCTCGTGCCTGCTGAGGTACATTGCACCGCGCTGTCCGCTAGGGAGTTGCCGTAGAAAAGCAAACCCCCTGAGTTTGATTCGAAGCCAGGAGCGTTTATTGGTCCGTTACGAAGCATTAGTACAGTGAAAGACCGAAGATGGTTGATTTTAAGTTGATTTCAAATATAAATTAGGTTTATTAAACTAAAACAATAGAAGAAAAGACGATAAGTGAAGTGCACAATTATTGGGAGTTTTGCAACCCTGCAACAATATCACGCACCGCACCTGCAGTATATGCATTTCATTTCACTTTTCCTTAAGCTAGGAAGCTAAAAACACACATAAGTTATTTAGCAACGTCATGACCCTAAAATACCCCAGCTGTTCCATTACTTTGTGGGTGTGGGTGGAGCGCTCATACACAGCAGCACAAAGAAGAATATATCACGATGCCACTCATTACAGTTAAAGGCGTAACGTGCAAATTTATTTAGGTTTCTGCGAAATATTGCTTGTGCGTGTTAAAGACTCCCCGGGGTAATTTTGAAAATGATGGAGGAACAATGCAGATAAGTACATGTATATGTTCTGCGCTTTGATCTTAATGGACAGAAGCAATGAGCTATTTTTATAAAAAGTAAGCAGGTCAAAGTTCGGACACAGTGTTGTTTCCGTTCATATGTGAGGTGGGAGGAAACTCATTCTAAGGCGAGGTATATTTTGCATAATTATTTCTGGTCTTAATTAAATGATTGGGTCGTTAGAGTAATGTGTTTACTACTCATTAAGGCTAGAAAGGTATAATAATTTCCTGGTGATTGCAGTCGTCGAGTGAGTGATAGGTGTTGGTAGGATACCTGCTGTAAATAGTGTGATTGGAATGTATTCAACAGAATATTCATATAGGGTGGAGTTACAAAGGTCTACCTTCTTTTTTTTTTTTTTTGCTACTTGTATATGGGGAGTCATGGATTAAATTTTGAACGTTAACAATTTATCACATTTCATAGCCAAATTTAAAACATAAGCATATATTAATAAGATAGAGCACCACCCACAGTTTGAAGTTGATTTGTTAATGGGTTCCTATGTCATTAACAAAAAAGTTTATTTTGTATATGTTGCAAGAAAAATACTCCTTACAGCAGAGTTAGAATTATTTTTGGGTTATAATTTGCCAGAATTGTAGCCTCCGTGGCTCACGGCAGCGCGTCGGCCTCTCACCGCTGGGTTCCGTGGTTCGAATCCCGGTCATTCCATGCGAGATTTGTGCTGGACAAAGCGGAGGCGGGACAGGTTTTTCTCCGGGTACTCCGGTTTTCCCTGTCATATTTCATTCCAGCAACATTCTCCAATATCATTTCATTTCATTTGTCAGTCATTCATCATTGCCCCAGAGGAGTGCTACAGGCCTCAGCAGCCAGCACAATTCCTATCCTCGCCGCAAGTTGGGGCTTCATTCATTCCATCCCTGACCCGGTCAATGACTAGAAAACAGGTTGTAGGTTTTCATTCAATATACCAGGCTTGTCCGACTCGTTGGCTGAATGGTAAACATACTGGCCTTCAGTTCAGGGTGTCCCTGGTTTAATTCCCGGCCGGTTTGCGGATTTTAATCACTTATTAATTCTTTTGGCTTGGGGACTGGATGTATGTGTCCGTCTCAACAATATCCTCATCATATTCGCACAGCATACCACACTACCAAGCATCACAGAAACACGCAATAGTGATTACATCCCTTCATACAGGGTTGGCGTCAGGAAGGGCACTCGGTCGTAAAACAGGGTCAAATCCACATATGCTATGCAGTTCGCACCCGCGATCCCACATGTGTGGGGAAAAAGCGGAAGCAAAAGAATAAGATAATAATTTGCCAGACTTCTTAAAAATTCTCGTATACTTAATAATAACTGTGGGTTTTGCAGTCAGGTATAAACTATTGGAGATATACGTTTTTCAAATTTTCATTATTCATACAATAGACGAAACTGTAGTTTGGTTCTATTTTAGGATAAAAAATATGAAGGTAATATTTAACTGGAAAATAACATGCAGCACTACTTTTAATTCCTGTTCATATTGAAAATCAGAAAATGGCAATGAGCTGATAATGCTTTAAGCTAGAAAAATACAATTGAAAGTTTTAAGAAACATACTTCCATTAAAATTGCTCTGGACTCTAAGTTACTGCCTCAAACGTCTGTCTCCTCTTATGCACGGCCTAGGCCCACTACTAGGTAAATATATTCCTGCGGGATTATTCAAATGATAGTGTGAAAGTACTTTGCAGTCAATATTGTCTGATAACATGAGGCAATTGGTCGTGTGCCTGCTCTATATACACCATGCCGCTACCCTTTAAATCCGGTATTTTTTAGAGTTTTTTTTGCTAGGGGCTTTACGTCGCACCGACACAGATAGGTCTTATGGCGACGATGGGATAGGAATGGCCTAGGAGTTGGAAGGAAGCGGCCGTGGCCTTAATTAAGGTACAGCCCCAGCATTTGCCTGGTGTGAAAATAGGAAACTACGGAAAACCATCTTCAGGGCTGCCGATAGTGGGATTCGAACCTACTATCTCCCGGATGCAAGCTCACAGCCCCGCGTCTCTATGCGCACGGCCAACTCGCCCGGTGTTTAGAGGTTTAAGAATGGGGCTAGGGTAAAAGTGGTAACAGGATTAGAAAGAGGAAGAATTGGGTAATTTATAAGGTTAAAACTGAAAATTCGATCTTTTGGCCAAGACTCGCAACATTTCAGTTACGACTCCCCTTAAGGTCGCACTAACACCTCGAGGGTTTTCGGTGACGATGGGATAGGAGAGGGAATGGGAGTGGGAAGGAAGCGACCTTGGCCTTAATTAAGGTACCAGCTGGTGTGAAAATGGGAAACCACGGAAAACCATCTTCAGCATGGTCGACGGTGGGATTCGAGCCCACTAACTCCCGAATACAAACTCCACAGCTATGTGACCCTAACCTCACGGCCAAGTCGCGCGGTACTGTCTTCTTTGTCTAGGTGTCAGCGCTGGCACCTGCTGTCTGCATAACCTCTTGTTCGATGAGTCAGTCTACCAAGGATTTAATATTCCTACTGATTTTAGTGTCTGAAAACGCATTCACTCACTCACTCACTCACTCACTCACTCACTCTCCTGGCACTACAGCCCATGAAAAGCCAATGGAGTAGTTGTCATAAACAATTCATTTAAGGTGAGTTCTGCATAAGCAGATATCTTACAAGGAGACTGTGCCTTTGTTGGCGGGACCTAGTGTTTACAGTGCTCTATGTCTTCTGGTATGGGCTAGAATAAATTTGTCACTTTCACTCTCCTATCTCAGTCTTATCCTAGGCTTTGACGACGTGAAACTGACTGATTTATGAGCGATATTAGTGATGCCATTCCTTATGCAGCCAGTCTTCGTTATGAATGGTTTGAAAATGTTGCTCGTAAGATCGGTCAGTGAGTGGATTTCAGCGGTCTTGACACACTGATATCGATATGTAATAGCAATTTCTGGCTCATTGAGGAATGCAACAGGAAACTCTCTCCTCATTTCCCTGTTCCTGGGCTATCTATGACAGCTGATGGTGAAGCTGTTGAGGATCTAACCAGCCTTCGGGCCGAGCGCACAGCATACAGTACTTACAATGAGACCTTGGCAACGTATCCCCTCCGATTTGATCTATTTTTAACATACGTGCAGGCCATGGCGAGAAATTTCACCGGTTCAAATTCCAAGGCGCAACTCCCAGCCATTTCTGAGAAAATTGAATATTTCGGCAGCCCTGAAGATGGTTTTCCGTGATTTCCCATTTTCATTACAGGCTGTACCTTAATTAACGCCACGGCCGCTTCCTTCCCACTCCTAGACCTTTCCTACCCGTTCCATCGTCGCCATAAGACTTATCTGTGTCCGGGCGACCTAAAGCCAATTAAAAAAATAATACAATCATTATTAGGGTATTTATTTCCATTTATAACAATGGATTTAGTAAAATTAATGAAATCATCTTCGTGTTATTTGCTTAAATTTAGTTGTAGGATGTAAAGGAGAGAGCGCGAAGTCACTGGTAAGTCCCCACTTAGAGCATGGTTCCAGTGTAGGGAACCTCACCAGAATTACTTGTTTTGAGAACTGGAAAAGATCCATAGGAAAGCAGCATGATTTATTGTGATTTATTCAGACGAAAGAGCAGTGTTTCGATGTCGGTGTGACGTAAAGCCAGATGTGTGAAAAAATCAACAGCACGCCACACAATCCCACAACGAGTAAGCTTTTCGCTTTACAAGCGGATCGAATTTGGCCTCTCCAATGATTTTGATTGGCAATGTTTGTGATTGTTTTATCTTCAGTTTGTGTATTATTTACA
Organism: Anabrus simplex; assembly: GCF_040414725.1. NCBI lineage: Eukaryota > Metazoa > Arthropoda > Insecta > Orthoptera > Tettigoniidae > Anabrus > Anabrus simplex. Next base: position 819,005,938 of record NC_090265.1, on the reverse strand, counting down.
TTATGAGCGCATTATTCAAGTTGCGCACCAGCAGGAAAGAAGCACCGAGTATAAGTATTAATGTTATTATACAGTAATATAATTTTTCTAAAATAATAATCTAAAATGACATCGTAGTCAGGATCAACAGCAGGGATAGGATAGTGCTAATTGGCGATTTCAATGCGAGAGAGGGAAATAGAACTGAAGGGTACGAAAGGGTGATTGGTAAATGTGGGGAAGATACGGAAGCTAATGGGAACGGGAAGCGTTTGCTGGACTTTTGTGCTAGTATGGGTTTAGCAGTTACAAATACATTCTTCAAACATAAGGCTATTCACCGTTACACATGGGAGGCTAGGGGTACCAGATCCATAATAGACTATCTCTTAACTTACTTCGAATTCAGGAAATCTGTTAGGAATGTACTGGTTTTTTGGGGGTATTTTTTGATGAAACAGACCACTATCTGATCTGTAGTGAACTAAGTATCTCTTAGGCATAGGATAGAGAAAGTGAAATCTGTCTGTAAACGAACAAGGATAGAAAATCTCGAGGACGAGGAAATTAGGAAGAAGTACATGGATATTGTTATTTTATCTGAGACTGCAGAAGATCTCGAGAAGTTGCTGAATGGTATGGATGAAGTCTTGGGTAAGGAGTACAAGATGAAAATAAATAAGTCCAAAACAAAAGTAATGGAGTGCAGTCGAACGAAGGCAGGTGATGCAGGAAATATTAGATTAGGAAATGAAGTCTTAAAGGAAGTAGATGAATATTGTTACTTGGGTAGTAAAATAACTAACGATGGCAGAAGTAAGGAGGACATAAAATGCAGACTAGCACAAGCAAGGAAGAGCTTTCTTAAGAAAATAAATTTGCTCACTTCAAACATTGATATCGGAATTAGAAAGATGTTTTCGAAGACTTTCGTGTGGAGCGTGGCATTGTATGGAAGTGAAACATGGACGATAACTGGCTCAGAAAGAAAGAGAATAGAAGCTTTTGAAATGTGGTGTTACAGAAGAATGCTGAAGGTGAGATGGATAGATCGAATCACGAATGAAGAGATACTGAATCGAATTGGTGAGAGGAGATCGATTTGGCTAAATTTGACGAGAAGAAGAGATAGAATGATAGGACACATCTTAAGACACCCAGGACTTGTTCAGTTGGTTTTTGAAGGAAGTGTAAGGGGTAAGAACGGTAGGGGTAGACCAAGATATGAATATGACAAGCAGATTAGAGCAGTTGTAGGATGCAATAGTTACGTAGAAATGAAAAGGTTAGCACAGGGTAGGGTGGCATGGAGAGCTGCATCAAACCAGTCTATGGACTGATGACTCAAACAAACATGGATAATTAGTAGGAAGTTCAGAACAGTGGACAGTAAGCAGGTTCAGGATATAGAAAGAGAATGGGTGGCATAGAGGGATGCTGTAGTAGAATCCATACATAGATGAAAGAAACAGAGGGAAACAAATAGTTGATGAATCCAAGAAGAAGTCTTGGGAAGACTTTGGTAATAACCTGGAAAGGCCAGGTCAAGCCGCAGGGAAACCTTTCTGGACAGTATTAAAGAATCTTTGGAAGGGAGGGAAAAACGAAAATGAACAGTGTCTTGGGTCATTCAGATGAACTAATAATAGATCCCAGCCATTCACTAAAGCCTTCTCAACGTAAAAGAAAATCTTCATGGTTGTGTCGCGAACAGTCAAACTCATGGGGAGGAGGAAAATGATGTTGGTGAAATTACGCTAGAGGAAGTGGAAAAGTTGGTAAATAAACTCCATAAAGCAGCAAGAACAAATGAAATTAAACCTGAAATGGTGAAGTATAGTGGAAAGGCAGGTATGAAATGGCTTCATAGTATAAGAAGATTAGCATGGAGTGTTGGTAAGGTACCTTTAGATTAGACAAAAGCAGTAATTGCACCTATCTATAAGCAAGGGAATAGGAAGGATTGCAACAACTATCAAGGTATCTCATTGATCAGTGTACTAGGCAAATTATTCACTGACATCTTGGAAGGTCGGGGTGATCAGTCGTTGAGAGGAAGTTGGATGAAAACCAGTGTGGTTTCAGACCACAGAGAGGCTGTCAGGATCAGATTTTCAGTATGCACCAGGTAATTGAAAAATGCTACGAGAGGAATAGAAAGTTGTGTTTGTTCCGTAGATCTAGAGAAAGCATATGGCAGGGTACCGAGGGAAGAGATGTTCACCATACTGGGGAACTATGGGATTAAAAGTACATTATTAAAATCAATAAAAGGCATTAATTTGACAGTTGGGATGCAGTGAGAATGAGTTCTTGGTTCAGGGTACTTACAGGAGTTAGACAAGGCTGTATTCATTCACCTTTGTTGTTCGTAGTTTACATGGATCATCTGCTGAAAGGTATAAAGTGGCAGGGAGGGATTCGGTTAGGTGGAAATATAGTAAGCAGTCTGGCCTATGCTGACGACTTGGCCTTTATGACAGATTGTGCCGATAGCCTGCAGTCTAATATGGTGCAACTTGAAAATAGGTGCAATGAGTATGGTATGAAAGTTAGTCTTTCGAAGACTAAATTGATGTCAGTAGGTAAGAAATCTGAGAGAACTGAATGTCAGATTGGTGATACAAGTATTTAGGATGTGTGTTCTCCCAGGATGGTAGTATAGTAAGTAATATTGAATGAAGTTGCAGTAAGGCTAATGCAGTGAGCTCGCAGTTGCGATCAACAGTATTCTGTAGGAAGGAAGTCAGCTCCCGGACCAAATTATCTTTACATCGGTCTGTTTGCTTTACGGGAGCGAAAGCTGGGTGGACTCAGGATATATTATTCATAAGTTAGAAGTAACAAACATGAAACTAGCGAGAATAATTGGTACAGACAGGTGGGAACAATGGCAGGAGGGTAATCGGAATGAGGAGATAAGGGCTAATTTAGGAATGAACTCGATGGCTGAACCTGTACGCATAAACCGGCTTCGGTGGTGGGTTCATGTGAGGCGAATCAAGGTACAGCCTCAGAACTTGCCTGGTGTTAAAGTGGGAAACCACGGAAAACTATCTTCAGGGCTGCCGACAGTGGGGCTCGAATCCATTATCTCCCGTCTGCAAGCTCACAGCTGCGTGGCCCTTACCGCACGGCCAACTCGCCCGGTCAACCCATATTTAATCTAACTTCTGATTTAGAACTTGGAAGCAAATAACATTTTGGTTTAACGAGAAATAATCTCAATTCAGTTCTACTTAATTCAGAATTGATAAATGACCTGGAAGTAATGGCGTTGCGTGTGTTGTATCGCTTTAAGGCTTCGATCCAGCTACATACTGTCGTGACGTCACTTGCGCTGGCGTATTCGTTACGTATACAAAATAGCGATTACGTCACACAGCTGACGTCAAGTCTACTAAAGGTTATTTTGACACTCCTTCCAAGTTTACGAGGGTTTATATTATCTTCCCTTATCTAGGTTAAATGCCTTTGCTGGCGAGACCTACTGTTTACATTGCACAATGTCTTCTGGTATGGGCTAGAGCAATATTTTGTTACTTTCATTGTTGTGTCTCAGTCTTATCCTTGGCGCTGTCAGTTTGAATGTGATTGAGATATGAGCGATGCTATTAATGCCATTCCTTATGCAGCCAGTCCCTGATATGATTGGTGTGAAAATGTTAATCATAGTGGGCTTGACAAACTGATATGTAATAGCAGCTTCTGACTCAGTGAGGAAAGCCACGGGATACTACCCCTCTCATTTTCCTATTATGCCTCTTCAGTGATTCCTAGTTCATCTATAACAGCTAATCCTTGAATTGTTGAGGATCCAAACAGCCTTCGGGCTAAGGACTGAACATAAACATGCATCAAGACTAGATTAAAGGTTATAAAAGTTAAAGGTATAAAATGGACAGATATGATTCAACTGGCTAAATATAAGATAAGTAATTAGAACTATGCGGATGGCTTGACCTTAACGAAATGCTATTTTGAAGTCCTACAAGTAAATACAATAGTAGAACTTTGAAAGAAATACAGCGAGAGTATTGACTTATTTAATCGTGTCAGAATCAAAACAGAACAACAGTAATATTTTAAAGAAGAGAGGGGGGGTGCAGATTATTGTTTTAACAGGAAGTACAACTGGCAACTATCCTCTGTTAAACTAATCAGAAGGAAAATGGAAGAGGTCGACCATATCGTAGAATGAAGGTATCGACAAAAGAGAGGGAAGTTTCTCGAAGGGCGTAAAGATGAGACATCACAGGCCTCGCAAACCTAACAACATCGAGGTTGAAAAGGAACAAGAGTTGACAAAGGCAGGTCGGATAATATAATACAGCAATAAATAACGAGAAGACAGGCAGCCAAAGTGGGTCTTGAAGTGTCGTTCGAGACAACAGAGTTCTTCACCAACATCAAAGAAGCTAGCAGAGAGATACTAGTAGAACGGAGACAAATCAAGTAAACTGAGAATTTTAAGTATCTCGGCGACTGGATTGAACCCAAATTATCAGAAAGAGCATCATTATCCATGAGACTCAACAAGTTGGAACCGGCCTATCGACTGACAAGGAACATTTATAACAAAAAGTGCCTGTCACGCAACCTGAAACTGAAGCACTACACGTCAGTCATACGACCAGAAGCTCTGTGTGCCATGGAGTGTCTTTCATTGAACCGAAGGTGTTTGATGGAGAAACTGGAAGTCAGAGAGAGAGGAGAATTATCAAGAAGATATTAGGTCCGGTAAAGGAAGATGAATTCCGTAGACGGTATAATTCCGAGCTCTGCAAGTCTCTCTGATTGTGCTAGGAATAGGAAAGTAGCTTTCTATGGCCATATAGTAAGACTGCCTCCCAAAACGTTGATCTATCGCCTGCTCATCTTCTGGCAGAACGAGAAGATTTGTGCCATTCGGCTGACAGAAACTGATGATGATGCTGATGATGCTTGTTGTTTAAAGAGGCCTAACATCGAAGGTCATCGGCCCAACAGAAACTGAGGAGGACACTGAAGAACTGGGAATGACAGGTCTTCAGGATAGGCGGTCCGTACGACATACCATGAAAGAGGTGCATAGATTTCAGGAAAAACCCCGGAAGAATGGACAGATGAAAGAAAGGAGTTACACCGGCAGAAAATACGAGAATACTGGGCAAAGATCAAAGCCCAACAGTTTAACAAGCGTGGCCAGGGTACTTTTTTGAACGTTTATTTTAGAATTTATATTTCTTGTTTATTATGTGTGAAGTGAATTTTTATAAATGTCTTCATTGTGACGATGAATGGCATTTTACGAACTTTTTATTTTGTTTAACAGTTTGTTTCATGTCGCACCGACGCAGGTCCATGGCGACCATGGAATATGAAACGGCTAGCAGTGGGAAGGAAGCGACCGTAACCTTAATTAAGGTACAGACCCCAGAATTTTCCTGTTGTGAAAATAGGACTACGAGGAACCACCTTCAGAGCTGCCGACAGTGGGACTCGAACCCACTCTTTCCCTGATGCAAGCTGCCAGCTACGTGACCCAAACAGCGCAGCCACTTACTCGTGTTTTTGCGAAATATTCTGTAGCTTTTAGAGTTATTGTTGTGTGTTTTAATTTAAAGTTTTATATTATTTCACGTGGAATCCTTTTGGCAGCCCAGAGTGTCTGGCAAATAGGCCTAGTTGATCCTTTCAAATAATAAAAGTAAATGATAGCTGTATGTATATATTTGCATATCGCGCTGTAGATATAATGATGTATACGATTTCAGCTGCAATTGATAAGTCACCATTCAGTCCACGACTGACCGCTCAGTTATGTAGACCACAGCGAAGAGACGTCAAACCAGACGACGCATGCGTTTGCACCCGCGTGCGCGCCCTTTAGAATTCCCGTCACGCTCATGGCTGGCAGCGAACCAGCAGGCGGCCTTGAAATACTGACGAGCGCTTTGACGATTCAGAATAATAATAATAATTAAAAAATATACGGCAAGAAATTTTTATGAAAGACACTCTGCAAATCTACAGATCTTTCGTCAGAATGCTTTACGATGACCATCGGTTCAGCCTTTCTTTGATACTCACGGTAACAAAAATCAGCCTAGTGTTTTAAATATATAGGTAATGTGATTGATTTTACGTCCCATTAACTATTTTTATTGTTCTCGGAGACGCCGAAGTGCCTGAAGTTTGTTCCGCAGGAGTTCTTTTACGTGCCAGTAAATCTGCCGATACGGGGCTGAATTATTTGAGCGCCTTCAAATACAAAAGGACTGAGCTAGGATCGAACCTGCCAAGTTGGGGTCAGAAGGCCAGCGCTCTACCATCTGAGCTACTCAGGCTGACAATCAGACAAGACAGATGAAGGTGAGGAGCCTGGCACAAGTAAGTGGAAGCAGTGCTAGACTCAGCTAGGTGAACCGTGGTAAGAATCCCACGCTCCCCAGGCGAGAGCATCTGGTTCTCCTTACGACAGGCAAGGGATAGGCCTACCATGGATGCATTCTACCGCCCCGACCTAAGCAGACTTAGTAGTGTGGTGTGTTGTGTTTATATGAAGAGATGCGAATGAAGACAGACACAGACACGTAGCCTAGTTCCCAAGCTAGAGGAGCTAAAATCTCCGACCTGGCGAGGAATCGAACCCGAGGCCCTTTGGGCCGAAAGCCAAGGAGCAGACTGCGGAAACATTTTTCACTATCACGACTTATAGCACAACATATAAACCGTGGGCCAAGATTTAATTCCTTCCTTAATAAATAACATACCGAGCTCGATAGCTGCAGTCGCTTAAGTGCGGCCAGTATCCAGTAATCGGGAGATACTAGGTTCGAGCCCCACTGTCGGCAGCCCTGAAGATGGTTTTCCGTGGTTTCCAATTTTCACACCAGGCAAATGCCGGGGCTGTACCTTAATTAAGGCCACGGATGCTTCCTTCCACTTCCTAGGCCTTTCCTATCCCATCTTCGCAATAAGACCTATCTGAGTCGGTGCGACGTAAAAAAATAATAAATAACATAACACAAAAGGTAAAAATTGCTTCAGTGAAGTGAAAATAGGCACTACAGTATCTCCCGTTCAAATTTCATCATGTTTTTCATCCCAACATGATTATTTAATTCCTATACATTCACCCAAAGATAAGAACATATGTAGCAACAATTTGAACAGAAGCAGGTAATACTAACATACGCCATCCTCTCTTTGGCCATTGGATGCCGCCTATCAGCTTTAAAGGATCTTTTATGCTAATGATCAGTACTCCAACACGTCTGAGCTACTTAGCACGGCTATTCTATTTATTACAGTATATTGTGTTCGCCTAATGTGGTGTAGTGGTTAGTGTGATTAGCTGCCACCCCCAGAGGCCCGGGTTCGTTTCCCGGCTCTGCCACAAAATTTAAAAAGTGGTACGAGGGCTGGAACGGGGTCCACTCAGCCTTGGGAGGTCAACTGAGTAAAGGTGGGTTCAATTCCCACCTCAGCCGTCCTGGAAGTGGTTTTCCGTGGTTTCCCACTTCTCCTCCAGGCATTTGCCGGGATGGTACCTAACTTAACGGCCGCTTCCTTCCCTCTTCCTTGTCTATCCCTTCCAATCTTCCCATCCCCCTCCAAGGCCCCTGTTCAGCATAGCAGGTGAGGCTGCCTGGGCGAGTTACTGGTCATCCTCCCCAATTTCATCTCCGACCCAATGTCTCACGCTCCAGGACACTGCCCTTGAGGCGGTAGAGGTGGGATCCCTTGCTGGAGGGTAAACAGATTACGAAGAAGAAGACAGTATATTGTTACTTTCAGTGCGTAAGATACCAGGTTGATGTATAAAAAACAAACTAATTTTTCCTTACAGAGCTTCCGGATAAATTGTATATTGTAATATGTAAATGTCCTACAACTTTAAGTTGTTGTCCTTGTGCCTTGATGATGTACATAGCGGAACTCAAACAAATGGGGAACTATATACGTTTAAATTGAAACGGCATATCTGAAGGGATGATTTGAATTCGGAGAATGAATACTATTTAGTCCGCAGCATGTTCAGTCATGATGGTGGCTTCAATAATATTCGGCATAGGTTTCTTGTCTGAGAGTCAAGTTCCGTTGAAGAAGGAAGAAGATTTTCTTGAGAAAGATAATCGGTGTCACAATTGTCCGCTCCAAGATGTTGGAGGGAACTCCATGTGACTCAAAGATGTTCAAACGGTCTATCGTGTACTGTAGTAGATAGCCTCATCTTTATTTGTTGTGTGGACAGACCTGAAAACTTGTACATCATCGGGTAATTCTTGTAAAAGTAGCTTCTTGATGACGTTGACAAGTTAATTTCTTGGAGAAAGGATTGCTCTTTTCTGCACAGCCATGCGTGATGGATGAAATCTTGCGCCCATGTACGTTAAACATTTCAGACCTGTGCGTGCCTTAGATTTGGCTGGGTATCTCTCACACTCACTCACTCACACACATCACTTACTTACTTACTTACTTACTTACTTACTTACTTACTTACTTACTTACTTACTTACTTACTTACTTACTTACTTACTTACTTACTTACTTAGTGACCGACTGAATATGGCTCTTCGTGTCGGGACCGAAATAGTTTCCTACGCCATGGACACACAATGGCTCACTGAGTATTCTCTAAGTAACTTACGTACGTTGCCTACCGACAGTGAATCTATGCATTTAAAACTTGTGAAAACACGTTGGATTGGCATATCCCAACACACGTTTTCTGCTGGTTTTAATGTTGAAAAGATTTCTTAGTAGACAAAGTAGGGGTCTCCATACTACGAAAAACGTAAAATTAAGCAATTTCCTCACTGGTGCCGAAAGCTGAAGGGTTAAAGGGGCCGGAAAGGTTTGAAATTATGAGTCTTAAATAGCTCTATCAAACGTAAAAAAACAAATTTTGAAAATCGCCTCCCTCTAATTGCAGTTGACTAAGAACCGCCTAAAACGCTTGTTTTTTTAATCGTTTTCTTTTTTATTTCAGCCCTAGCCAAATTAATTTGTTTACATAAGTATTTCTGTAATTTGTTCCTTGGTTCAATACCTTCAGGTATTTTTTTGATTTTTTGAAAAATGTCCACGCCGAATGTAATTACAATGGCTTAAGTGAAACTCTGCATTGACTCACATTAGCGCTCGTAGTGGTAGAAAAGGCAAACTGCTATTCTAATCGACCGGATAATGATGATTAAGGAAAGGATTCTAACTTTTAGGAATGAATAATAAATATATTCTCATACTTTATTTACCTAAAATTCGTAGCTCATATCCATAAGATGTTTTCAACATTGAGTACTTGCCTGAAGGGCTAGAACTGTGCATTTTCGCTCGTAACTCCCCAAAGAACGCAAAAATGAAAAAATCTGGCTTCGAGGTGCATTCGGACTCCTTTCCATCAACCTATGTTAAAAATTTCAGATCTCTGCATGCCGTAGATTTGGCTGGGCGACACACACACACGCACGCACGCACGCACGCACGCACGCAGACGCACACGCACGCGCGTTGTTTGTACGGATTTATGAGTAAGGATTTAAGTGGTTAAATTTAGGTGGCCGACAAGTGTAAGTGTGTCTCACAACACGCTCTTGTAGGCAATATTTACGACCTTCCCATCGGGTACATAAATTTATAGGTTTTGCTCCCTCGACACTCAAGAGCATGTCACGCAAAGCTGGCAGTGACCGAAACACCGGTTCTCTATACAATAACGCAAAAGGAAATGTGAATTACAAACCCATTAAATATGAATCCTAAACCTGCACAGTATTAAAAAGGTAGAAACACGGAATAAACATACAAAGTGTATCAGCTTTTGGTGACAAAAAAGCAGGGATGCTCGTTGTGTTATGTTAAGAACGATGGTGCAATCGGATTGTCAGAGAAAATTCTTCTTTTCGGGAACATGAGGTTACCTTTTTACTTCCGGGCGCCGATTTAAATTGGCGAACTTGCCGTATTTGCTATGCCAGAGAGCCAGCCGCTACCTGTTGCTGTGCGTCAGAGGAGAGAAGAGAAGGGAGGGGAAGTGGGAGACAGAGGTAATGCACGACACACCACACATGCTGAACAGAGTCCAGAGGTCACCACTACACCGTTGTAAACTGTGTATCGATGTAGGAGGGTTACATATTGAACATCTGATATAATCAAACCACTGGGCGTATTGTTTCCTTCGTTCAGTATTTCAGTTCATTTACAATGTCGTGAGTAAAGGAATGCACAATCGTAGGCCGGCAGCGTTGCACCTTCGAGCATGTCATATAATAAAGAACGTTACTGCGACCAACAGACGAGAGGAGAAACGATCTGGTTCATTTCTTGACTGAGAAGTGTGTATTAATTACAGTGTGTTCTTGTACTGTGTGTGTGTGTAGGTACGTCTGTTTAATAAACGAACTGTGGATATTCCCTGTAAGAGAAAGGGACAATCCTGTGCGAGTCGAGCTCGGAGCATTATCTCTGTCGCCATCATTCACCCCACTCCCCTCTCTCCCCTTCTCTTCCCTGAGGCACAGCAGTGGCTTGTGCTCTGGCATAGCAAATACGGCGAGATCCTCAATTTGAATGGCGTGCCCGGAAGTAACAATGTAACCTCATTTTCTCAAACGGAAACTTTTTTCCGCCAATCCAATTGCAACATCGTGCTTAACACAACACGAGGAGCATCCCTGATTTTTTTGTCGGTATAGTTATGGATGAATGAATAAACTATAACCCACAGCAGTTTTCAAGTATGGCTAAGCATGCTTAGCACACAAAACACTCTTCTTCTTCTTCTTCTTCTTCTTCTTCTTCTTCTTCTTCTGCTTCTTCATCTTCTCCTCCTCCCTAGCGTTTATCCCGCATAATTGCAGGGTCCACTTTTCTGTACTTCGCTTTCCACCGCTGCCGCTCTTTGGTGTCAACTGGAGTATTGCCCTGCAAGCACATGTCCTCCCGCAGTGCGTCAAGTCGGATCTTCCTCGGCTGTCCCCGTGGTCTGTAAAGTAAAGTTTCTCCATGCGAGCTCTTCTTACCTAAGTTTTTAAACTACCTTGTACATTTATCCCATACATTCTTTCGCAGTGGACTCGAGTAGTACTGTTAGGTTCGGCATGTAAAAATCGGCGCTGAGGGGAATTTGTAGCGAATGTTATAATTTAAAAAGCATAGAACTGCACCCTTTCTTTGACAAACTGTAAATAAACTTCTATATATAGCTAGAAAAAGTTCTCCCAAACTATTGAGCTCATTGCCCTTATTGTCGCGTAGTTGTGAGCTTGTATTCGGGAGATCATGGGTTCGAATCACACTGTCGGCAGCTCTGAAGATGGTTTTCCATTTTTACACCTTAATTAAGAACACGGCCACTACCTTCCCAATATTAAACCTTTCCTAGCCTTCCGGCATCGGAAACATTTAACGTGTCAGTGCTACGTTATACTATTACCAAATAAATAAATAAATAAATAAATAAATAAATAAATAAATAAATAAATAAATAAATAAATAAATAAATAAATAAATAAATAAATCATCAGTAATGTATTCTCTTTCACTATTTACAACAGTCTGCCAATGCTGGGGTAACTTTTCGATTCCACGCCTGTAGAAATCACGTGGTTTTGAGTCGAAGAACTCGTCAAGCCATGTTCGGAGCGCGATTTAATCCGGAAAGGAAGTTTCTTGAAGGTTGTTCGATAGAAAGCGGAAAAGATGAAAACCTGAGGGTGCAATATCATGTGATTTTGTTGGATGCGGAATGACCTCCCAACCTAACTCTTGTATAGTTTATTCTTGTCAGGTTAGCAGATTGTGGTCGGGCGTTATCATGGATCACCATCACTTCTCCCAGTCTTGCCGGTCGTTTTTCTTGGATTACGTCCCACTTGTTGGCAATAAATGTCAGCAGTGATTATTGCACTTCAGGGAAGCAATTCGTCGTACAGCACACCGTCGCTGTTATTTTATGGATGCGCGCAGGTCTTTGTACAGGGAGTTGCTTTTTGGTTTGGGCTCAACCATTCCTTTCTTTTCCTTATGGTAATATATAAAGACACTATTTCTAGTCACCAGTATCGAAACGGGACAGAAATGGTCGTGGATGTTCACGAGCCAATTGATGACGAGCAAGCACAGATTCACATATGGCCACTCGCAATTTTTGTGGTTTTGGCTTAGGGCCTGCGGTACCCATTCACGTGATTTTTGAACCTTGCCCACTGAATGAAAATGTCACGCGATAGTGTAATGACCACAGTTCATGAAATTTGCCACTTCTCTAGTACAATGACATGAATCATTTTGGATTAATGCGTTTAAACGACCTTCGTCAAATCCAAAAGCTCTTCCTGAACATGGAGAGTCACTAATGTCAAAACGAATCTCGTTAAAACGAGGAAACCATTTTCTTTCCGTGCTCTCTCCAGTGGCATTATCCCCACACACGGCGCGAATGTTTCTGGGCGCCTCTGCTGCTTTCGCCCCTCTGCTGAACTCAAAGAAAGGAATATGTCGGAAATATTCCAATTTCTCCACTTGGCATTCCATTTTCTACCACTATCTGCAAATTAAAAATTTTCAATATTTAACCTCAAATACAAAAATTCAACTACAAATAAAAATGACAATCGATAAATAAGCGCATATCAAACGGAGTACCATTTCGTAAAACAAGAACGCTAAGGACTTATGCACCGGGCGAGTTGGCCGTGCGCGTAGAGGCGCGCGGCTGTGAGCTTGCATCCGGGAGATAGTAGGTTCGAATCTCACTATCGGCAGCCCTGAAAATGGTTTTCCGTGGTTTCCCATTTTCACACCAGGCAAATGCTGGGGCTGTAGCTTAATTAAGGCCACGGCCGATTCCCTCCAACTCCTAGGCCTTTCCTATCCCATCGTCGCCATAAGACCTATCTGTATCGGCGCGACGTAAAGCCCCTAGCAAAAAAAAAAGGACTTATGCACTAACCTAATTCTTTCAGATCAGTGTTTCGAAATATAAACCCACGTGACTGTTTATTTGAGAATGTTCAAGCTTTCATGAAATTCTACCAAGAAATTTAGTCGAATGTCATTTTGGAAGCCAGACATGCGCCTTATCATCTTATTCTGTATTAGAAACTTAAATTTATGTATTTACTGAATTAGTGCGTGAGGAGGAAAGTACCACATATTATATGAATATGGATAGGATTAAGTATGTGATTAAAATGGAAAATCGTTGGGTTTATGTTTGGCGCTCTAGGGACAGTTCCTAAGAAGACTCTGAACTTTCTAAGAATAAAAAGAAATTCCGGACGTTATCATCTATACCATAGCGGGATCTGTGCTAAAAAGATTCGTTGGAGATTGTCAGACACCATTTGTACCCCCTGAGCTGAAATACCATGTACTGGAAGCAGTGAGCCACAGTCAAAATTGGAGGAACAAGAATTTCAGAGATCACAAGAGGAATACGCCAAGGTTTCATACCTTCACCGCTCTTATTCAACCTCTATGCCGATTACATCTTCTAAATAAGCCTTGCATGCTACTCAGTGAAGTGTTCGTATTACCTCCAGTACCAATGTGGTGGGTAGGTATTTTTAATTATTTACGAAAGTTAAAAAGGGATCGTGGAAGCGGTATATTCAAGTACTGGACGACGAGGGGTATACCATGGATGGTAAAAAGGGGGAAGATACAAATAGCAATGTACAAGCAATGAGGAAAGTACAAGGACACTAGGGGATGAACAAGAATTGGCAACTTCGGATGAACAAAATAGATGTATTGAAACACAAGAACAAGTTAGGAATAGTACACCACCGAAATATCGAAAGATTAAAATACTTTTCACAACAAACAACGAAAGAAGTATCACAAAGATCGGTGATAGCGACAATTTGGATTTCATCCGAATAACATTTATAATGACATTCATTAAACTTAATAGATGTTTCCCAGCCAACTGTACAAGTTGAAATAATAAATATTAGGGAAGGTAGGAAAAAAGCAATAGTAAAGGAGAATGAATTTTTTTTCTATTTGTTTTACGTCGCACCGACACAGATAGGTCTTATGGCGACGATGGGACAGGGAAGGGTTAGGAGTGGGAAGGAAGCGCCCGTGGCCTTAATTAAAGTACAGCCCCAGCATTTGCCTGGTGTGAAAATGGTAAACCACGGAAAACCATCTTCAGGGCTGCCGACAGTGGGGTTCGAACCTACTATCTCCCGAATACTGGATACTGGCCGCACTTAAGCGACTGCAGCTATCGAGCTCGGTAGAGAGAATGAATTAAAGATTAGCGTTTTAAATTAAAAATTTCAAAGTCCGGTCATACTGTAAGAATTCACCTGACTAGAAAATAGTGCACTATTTCAAATAACCAAGTTGTAGAAAACATTGGATGTAACATAGGTGCATTTAAGCCTAACAGGATAAACGTAAACAAGTTCACGATACAAGAATGTAAACAATTTTTGAAGTACCAGAAGTTTTCGAGAATCTTGACACACAGAAAGTTCATTTTCACGTAAATTCGAACAGCGTTCCAAACAAAGGAATTAGACATCCAGCTGCTCCCTTATGGATACATAATCGAGTACAACTACTCGAGAACATAGTCATGCGAAGTTTACAATACCTCATGGTCGAAGAATAAGTCCCATACTGGTGTGAAAATTTACATAAGCGTAACACAATTATGTTGCCCTCTCTCCAACAGCCGAAGGACGCCCGGAAGTAGCAGACAAGGAGAACTGCTTATATAGGCCAGTTAGAGAGGGGAGGTACAGGAGAAGTCATAACACACGGCACTAGAAACGCCAAGAACATCCATGAAGAGTGTATGGAGCAGATGACGTCATCCAAGTTTAACGCAGGTAATCGGCTGACAGTAGTCCAGTAGCTGTGGGAGTGTGTGGATCTCAAACGCCGGGAAGAAAGCAGCGGAAAATGACGAATGTTGCGGAGGTGAGTTGACAATGTTACATGAGCTAGGTGTCAAAATAAATGGAGTCGTTATAAACAATATTAGATATGCAGATGACACCCAAATAATATGCGATAGCATTGAAGGTCTTCAAGGACTTCTCAGTAGAATTCACCTCAGTGGATTAAGACAGGGTCTAAACAGGAATACCACAAAAACTAGTTCATATTATTTAGCAGAAGCAACTATGAAGGTATCTCCATTTAATTATCAAAATATTGAACGAGTAAGGCAGTTCACATACCTTGGGAGCACCATAATAGACAATCTGGACCCTGCAAACGGGATCGGTCGCCGTATTGAGATTTCCACATCTTTCTAAAATATGAGGTCATTCTTTTGTGAAAATAATCTAAACCTCAAACTCATGCAAAAACTGTCTAGATGTTACGTCTGGTCAACAGAGCTGGAGTGTCAATCCTTTTTCCAAGAACGCATTTGAGGCCTTTGAAATGTGGTTACATAGGAGAATGCTCAGAATAGCTTGGACAGATTTGTAACAAATAATGAAGTGTCAAGGAGAGCTACAGCTGAGCATAAGCTGGCAAACATAATCAAAACTAGGAAAACAGCTTATGTAGGCCATGTTCTACGAGGTAGAAAGTATGGGTTTCTACATCTCGTATTACAAGGAAAGATAGAAGGCAAGCGAGGAGATAGTAGATCACCAAAATCCACAGTTCTAGCCCTTCAGGCAAGCAACTCAGTCTTGTAAACATCCCAGGGATGTGAGCTACGAATTTTAGGTAAATAAAATATAATAAAGTATGATAATATGTGTTACCGCGTTTTGATGGTAGGTAGAGGTGTAAGAAGGTGCGGGCGTGAATGGGTCTCAAACTACGGAATCAAAGTTAACGTAAAATTTAACAAGGTTATATTTTCTTTTCAATATTAAGTAATAACAAAGAACAGGTACTTAGTAGCCGAAACACAATTTGAAATGTACAATTGCAGGGGTTACAGAGTTTGGGCTTCGAGCCCTGAGTTCACAATTTTTGAGCAACTAGCCCAACTTTCCGATATACAAATTTTAACAAAGGGGCAGAAGACCCCAATCAAACCCTGGAGCACTTGCTCCAAATTACACAGTAAAGCCTCCTCGAGGCACACAACACTCCGTTTCCAAAAGAGCCACTCGCTCTTTCATTTAAGCCTTTCCCAGGCCACACCAAACTCCACCTTCAAGTTGTCCGTCAACGGACATAAACACAGGGGTAAAATACCCAATCTACTGAGGTCTATTAAATGAAAAGCAGGTTAATTAAATGACCTCTAAAACAATTTGGGAGGAGGCGAGCTTGCACTCCTAATACACTTTGATTTTAAGACCTCCTTTGGCTCTTAGGCCACTGATGCAAGGGCTAATCCCATACTACAGAGGTGACTTAGAAAAGAACAATTTGTTTTACATTATCGAAGAATAGGTTGAGAAAAATAAGTTCACCTCAAAACAATATGAGTGGGAGCTCGAGAGGGTTAGCACACTCTATCCCAGAATGTAGCTTTACAAGAGAATCGAAGAAAAGAGTAGTTACATTTTAGGAAAAGGTTACATGGTAGAACGCTTCGCACCCGCCCCGAGAGTTAATTTGCTGAGCAAGAAAAGAAAGAATTTATTAATCGGCCATTACCTTATTGTTGACCGCTGCAGAAGAAAGAGGCGCTACCCGCCTCCTGCGATGTACTTAATACACTGAAAGATGGAACAGAAGTGGCACGGAGACCCAAAAATCAGCAGTTTATAACCTCTCGTGGAAGGTTCTAGGCGTTAGGGGAATGAAAACACCCGCCCACAATTATTTTATTGGCTAGGACCCCGCAATCGATTCAAGTTGGGGGAAGATACATCTGATTGGATAGAAATTAATTTAAGAAATTCGGGATTGGCTACATGCAAAACAAGGGGAAAGAGAGGGGTATACAGCCAACTTAAACAATAACAGAAAGAAATTTAGCAAAGAACAAACATTTGAAATAAAAATTTCTTCAACAAAATAGTTCTTTGACTCCGCACTAGGTTGCACTATTGTTGGTCTTCAGTAGTGTCCTCTAGAAGAGAAAGTTCACACTTCTTACTTCAAGCTAAACAAAAACACATCAAAAGTGACACAGTTCAAAAACTCAAAATTTTCCACGTGGTGACATCTTCTGAGAAAGTAGAGAATTAATAGAGTAGATAAAGTTCAACCTTCCTCCAGAAGAGGAGTTTCAACTGGCGCAACTTTTAAATAAACGGTGTAGAGGTGTACCGCCCGGTACAGACCTCCCCCCCCCAAAAGTTCCTCCAGGGGTGACGCATGAGATCAGTTTGAAACAAAGTCCAAGTAATGATGTTGATATGAAGATAGATAGCAGGAGCATTTACAAGATTTCTTAATTCAGTTTCAAAATGTTGTTGTTGCAGGTGAATGAAAGTCTTTATGTTTGTAGAATTTGAATTTCTGAAGATAAACTTTTACTACTTAAAAGTGAAGAAAATTTTGCAATGTCCACCAAATATTGTTGTTGAATTCCCAAGTGTAATTATTGCTTATGGTGACTGTCCATGTAGTTGATGTAGATTAAGTTGGATGGCCAGACCGGCCGTTGCAGCTTGCGTCCAACGGAGGCCGCTCGGACCCCTCAAGTACCCTGAGATACCGCTCGCCCGCACTATGAGGGGAGCAGAGGTGTTGAAATACGCCGCGCCCGCGGTGAACATATACAGGCTGCGGGCCAGTAGCAGGTCGTGCGCCGCACATCAGCCTTGGCCGGGAGGAGAGCTCCGGCTCGCCGTACATATGTCGTCCTCGCTGGAGAGGAGGGGGCCCATCCCCCTCCCCAGTTGCTGCACGGCGCTGCGCGGCTGCGGGGGCACTGAAACATAAAAGCTCGGCGGCAAAATTGTGTTGGACCATCATCTTTTTTTTGAGGGCACAGGCATGTAGACTGAGGGGCCAGCGGCGTGGCGATATCCATGGCATTTCATCTAAGCCAGCCACTGTATTTAGTGGAGCAGGAGACGGGAGCGTGGTAATGGCCGTGACAAGGACAGGATGGCAGTTTAACAATCGGGGGAGGTTTACAAGAAATGCTTACATATAAAATAAAATAGAAGGAGCAGAATGCCTTAAAAGTGGAACTCAAAAAAAATATAACCATCATATTCCTATCAAATTATATGAAGCAAGTTGACACAAAATTTACACCGGTTTCACCTGGGACAGGTGAACCCTAAATATCCTCTCGGTGGCTGGATTGCTTACTAACAATGTAACCGGTGTGAGAAAATCGAGAATGATGCATGGCCCATGGAATCTGGGGGCAAGCTTGCCCGCGGGAACAAAATTTTTGACCATAACCTGGTCACCTACCTTCAAAGGGGTGGATCTCCGTCCACGATCATACCTTTCCCTAACCTTTTCATGAGACACTTTAAGATTGGATTTAGCCTTCTTCCAAAGATCTTTAATGTTATCCGGATCTATTGTCTCGGGTAGAATGTCATTCAGAGACCAGAGGTTAGAGAGCGGCGAGTTGGGAACAAACTTGAACATGAAAGAAGCTGGAGTAAACTTGTGAGATTCATGAACCGCCGAATTCAAAGCAAAAGCTATCCAATGCAGGGACGTGTCCCACCTGGAATGATCTTCATGATGATAGGCAATAAGTGCAGACCTGAGATTACGGTTAACCCGTTCAGCCAGAGATGGTTGAGGGTAATAAGCAGAAGTAGTTACATGAGAGATGGACAAGTCAAAACAGAATTTACGAAAAAGATTTGATGTGAATGCCTTAGCATTATCAGATACAATATATTGGCACGGACCAAAAGAAGCAAAAATGGAATTTAGACAGGTAATGGTGGACTGAGCGGTAGCCAGCTTAGTCGGAAATAACCAAGAAAATCTGGTAAAACCATCTACACATACAAAGATGAACTTGTTGGCATTACCCTTTGACTGGGGGAAGGGTCCTACATAATCAATATACAGGCGTTCCATGGGGCGCGACGCTTGATGCGAAGACAAAAGGCCTAACTTGGTGGACATGGTGGGTTTACTCAGCAAACATGATTTACAAGCTTTTACAAGTTCACGGATTTCACCGTCCATACCTTTCCAGATGAACATTTCACGAATCTTTTCACGGGTTTTAAAGATTCCAAGATGCCCTCCTAATGGGGTCTCATGATAATACTTGAAGATCATAGGTACCAGAACGGCTGGAACGACAACTTTCATCATCTTATCATGCCTCGATGGGCAACATAGAACACCATTCCTCAGAACATAAGGGACAACCTGTTCCCCAGAAGAAAGTGTTTCCATTATCGGAGCCAGCGTCGGATCTTCACGTTGGTATTTCTCAATATCTCTAAAAAGCATGGGAGCATCTGTTAGGATGGCATTAACCTCGGATAGTATGGACTCGGAAGGTGATGAACTGTCGACCGGTTCGTGGGTCTCGACCTCGTTTGAAAACATACGGCTGAGTCCATCAGCAACAACATTTTCATTACCTCTGATATGCCTGACATCGAATTGGAAGGCAGAAATACGAATGGCCCAACGGGCTATACGACCAGTACGACGCGGCCTACCTAAGACCCAGCTTAAGGCTTGATTATCTGTTTCCAGGTCGAATTTGACATGTTCCAGATAGAGACGGAACTTCTCTAAGGCGAATAAGACTGCCAAACCTTCGAGCTCATAGATGGAATACTTGGCTTCTTGAGCCGACAAAGTCCTAGATGCATAGGCGATGGGTCGCCTCCCTAGTTCAGTCTCTTGAAGAAGGACTGCAGCTACAGCTGACGACGACGCGTCCGTTTGGACGATGAATTTCTTTGAGAAATCAGGCATAGCAAGGACAGTGGCATTACAGAGAGCTAATTTCAGATCTTCAAAAGCGGCTTGTTGAGAAGGTCCCCACTCGAATTTGATGCCTTTCCTACGAAGAAGGTTTAAGGGCGCCGCTCTATTAGCAAAGTTAGGAATGAACTTTCTGAAGAAATTCACCATACCAATAAACCTGGCGATGCCTTTAATGTCCTTGGGAGGTTTAAAATCACGGATGGCCTGTGTTCTAGAATGATCGACTGCTACACCATCAGGTGACACAATATGCCCTAGGAAAGACATAGAGGGCTTAGCAAAGGCAACCTTGGACAACTTAACAGTTAACCCAGCCTTACGAAGGCGATTCAGAACTTCTCGCAGATGATCTAGATGTTCTTCGAAGGTCTCCGAAAACACGACGACATCATCCAAGTAGTGATATAAGTATTCAAATTTGATGTCGGAGAAGACCCTGTCTAGTAGCCTAGTGAGCACAGCTGCCCCCGTGGGGAGCCCGAAAGGCACGCGGTTGTATTCGTATAAATTCCAGTCCGTGGCAAACGCTGTAAGGTGTTTAGACTCTTCGGCAAGGGGAATTTGATTATAGGCCTGATTCAAGTCCAAGATAGTGAAGAACTTGGCCTTACGAAACCATGAAAAACAAGAATGAAGGTCAGGAAGGGGCACAGATTGCAACACCACCTTCCGATTGAGAGCCCTGTAATCAATGACAGGCCTGAAGCCTCCTTGGGGTTTCGGGACTAGAAAAATAGGCGATGAATACGCCGACTTAGAGGGCCTAATAATACCATCCTTCAACATCTGATCGATGATTTCTTTCAGAGCCTTCATTTTAGGTGGAGATAGCCTATAAGGTGGAAAACGGACAGGAATCGAATCCGTGACCTCAATTTTGTATTCAATAAGATCAGTAACACCAAGAGTATCAGTGAATACCTCTGGAAATGACTGACATAATTTACGAATACTATTAGCCTGCTCCTCAGGTAGATGTCTAAGGTCTAACAACATCTCATCCTGGGTAGGCGAAATAGAGAAACATGACACAGAATTACACGTTAATAGTGGGATTTTACAACTAGAAGCGAATTTGAATGTGCACGACCTAGACTGGAGATCGAGCACAAGACCAGTGTGAGAAATAAAGTCCGCTCCCAGTATGATGGGGCAAGACAAGTGCTTAGCCACAAACAGTTTGATTTTCCATGTAAACTTAAAAATACGAATTTTGACCAGTAAAGAACCTAGAATTTCTAATGGAGATGTATTAGCCGAAACATATTTAACAGGAGAAGAGTCATAGACAGGTAGTTTACAAACAGATTTCAATTTGGAGTACCATTCAGCCGAAATAATGGAACAAACACTGCCTGAATCTAATAGAGCTGTTATAGGTTCGTTATTTATCTCAATCTTAAGAAAAGGAACAGGTGCGGGGATATCCGCCGCAATCCTAAGACACTCTTTGGGGCATTCAAACGATGTATTCGAAGACTTATCGTTCCCTGAATTCTCGACCTTTTTGCCAGGGGCTGAGCCTTGGGAAGATGGATTAGTTGACTCAGCCGAAGCCACTAGTCACTTTTGACTGTTGTTGGAAGTTACCCCAGAAGTTGAGCAGGAGGGGGTGCTATTCGAATTGGGACAATTCTTGGCGATATGTGAGAAAGCCCCACATTTAAAACAGCCCTGTGATGAACCAGCTCCATTATTTGCCCTACTAGACTTGATCAGAGGACACTTATTGCGCAGATGGTCAGGCGACCCGCAAGCATAACATTTACGAGGGGTGACTGATCGGCGAGGTGGAGGCCGAGTGTTACTAAAGGAAGGCGGGGGTTCTTTCGCAACACGCAAGGAATCGGCGTATCTAACTCCTTCCGCTGAGACGGCCAATGCTTCAAGTTCCGAGAAAGTTTGCGGGCATGCCGCGAAACACAAATATGACCTGTAGGGTGGGGAGATCCCTTCAACAATAGCTTGCACGATCTGATCCTCAGGGAAGTGGAGAGCAAACACCCTAGTATAAAACTTAATGTCCTGTATGAAATCAGCCAAGTTTTCATCCAAGCGCTGTACCCGATAATAGTATTTCTGAATCAGAGATGACCTCGCGCGGGCAGGAATGAAATTTGCAAGCAAGTGTGCGTGAAAATCTTCAATAGATGACTGTTCAGCAATAGCTCTTACTATTTTATCTGAGAGAACACCAATAGCATAAGGATAGATAATTTGCAAAATTTGACAAGGGGAAAGAGAAAACACAAGGGCGTGATCCTGAAATTCAACTAGAAATCTTAAAAATGAAATTACATCACTGGTGGTGTTAACAGAAAACTTAGAAATACCTCTGAGCAACATTGCCAATGGATGAGGCAAGCTGCTAAACCCGGGTGACATAGTAGGTAAAGGTTTCAATGGTAAGGAAGTTAATTCAGAACGGATGTTACTCAACGATGCACGGCGTTCAGATTCGGTGTCCAATGGGGCCGGGATAGTTTGAGCAGCAACGGTTATCCTATTGACTTCTCCCTTGGGAGGCGCTTCCTCACTACCTGCATTCACTATGGTGGGCTGATCAGATTTGGGAGGAACTTCCCCAGTTAACAATTGAGTGACTTTACTAGACAATTCAGAAATAGTTTCAAGGAGCGTATTAGCTTCCTTCCTCTGAACGTCATTCACCTTTAGAGACAACAGATCATTAACTCTATTTGAAAAGTGATATAGTCTGCCTTGCACACGCTTAATTTGATTAGGAGACGGATCATTTTCATCAAAAAAACTAACTACAGATGCTAGCCCAGAAATATTCTCGACGATCGTGGAAAGAGAGTCATCAATTTCTTTCTCTCCCAAATTGGGGATGGAAATGGGCAAATCAAGGGACTCTCTAAGTTTGTTAGTGTCGATAGCAACCGTGCCTCCAGATTGCACGTTTCTAATAGTTAATTCGTAGATCAACTCCTCTTTGCGCAAATAGTTAAGGAGGAGAACATCGCGAGGGCCGGGCATGATGACGGAAAAATTTTGAACAACCTCAATAAAAAATTTCCAGCAACTGAGAAAATGGTTAGAGTTCGGATCAAAACAGTGTTTAGCCGTCAAAAGGGGCTAAATTGAGACCCATTCAACCACGCTCTGCTACCACTTGTTACCGCGTTTTGATGGTAGGTAGAGGTGTAAGAAGGTGCGGGCGTGAATGGGTCTCAAACTACGGAATCAAAGTTAACGTAAAATTTAACAAGGTTATATTTTCTTTTCAATATTAAGTAATAACAAAGAACAGGTACTTAGTAGCCGAAACACAATTTGAAATGTACAATTGCAGGGGTTACAGAGTTTGGGCTTCGAGCCCTGAGTTCACAATTTTTGAGCAACTAGCCCAACTTTCCGATATACAAATTTTAACAAAGGGGCAGAAGACCCCAATCAAACCCTGGAGCACTTGCTCCAAATTACACAGTAAAGCCTCCTCGAGGCACACAACACTCCGTTTCCAAAAGAGCCACTCGCTCTTTCATTTAAGCCTTTCCCAGGCCACACCAAACTCCACCTTCAAGTTGTCCGTCAACGGACATAAACACAGGGGTAAAATACCCAATCTACTGAGGTCTATTAAATGAAAAGCAGGTTAATTAAATGACCTCTAAAACAATTTGGGAGGAGGCGAGCTTGCACTCCTAATACACTTTGATTTTAAGACCTCCTTTGGCTCTTAGGCCACTGATGCAAGGGCTAATCCCATACTACAGAGGTGACTTAGAAAAGAACAATTTGTTTTACATTATCGAAGAATAGGTTGAGAAAAATAAGTTCACCTCAAAACAATATGAGTGGGAGCTCGAGAGGGTTAGCACTCTCTATCCCAGAATGTAGCTTTACAAGAGAATCGAAGAAAAGAGTAGTTACATTTTAGGAAAAGGTTACATGGTAGAACGCTTCGCACCCGCCCCGAGAGTTAATTTGCTGAGCAAGAAAAGAAAGAATTTATTAATCGGCCATTACCTTATTGTTGACCGCTGCAGAAGAAAGAGGCGCTACCCGCCTCCTGCGATGTACTTAATACACTGAAAGATGGAACAGAAGTGGCACGGAGACCCAAAAATCAGCAGTTTATAACCTCTCGTGGAAGGTTCTAGGCGTTAGGGGAATGAAAACACCCGCCCACAATTATTTTATTGGCTAGGACCCCGCAATCGATTCAAGTTGGGGGAAGATACATCTGATTGGATAGAAATTAATTTAAGAAATTCGGGATTGGCTACATGCAAAACAAGGGGAAAGAGAGGGGTATACAGCCAACTTAAACAATAACAGAAAGAAATTTAGCAAAGAACAAACATTTGAAATAAAAATTTCTTCAACAAAATAGTTCTTTGACTCCGCACTAGGTTGCACTATTGTTGATCTTCAGTAGTGTCCTCTAGAAGAGAAAGTTCACACTTCTTACTTCAAGCTAAACAAAAACACATCAAAAGTGACACAGTTCAAAAACTCAAAATTTTCCACGTGGTGACATCTTCTGAGAAAGTAGAGTAGATAAAGTTCAACCTTCCTCCAGAAGAGGAGTTTCAACTGGCGCAACTTTTAAATAAACGGTGTAGAGGTGTACCGCCCGGTACAATATGTTCTTTATTTATTCCTAAAAATTACAATCCATTTCTTAATCATCGAATGCAAAGACTGCAGTATGTGCAAGCAAGATCTTCACATTCACTGGAATCTGGTTCATCAATGAATCTTACTGTGGTGCATTTGTAATTCATTTTAGTTTTTCTCCACCTTTCCAAACGCAAAGGACACACTAAACGATTCTTACTTTATGCCGGCATTAGATTAGATTAGCGGTTTGCCTTTTCTACCACTACAAGCGCTAGTGTGAGTCAATGACGATGACACGCGGTAGACTGATGATTGTTCACTGGATACTCAACCATATCCGGTCGATTAGATTGGCAGTTTGCCTTTTTCTAACACTACGGGCGCTAATGTGAGTCAATGCAGAGTTTCATTTAAGCCCTTATAACTACATTCGATGTGGACATTTTTAAAAATAAGAAAATTCTTGAGCGTATTGAACCAAAGAACACATTACAGAAAGATTTATGTAAATAAGTTAATTTGGCTAGAATTTGAGTAAAAAAAAAACCTATTAAATAAACAAGCGATTTTAGGCTGTTTTTCCGGGACTGCAATTAGGCTGGAAGCGATTTCCTAAATTTGTTTTTAGTATGATAGAGCTATCCAAGCGTCAAAATTTGAAAACCGTTCGGGCTTTAGCCCTTTATCTTTCGGAAAAATTAAGGAATTTGCTTAATTTTACGTTTTTCCTAGTATGGGGCTCCTACTTTTCAGCTAAGAAATGTTTTCAGTATTAAAATTGGCAAGTCATTGGGTTTATGTTCGGCGCTAGAGGGACAGTTCCCAAGAAGACGCTGAATTTTCTGAGAATAAAAATAAATTCCGGACGTGATCATCCAGACCATAGCGGACTCAGTGTTGAAAGATTCGTTGGCGATTGTTAGACACCATTTTTACTCCCTGACCTGAAACACAATGTATTGAAACTAGCGAGTCACAGTTAAGTTTGGATGAATGGGAAATTCACAGATAAGTTCCAAAAAAGGCGTACGTCAAAGTTGCATACCTTCACCGCTCCTATTCAACACCTATGCTGATCACATATTCAAAGAATCCTTGCATGATACTGAGCTAGGTGTGAAAGTAAATGGAGTCGTTCATAAACAATATTGGATATACAGATGATTTTATGTGACACCATTGACGTTCTTCAAGGACTGCTCAGAAAAAATTCATGGTATTTAGCGGAAGCAACCATGAAGGTGACTCCATTTCATCAAATAATCAAAACATCAATTCAGTTCACATACCTTGGGAGCACCATAACAGACAGTCTGGATCCTAAAAAAGAAATCAGATGCCGTATTGATATTTTCAGATCATCTTTCCAAAATATGAGGTCATTCTTTAGTGATGATAATCTAAACATCATTTTCATGCAAAAGCTGTCTAGATGTTACGTCTGGTCAACAGAGCTGGACTGTCAAACCTTCCTCCAAGAACGGATTAGAGGCCTTTGAAATGTGATTACATAGGAGAATGCTCAGAATAGCCTGGACAGATTTTGTAACAAATAATGAAGTGCTAAGGAGAGCTACAGCTGAGCGTGAGCTGGCAAAAATCATAAAAGCTAGGAAAACAGCTTATTTAGGCCAAGTTCCACGAGGTAGAAAGTACGGGCTTCTACACTTCGTATTACAAGGAAAGATAGAAGGCAAGCGAGGAGCTGTTACACCGTCAAAACATTAATGACTGGACTTGCATCAATAACACCAAAAAAACTCTTCAAGTACGCTAGAGGAAGGGTTGCTTTCTGCAGGGTGATCGCCAACGTCTGGAGGAACGGATATGGCACAGTAAGAAGAAGAATAAGAAGATCAGAGAGAGAAAGTCCACCTGATGGGTGAACATTTTAATTTTCAGTTTTAACTCAACCTACGCTTATATCTAAATAACATATAATAAATATTGTTCGTATGATCAGGAGGCCGATCATTTCCATTCCCTAATCAGTTGAATTATCTCTCTAGCGGTAAAATCATTTTTATTTATTGGTTGCACGAATAACCCGTAAAGCAGATAACGCACATACGAATAACCGGGAATGTATTGTACTTACAACCAAACTTACTACAGATAATATTCGAAGAGGGAAGGAGTAACAAAGTAGGAGATTGCATTTCTATTGCACAAGAGGATTATAGGTTATGGTGTTCTAATCCCCTTAAGGACTGTGTTCCCAATATTGGCAGCAGCGTCACTTCATGAATGAAATGTTTCCCCACAATGGGATCATTGATTACACCCATCCTCCGTACTGGAGCCGGTGACCTGGCAGCCTGCCAGCTGTGTGGGCGCGAACATTGCGACACTGTGCGCCCGCTTCCCATTTTGTGAATGAATTGAGATCTCGGTTAAAGACATTTCCGAAACTTAAGCAAACTATGAATCAATAACACTGATGTTTATGTGGAATATATTAGGTGCACACTATAAATAACACGGCAATATCCCATGAATTGTTTTTCTACTATTTGTCTTACGTCGCACGGACACAGATAAGTCTTATGGTGACGATGGGATATCAATGACCTAGGAATTAGAAAGAAGCGACTGTGGCCTTAATTAAGGTACAGCCGCAGCATTTGCCTAGTATGAAAATGGGAAACCACGGAAAACCATCTTCAGGGCTGCCGACAGTGGGGTTCGAACCCACTATCTCCCGGATGCAAGCTCACAGTTGAGCACCCCTAACCGGACGGCCAACTTGCTGGGTGCTGTAAATATTTAGAAGAAGAATACTGATTTGTTTCATGAATAGATATGTCTGAAAATTGAAGTGATTTATGGTGTTCGGAGAGGAATTTACCCTATATTTTCAGTAGAAATGTTAAGGATGAAGTAATTACGCCAGATGAATACGCTTTTTGCCTTGCGTCTATGTCCGGAAGATGAAGTCTTGCACGCTTTCCTCGGAAGACTTTTTCCTTGCATTTTCAGTCTTTTGTGTTCGTCGAAGACGATACAGTATTTCCCCTACATCATTAGAAATATTCACAATTTGAAGTTTTGTATGATGATTGAAGAGAAGTTTAACATGGATAATTTTTTTGGGGGCGTCATCAATTTCCCAACACCATTGTAACCATAGCAATCAGTGTTTGTCTATGTATACTAGGTCAGCGGCGACTTTTTCTCACCGTGCGCTTTCTTCCTGTAACTAAGAGCTTGATGAAATCTCGTATTAAGGGAACCCCGTTATACACCTCAGTCCAGAACTAAAATCCTTAAACTGGGAGGAAAACGAATCCAGGACCTTGGAATAATATGCAGGCTATTCAACAGGGCTGGCTAATAATAATAATAATAATAATAATAATAATAATAATAATAATAATAATAATAATAATAATAATAATAATAATAATAATATACTTACGAGGTCTAGAATGTCATTTTCTCACAATTCATGAGCCTTAGCATTCTTTTACGGACACACACATTTTTCGTTCGATTTATCGGAACTATTTATTTTCCCTGTGGGTGGAGTCAAAGGATGTCGTACGAGGCTATGCAATGAAATGGCGTATTGGTATTAGCGCCAGGAGTGTCCGAGGATAAGTTCGGCTCTCCAGGTGCAGGTGTTTTGAATTGACTCCCGTAGGCCACCTGCGCGTCGTGATGAGGATGAAATGATGATAAAGTCGACACATACACCCAGGCCCCGTGCCAGCGAAATTAACCAATTATGGTTAAAATTCCCAACCCTACCGGGAATCGAAGCTGGGACCCCTGTGACTAAAGGCCAGCATGCTAAACATTTAGCTATGGAGCCGGAGAGTAAGAAACTATTAGATAGATGGATGTCTTTATTAGCGTAGTGGCCGTGGCCTTAATTAAGGTATTCACCGGGCGAGTTGGCCGTGCGGTTAGGGGCGCGCATCTGTGAGCTTGCATCCGGGAGATAGTGGGTTCGAGCTCCACTGTCGGCAGCCCTGAAGATGGTTTTCCGTGCTTCCAATTTCCACGCCAGGCAAATGCTAGGGCTGTACCTTAATTAAGGCTCGGCCGCTTCCTTCCCACTCCTAGGGCTTTCCTACCCCATCGTCGCCATAAAACCTACAGTATCTGTGTCGGTGCGACGTACAACAAATTGTAAGAAAAGAAGCTACGCGACTGTAACGGTGCACCCAACTCACTTGGTGATTTATTTATTGAAATGCCCGGTTCCGTATCTGAACAGTCAGCGTCTTGGCATTAACGGGTCCTGGGTTCGATTTCTGGGTGGGTTATGGGATTTTAATCGCCATTGGTTAGTTCCGTTGGCTCGAGGACTGGGTGTCTGTACTGTCCCCAAGTTTCCTACAACTCACCCACCACATATAACACTATCCTCTACCACAATATACACAGCAATAGCCGTAACGTATTAGCTAATTATTGACTGAAATGGTAAGAATTCAACGTGTCTAGTCCACTGAGTTACAGAACTCTATTCTTTAAAGTTAGTCTCGAGGATTTTGGGCTGGCGAGCTCAGAAGGAATTTTCATCTTTAATTCTGAAGGTTTGCTAGACAGAGAGCAAAAAGTGATCGAATGCAAAGTACGGAGACTGAGGACGGGCTTCTTACGATAACGCGTACAGAGAATAGTGGGAGGGTTGGCTAGGGGGTGAGGGTTTCGGAGGGGTGAATGTAGGACGAGCTCGTATAATTAGTTTCTTACTCCGAATGCTTCATGATGTTGAGAATAGAAACAGTGAATAGCCAGATTTAGATGAAGTACTGCGACGATTCTTTAGGGAAATGAAAGGAAGTCTGTCAGGAAGAGATGTATGGTAGGTTCCTTTAATTAGCCACCGTAATTACACTGAATAATGCTCGTCTAAAGTCAAATGGATTTTGTCCGCTCTTATTTCCTTCATCTTAACCACATAGATTAGTGCTAAGACAATTATTTTTCACCACTGTTTAAAAGTAATCTGCCAGGCTGAGTGGCTCAGCCGATTGAGGCGCTGGCTTTCTGATCCCAACTTGGCAGGTTCGATCCTGGCTAAGTACGGTGGTACTTGGAGGTTCTCAAATACGTCAGCCTCGTGTCGGCATATTTACTGGCATGTAAAAGAATTCCTGCGGGACTAAATTCCGGCACCTCCGCGTCTACGAGAATCGTAAAAGAAGTTAGTGAGGCGTAAAGACAATAACATTATTATTTAAAACGTAATTTCTCTTTTAAGGTGGGGAACGACATTACAGGGAAAAGTGACATAAAAGTAGGTAAAATTTGAACTTGAATATCTTATTTCATTTCTGCAGTATAAATTAAAAACTCTTAGAACAGGTAAATTGTACTTTTCTTAATTGTTAGTATCCTAAACGTTTTTAATATTACTAGGGAAAGGAGTTATTCAAAAATTTTAAATATATTACAATATAATATTTAGTATTCATCCCAAATTTCAGGTACACTTTACCACGGGACTATTAAATATAAAGAGCTGAAATTAAACATTCTATTTATGTAATATCTGTAAGGTAGACTTTAAAACAACAAATTTATTCCTCAGTGGCCCACAGGGCTTATTTTGAAAAGTGTTTCCTTCATTTTCATGAACAGAAATTTAAAGTGTCTGAAAATCAAAAGTAAGTAAATTTTTATTCTAACCGAAGTCTGTTCCTACACACCAAACCTATTAAGCATGATTCTGAAATTTCACTTCCTGAAGTATAGCCATTACCTAGAAACGTGTACCTGAAATTTGGGATGCATACTAAAAATTAAATTGTACTAAATTTAAAAAATATAGAATAACAAAATTTTTTAGTAACATTGAAAACTTTCAGGATGCTATCTGTTAAGAAGTATAAGTTTACCTGTTCTGAGAGTTTTGAAGTTATGTTGCAAAAGGAATAAGATATTCTAGTTCAAATTTACCAATTTTTAAGCCACTTTCTCCCATAATGTCGTTCCCCTCCCCTTAAACGCATCTAACCAGCCGCATAGTGCAGGGCAGCATCCTTGCCCCTTAGGAGGTCTTGGGTTTCAATTTATCCTGGACTGAGGTTCTGAACGGGACTCACTTACAAGGTTTTAACAGGAAGTGGCGACCGTCCTCTCTTTCTTCTAAATCAGAATGAAGATATCGGCAAAAGGAAGGACAGGGACACAAAGGACGTACAAGTGAAAGGCTTCACAAGTGTAATACCGTCGGGGTCAAATAGTATAAATGAAAGTGATGAGCCTGGCACAAGTCGAAGCAATGCCAGACTCAGCTAGATGAACCGCGGTAACTAACCCACGCCCCCAATTTGAGAGACCTTAGTCCCCCTTTCATTTGCCTCTTACAACGGGCAGGGGATACCGTGGATGTATTCTATTGTCCCATGCACTGGGTGAATGCAACGCACAGCCTGTAAAACAACAGTAGGCAAGTAGCGATGATCTGAGGTCTTAATTAATTATCCCTGCAAGTCGATCAGGTGCAACCCAAACAGTTTGGCGATTCATCTAAGGAGCCGTCTGATATGAAAGGCAGCGAATCTCGTCAAGACAGTGAAGTATTAGACTGGGAAACTCTTCAAATTGATCGTAATACACTCCAGTATCTCCAGATCAGGCAAATGCCTAGTTAAATTAGTAGGCTAACTTGTTTTTTAGACGATCACGCGTGATACAATGCAATTTCATGGATTAATAATAATAATAATAATAATAATAATAATAATAATAATAATAATAATAATAATGTAATGTTCTTTCTTTCTTAATCCGTTTAACTTCTAGGGCTGTTTTTTTGCTTGGACTCAGCGAGGGATCGCGCCTCAAGGGCAGTGCCCTGAAGCGTGTGACTTTGTGACGGACGATATACATTGGGAGGAGGACCAGTCCCTCGTCCAGGCAGCCTAACCTGCTGTGCTGAACAGGGGCGTTGTGGAGGGAGGGAATGGGCAGATTGGAAGGGATAGACAAAGAAGAGGGAAGGAAGCGGCCGTGGCCTTAAGTTAGGTACCATCCCGGCATTTGCCTGAAGGAAAAGTGGGAAACCACGGAACACCACTTCGAGGATGGCTGAGGTGGGAATCGAAACCCCCTCTACTTAGTTGACATCCCGAGGCTGAGTGAACCCCGTTCCAGCCCCGTACCACTTTTCAAATTTCGTGGCGGAGCCGGGAATCGAACCCAGGCCTCCGGGAATGGCACCTAATCACACTAGACAGTATAGTACCGATACGGACAATAATAATAATAATAATCATAATAATAATAATAATAATAATAATAATAATAATAATAATAATAATAATAATAATAATGCCGGTCTGAATGGCTCAGATGCTCTCCTGAGCTAAAGTTGGCTTTCGAACCTGCGGCATAAGAGATAAAAATGCTATCGCCCTACCACGGGGCTTGCTAATGTATAGTTACATAGTTTAGTAACGCCTGTTTCGTGGCGTAAGGGTAACTTTTTTGCCTCTTATCCGCAGGTTCTGAGTTCATTATCCACTGTAGTTGGGGGTGGTAAAATAACACCACGGTATCCCTAGCATGTCGTAAGAGGTAACTAAAAGGGGCCCCATGGGCAATGAACTCGGAAGCCTTGGTTGGCGACCATGGTGCCCTCAGCAGAGTCGTGGCATTTCTTTCACTTACTTGTGCCAGGCTTCTCACTTTCGTCTATCTTACCTGACATCCCTTAGTCAACTCTTGTTCTTTTGCGATCCCGATGGTTTTAGGTTTACGAGGGCTAGAGAGCCCTTCATTTTCACGCCCGTGGCCCTAGCCTTTCTTTGGCCGCTACCTCTACTTTTAGAGGTATCGGATCTTTTCCGTTTTGCCCCCTTATTATTAATAGAGGATGTTCGCCGAGTTCTACTTCCTCTTAAAACCACCTCTCAGTTCATTCCTCGGCTGGTCCAAGTATTTTAATCCTAAACTGAGGACTGGATATCAGGGTTGGATTCCTGACATACAGAGAAGGAAAAGTATATATGAACATGAGTCCGGAAATGCGTACTTCCGTGGCCTCCGCCATCACCTGTTCTAAACCCGCTGGACATCTTGTGACGTACCCACTCTTACCAACAGATGTGCGACAATATGTGACGTGCCGGGTCACCTTAACTTTAATATAAATACATACTTGCTCATATACTTCTGCATAAGCAATACCCGTGGACGCCAGCCTTCAAACTTATGGCTTGAAGACGATAGTTGATAATTAATAATAATAATAATAATAATAATAATAATAATAATAATAATAGGTAATAAGACTCTAAATACTCCCAGAGGTGGGGTGATGGAACACTAACCAATAAGTACACCCTAACTTGGAAATTAAGGATCGTTAATAAAAATTTCTGCAATAACCAATTAAATAACTATTTATTAGAATGAAAGACGTGACGGCGCATATATGAACTCTGAACTAACGGAAACAAAAGAAAAACTGAATGAAATAAAATTAAATAAACCGAACTGTTGCACGGAGACTTGCAGTAATTTATGCAATTAGCTCACTATTTGTAGACTCTGTTATCTGGACACGATCTATGTAGCAGCTGATGTTTGATGGACTTCTCGTGCTGGCGTCGTCATCTCTCGTTGTAGGTACCAGCCCTATTTCTGATTCGTGCATAGCTCACTAATTGAACAATGATTTTCCTGACTTTAACACTTCCTACAGTACTCCTTACACAAAGTTGTAATGAGTCCTAATTTCAATAGCAACACCACCTTGGGTTACGTTCATGGAGAGAATACACTTGTATTCTTCCGTATTACGGCATTGTAACGTAACTAAATACATAACAAAATTTCTTCTGTCCTATACCAGTCAAAACCGGTCTCTCGTTGACTTTAACTCTCGTCATCGAGATAACCAGGTCTCAGTGAGAGTAATTTTGAGTAGTGCTCTACTCAGATGCGAAGTGAACCAAGTTAAGATTTTCAGCAGTTAAGACCTTCTCTGATGTCAAGACGTACAGCCCTCCTCCGATGTAATGATAGAACAGATTAGAATTGACCGATAGCATTGCCCTCTCCAGCTCTTGTCGTGGATGTATATAGGCTCCAAAATCTCCCTCCATGTGCCATATCACACGGTCCAGTAAGATCTGATGTACTATCCCTTCTCCTATCCATTGTTGTACATCCATCATCTTGTTCCATAACGTCCAATCACATTGATTGCCCGGGAAAGTTCAACCTAAGCGTCATGTAGCGAACTTAGAAAAGTAGGCGTTAACAAGGATTTAGCTATCTCTTCAGAGTATGGAAGGGATAAGGACTCTTGCAAGCTTGATGACGTCTTTTTCCTGTTAATGGGCTAGAGTTAACATGGTGAGTCCGGTCACCTGACCTCGGCTACTGGAAATTACTCAAGAATTCGTTCGTTCAGAATATGTTACCGCCGTGATACGGAGAAATGAAATAATGATGTGAAATGGATGACTAAAAACCCTATATATAAACATAATAATTAAAAATGACCTACCACTAATTAAATATGTACATCTTTCCAATTAATTACACAGTTCGATAATTTTTTACATGCTGTGATGTTCCAAACATTACAATCTTTGTGTGTGTTTAATAAAGTGTACATGACTGGTGTGGAGGACGAAGCAACATTTCACGGCAGAATTGTAAGGTTCTTTCAAACAGTACGTACAACACCGGACATATTCGAGTGTGTTCATAGCTCCATTCGACGTCGCACATAAGCCTTTTGAACACCTCTTGTAAGGTAATGATTGGAGTTCATGAGTTCAAGGTAGTCCACAACACTTGAGGTTCTAGCCCATCTCGAAAAGTACGTGTTTCCGGACCCACATTTATATACGCTGGTTTCCTCCTCTATGTGTAGGAATGCAACCCTGAAATTATGCCGTGTATTTTTGAAACACCTTGTATAGTTATGCTATCAAGAGGTCAAGCTTCTTTCTTTTCTTCAAGAAAGCCAGTCAGTATGTCATCACTCTGACTACGTGACGCCCAATATATTCAGCCAACAGCTGTCTAGGCAGCAGGAATCCTGGCAGCCTATAGCCCTCAGTTGGCTATATATATTGCATAGGATTAGTTAATTTTATACTCCAATAGAGTCTCGAGACCACCTCGAACTATAGAAAAACTCGGACTTACGAAGGCCTGTGTACACGAAAGAATGAAGTTATGTTAAACATTACAGCACAGTAGTTACGCAAACAAAAATAAGCAGATTGACTTACGCTGAAAGAAATTGTCAAGTGTCTTCTAAAAATTAAAAAATCTACTTAATGTAAACATTGTAGGGCCTATTTTACTTGTAATGAAAAGAAAAACGCATATTTCACATACTTAAAATGTGTCATGTGTCTTCTGTTTTAACAGACTGCACCGTTTCTGAGCAACAATATCATGCCTCCGTCTAAACAGCAAGTTGTTAGTCGGTGTCACCTCAGGTTGTTCGACATAACGCATAGCTGCGACTAGCGTGAGGGGTAGGGGAACTACCAGACTCCCGTGTGCTGTGTTCAGCTTTCATCTCATACAAAGTATACGGCACTTGCTCACTCATAACTAACGATTTATTATTTGTGTTAATTCAAAATTTTCACTACTTTTACTAAAATTGTTTTCATTTCGTACCCTGAATGGGTTTGGTGGGGTTATTAGAGGGTGACGCGCCCTCTTAAGCCAGGATATTTGTCACAGTGAAGGTGGTTCGGAGAAGGATAAGGAGGGGAAGCGGCCTTGGCCAATAACAGAATCTGTCCCGGCATTCGCCCTAAGGGGTCCCATTCACATTCGAAAGGGTTCGCCAACCGGTCCGTGACCTTAGTCGCACTGACCGGCCCGGCTCGAATGGGTATAAGGTGTGGTTCGTGGTCGGGTCCGTGTTGGCGGTTCGACAGATGAACCGGCAAACCCGACTGGTCCGCCAACCCGTCAGTGTGTGTATTAGTGTTGGCTACTGAATGCATGATTCGAAGTAGTGTATCGATTCATTCAAGTGTCCGTGTGAATCGATTCACAGGAACGGCGAGCACACGATTCAGCTTACTCCCAGCAGACAGTGCTGAGTGCCGCATTCACGGCTCATTAGCGGGACACTGGACGTTGCAGCGCGACAGTGATTCATGACACACAGGAAGAATCGTGCGCAAGCACGGCTCAGTGAGACACAAGATACACACGGCTCCTTATCGGCAGACAGGTCACTGGCGGAGAGCCGAGCTTACACTGCAGCGAGACATACAGTGAGCCCTTTTAGTGAAGGAGAATTGAAAATCACGGAAAACCATTCTCAGAACAGCTGACGATGGAGACTAGCCCCTCTCCGCCTCCAGAATGCAGATGTGTAAAGCCTCGGTAGAGTCGTGGACACCGGCCCTCTGCTCGGTTAGTTAGTCGGACCACGGTCAGACTCTACTGTATTCTACAATACATTTTGAAATGCTGTTGCATTATGAATAACTTTTTTCACTTCAAGGAACTTGTTGGCCTTATCTATCGGATGACATACCTTTCTGATGTGGTGCAGTCTACGTGACCTGCCGACAAATTTTGACGTTCAAATATTCTGTTGCTGTCTAGTTGCGAATGCAGAACTCTATTTGGCAGGCCCTGGGGAGCGGTTAATTTTATCTAGTGAAGGCACTGAAGACAGAATGCTTCAGGTACCTTGACTCTCACCTGCAGAGAGTTTGACATTTCTGTGCTGAAATAAGAGCCAAGGTAAATGCAACCTGGTTACGGTGGAAGGAAGTCACCGGTGCACTTTGCGATAAAAAAAAAAAAGCCACTTCGTCTAAAATCCAAGGTAGGCTATATCGGACAGTAGTACGGCCAATTGCGCTGTATGGAGCCGAATGTCGACCATCTGACAACATTTCAGAACGCCAACTACATGCCATGGAAATGAGAATGCTCTGTTGGACTATGGGGAACTCCCTTATTGACCATGTCAGAAACGACACAGTTAGAGAGCAAATAGGTGTCGCTCCAATTGTGGATAAAATGAGAGAAAAACCGCTCCAATGGTATGGCCATACTCTGCATTCAGCGCCTGGTGCTGTTGCCAACCCTGTCCTCCATTTTAATGTTGAAGGTTTACGCTCCAGAGAACGACCGAAGCAGCGTTGGCAAAACACAAGAAATGGTGACTTCAAAATCGTCGGCTTACAACCTGCCGACGCACGAGACCTGACAAAATGGCGTTCAGTAATAAAGAAAGCGAACCCTGCAAAAGAGGGACAACGCTATGAAGAAGAAGAAGAAGAAGAATATGATTATGATGATGATGATGATGATGATGATGAAGGTGCGTTTGCCACTTGAGATCCTTAGCATACCAACAATAACTTCGAGCCATCATTATTTAACGATTGAAACGATACGCAGATTAAAGTAAATTCGAGTTTTGAATCAGCAACAGCTGGTTAAATCTGGCTGCGCAACTCAGCTGGTTTACTTATATTTTTTCTTTCTAATTCTCTTTTCTTCGGACATCAGATTATATCATCCAAGGCTCGTCCTCTAATCTAGGGACACCATTACTGTGAGCGAACGTTGAGCATCATTATGCACTTAATAAGGTTTCAAAGTCTCGGAAGTTCCAAACAAGTTCACGCTTGAGGGGAGATCCCATTTTAATGAACTACTTAGTACAGTCAGTGATTATTCCCTCGTGAGTTATGCGGCTTCTTGTAGATCAAATTACTACTTGTTTGCTACATTAACAGTACCTTCATAGCAGAAAAAGAAGTCAACGCTACTCTGTCCCGACAAGCTAGGTCATTCCTTCTTGTGAACTGCTTCTTCAGTACCGAGGAAATGGATGGCTATTTTAAAATCATATTCACAATACTGAGAAGAGACGCACAGGCAACGTTTAAATGGTTCTGGTTACACTTTACTGGAAATCTAGTGTAACAGACTAATTTCGTATACAGTAGACCTCATATCCTTTCCATAATTTTCGTAACGCGACTCTTTTGTCGGAAATCACCAAGAACAAAATCGAACTGTGTTTCTATGGATTCTTTCCGGTTTTTGAATCAAGCAACCCTGGTGGGGGTCCCATACATTGAAACGATACTGTAGTTGGGGTCTTACCAGAGACTTATATGCCCTCTCCTTTACATCTTTACTACTAAATACCCTCATAACCATGTGCAGAGGTCTGTACCCTTTATTTAGAATACTGTTTATTATTACCCCAATGACGATCTTTCTTTATATTAACACCTAGGTACTTACAATGATCCCCCATAAGGAATTTTCACCCTATCAACACAGCAATCAAACCCGAGAGGACCTTTCTTATTAGTGAAACTCACAACCCGATCTTTAACCCCGCTTACCATCACACCACTGTCCGCCGTCCATCTCACAAAATTGAGTTCCTCTTGCAATCGCTCACAATCCCGTAACCCATTTATCACTCTATACAGCAATTCTACTTAAGGTACAATATACATACATACATCCATCCATACATACATACATACATACATACATACATA
The DNA here is from genome assembly GCF_040414725.1 of Anabrus simplex. NCBI lineage: Eukaryota > Metazoa > Arthropoda > Insecta > Orthoptera > Tettigoniidae > Anabrus > Anabrus simplex. Next base: position 818,968,067 of record NC_090265.1, on the reverse strand, counting down.
CATACATACATACATTATCATTATAGACTGTTATGCCTTTCAGCGTTCAGTCTGCAAGCCTCTGTGAATTTAATAAACGTCGCTACAATCCTCGATTTGCAACTAGTGTTGTGGCCTCATTTAGTTCTATACCTCTTATCTTTAAATCGTTATAAACCGAGTCTAACCACCGTCGTCTTGGTCTCCCTCTACTTCTCTTACCCTCCATAATAGAGTCCATTATTCTCCTAGGTAACTTATCCTCCTCCATTCGCCTCACATGACCCCACCACCGAAGCCGGTTTATGCGTACAGCTTCATCCATCGAGTTCATTCCTAAATTAGCCTTTATCTCCTCATTCCGAGTACCCTCCTGCCATTGTTCCCACCGGTTTGTACCAGCAATCATTCTCGCTACTTTCATGTCTGTTACTTCTAAAATTATGAATAAGATATCCTGAGTCCACCCAGCTTTCGCTCCCGTAAAGCAAAGTTGGTCTGAAAACAGACCGATGTAAAGATAGTTTCGTCTGGGAGCTGACTTCCTTCTTACCGAATACTGCTGATCGCAACTGCGAGCTCACTGCATTAGCTTTACTACACCTTGATTCAATCTCACTTACTATATTACCATTCTGGGAGAACACACAACCTAAATACTTGAAATCATCGACCTGTTCTAGCTTTGTATCACCAATCTGACATTCGATTCTGTTGAATTTCTTACCTACTGACATCAATTTAGTCTTCGAGAGGCTAATTTTCATACCATACTCATTGCACCTATTTTCAAGTTGCACGATATTAGACTGCAGGCTTTCGGCACAGTCTGCCATTAAGACCAAGTCGTCAGCATAGGCCAAACTGCTTACTACATTTCCACCTAACTGAATCCCTCCCTGCCATTTTATACCTTTCAGCAGATGATCCATGTAAACTACGAACAGCAAAGGTGAGCGATTACAGCCTTGTCTAACTCCTGTAAGTACCCTGAACCAAGAACTCATTCTACCATCAATTCTCACTGAAGCCCAAGTGTCAACATAAATGCCTTTGATTGATTTTAATAATCTACCTTTAATTCCATAGTCCCCCAGTATGGCGAACATCTTTTCCCTCGGTACCCTGTCATATGCTTTCTCTAGATCTACGAAACATAAACACAACTGCCTATTCCTCTCGTAGCATTTTTCAATTACATGGCGCATACTGAAAATCTGATCCTGACAGCCTCTCTGTGGTCTGAAACCACACAGGTTTTCATCCAACTTCCTCTCAAGGACTGATCGCACCCTCCCTTCCAGGATGCCAGTGAATACTTTGCCTGGTATACTAATCAATGAGATACCTCGATAGTTGTTGCAATCCTTCCTGTTCCCTTGCTTATAGATAGGTGCAATTACTGCTTTTGTCCAATCTGAAGGTACCTTACCAACACTCCACGCTAATTTTACTACTCTATGAAGCCATTTCATCCCTGCCTTCCCACTGTACTTCACCATTTCAGGTCTAATTTCATCTGTTCCTGCTGCCTTATGACAATGGAGTTTATTTACTATCCTTTCCACTTCCTCAAGCATAATTTCACCAACATCCTTTCCTCCTCCCAATGAGCTTGGCTGTTTGCAACACTACCATGATGATTTCCTTTTACATTGAGAAGATGTTCAAAATATTCCCTCCACCTCTCCAGTGATTCCCTGGGATCTATTATGAGTTCACCTGAATTACTCAAAACACTGTTCATTTCCTTTTTCCCTCCCTTCCTAAGATTCTTTATTAATGTCCAGAAAGGTTTCCCTGCTGCTTGACCTAGCCTTTCCAGATTATTACCAAAATCTTCCCATGACTTCTTTTTGGATTCAACAACTATTTGTTTCGCTCTGTTTCTTTCATCTACGTACCAATCCCTGTCTGCCTTGGCCCTTGTTTGGAGCCATTTCTGATAAGCCTTCTTTTTACGTTTACAGGCTGCTCTCACTTCATCATTCCACCAAGATGTTCGCCTTTTCCCATCTTTACACAAAGTTGTTCCTAGGCATTCCCTTGCTGTTTCTACTACAGCATCCCTGTATGCCACCCATTCACTTTCTATATCCTGAACCTGCTTACTGTCTACTGTTCGAAACTTCTCACTAATCATATCCATGTACTTCTGTGTAATTTCCTCGTCCTGGAGACTTTCTACCCTTATTCGTTTGCAGACAGATTTCACTTTCTCTACCTTAGGCCTAGAGATACTTAGTTCACTACAGATCAGATAGTGGTCTGTATCATCGAAAAATCCGCGAAAAACTCGTACATTCCTAACAGATTTCCTGAATTCAAAGTCTGTTAAGATATAGTCTATTATTGATCTGGTACCCCTAGCCTCCCATGTGTAGTGGTGAATAGCCTTATGCTTGAAGAATGTATTCGTAACAGCTAAACCCATACTAGCACAGAAGTCCAGCAAACTCTTCCCATTCCCATTAGCTTCCATATCTTCCCCACATTTACCAATCACCCTTTCGTATCCTTCGGTTCTATTCCCAACTCTCGCATTGAAATCGCCCATTAGCACTATTCTATCCTTGCTCTTGACCCTGACCACGATGTCACTCAATGCTTCATAAAACTTATCAACTTCATCCTCATCTGCACCCTCACATGGTGAGTACACGGACACAATTCTTGTCCTAATTCCTCCCACTGACAAATCTACCCACTTCATTCGCTCATTTACGTGCCTAACAGAAACTATGTTGCGTGCAATGGTATTCCTGATAAAGAGCCCTACCCCAGACTCTGCCCTTCCGTTTCTAACACCCGTCAAGTACACTTTATAATCTCCTATCTCTTCCTCATTATCTCCCCTTACCCGAATATCACTTACTCCTAGCACATCCAGATGCATCCTCTTTGCTGACTCAGCCAGTTCTACCTTCTTTCTTCCATAAGCCTCATTAATTTTGATAGCTCCCCATCGAATTCCATTTCGTTCGCCAAGTTGTTTCCAAGGAGTCCCTCGCCTGTCAAATGGGAGTGGGACTCCATCACTTCCATAGGCCAGAGGCTTGCTTAAAGTGTTCCGAGCTCGATAAATTCATGAAGCAGGATGCTGCCCTACTTGCACATAGTACAAGTGAGGATCTCTCCTCTAACGGGTTATGGACCACCGATGAATTGTATAGTCCTAGCTGCCTGAGCACAAGGAGGGCCACGACTCAGAATATGTCCGAGATGCCCACTCCCATTCCATAGCAACTGGTATCCCGACTCTCAGGACCACTTACTAGGCCATTCAGCCGTTGCCCATGGTTCACGAACTAGGACGTGACTACAGTAACCCACAAACATGAACCATTACAATATACATATGTTGTAGATTTGTAATATGTAGCCGGACTGAGTGGCTCAGACGGTTGAGGCGCTGGCCTTCTGACCCCAACTTGGCAGGTTCGATCCTGGCTCAGTCCGGTGATATTTTGAAGGTACTCAAATATGTCAGCCTCGTGTCGGTAGATTTACTGGCACGTAAAAGAACTCCTGCGGGACAAAATTCCGGCACCTCGGCGTCTCCTAAAACCGTAAAAGTAGTTAGTGGGACGCAAAGCAAGTAGCATTATTATTGTAATACTGTATGTAGGATATCTTGTTTGTTGCTAAACTAGTAATAAACCAGTGTGCCATGAAAGTAGAGCACGTTGAGCAACGGCAGGTCTTTACATTCGCAGATATCTCGAATGGAATTAATTTGAGAAACCGTGTATCCTGAAAGCCTTCTGCTCTTAATATATTGCACATTTCTTCCTTACAATGTGTGTTGTCTCATGTGAACCGCCCTGTATATTCAACAGTACTCAGAGATAATTGAATTTTAATCGAAAAGGGACACAGCAGATAGCAATTTCCTCTCGGTAGACCATCCGTAACGTTACCCCCACTCTTCTCTGATTGAATTGTGTGGTGAGACAGTAATTTAAAAACTAAACAAATATACCATTTTGAAGTTCTTCACACCAGCTTAGAGACAGAAATGTTAAAACACAGTAATAATGTTACAAATATATTGATATACAGGTTACCGAGCAAGTTGGCTATGCGGTTGGGGTCGCGCAGCTGTGATCTTGCATTCGGGAGATAGTGTGGTCGAACCCCACTGTCGGTAGACCTGAAGATGGTTTTCCGTGGTTTCCCATTTTCACACCAGGAAAATGCTGGTGCTGTACCTTAAGGCCAAGGGCGCCTCCTTACCACTTCTAGTACTTTTCTATCCCATAGAAGGTAACATATTCTTAAACGTTTGTTTTATAGAGCGTTTTGACAGACCTAATGTTGACGAAAATATTTGGGATTAATCTTCCTATAAATACCAACTCCATGTGATTATCATGACATCACACAATCTTGAGTGAGTAGATTCCAAACACATAGATTGGTTGAAATAAGTCCAGGAGTTTTCTACTTTTAGGAATGTACAGACAGACAGACAGACAGACAGACAGACAGACAGACAGACAGACAGACAGACAGACAGACAGACAGACAGACAGACAAGGGAAAGTTCTACCTCATGTTTCCTCGGTGTTCACTTACATTTGGTAGGTGGGGTTAATTTTCAAGTCGAGCGAAATATTACGCATCCTTTGATTTTCACCCGTTATGGATCCTTCAGTCTGCGAGGGTGTCCGTCATTGGCTGCAGAGCATGACGTAATTTTTCCCGCCATTTGAAGAGTAAGCAAAATGATGCACATAACAAAAGTGATTTAAAATCAAGGGGTGTTTCACATATAACCTACAAACCAAACCCCACGGTGCAATAGCCCCGAAGGGCCTGGCCTACCAAGCGACCGCTGCTCAGCACGAAGGCCTGAAGATTACGAGGTGGCATGTGGTCAGCACGACGAATCCTCTCGGCCGTTATTCTTGACTTTCTAGACTGGGGCCGCTATCTCACCGTCAGATAGCTCCTCAATTGTAATCACGTAGGCTGAGTGGACCTCGAACCAGCCCTCAGAACTGGTAAAAATCCTTGGCCTGGCCAGAAATCAAACCTCGGACCTCCAAGTAAGAAGCAAGCACACTACCCTTACACCACGGGGCCGCCTACTTGTAATGTACTGAATTTGCGTACAATCAATAGTGTAAGAGAAAATTGAAAAGAAAAACTCTTCTGGTCTTCCTATAAACCCCCAGTCTATTAAGTGATTTTTAAATGGTATGAATATCGAAACTTGCTCCTGGATGCGTAGACTCCATATATAAAGTTTGGTCGAGATATATTCAGCAGTTTACGCGTGATCATGGAAGAAACAAACAAATGAACAGGCACGAAAGCTAAAAACTACTGATACGATCTTGAGTTGACCTAAAACGGATAAAGATAAGTGCGGCCAGTATCCAATAATCGGGAGATAGTGGGTTTGAGCCCCACTGTCGGCAGCCCTGAAGATGGTTTTCCGTGGTTTCCCAATTTCACACCGGGTAAATGCCGGGGCTGTACCTTAATTAAGGCCATGGCCGCTTCCTTCCAATTCCTAGGCCTTTCCTCTCCCATTGTCACCATGAGACATATGTGTCGGTGCGACGTAAAGCAAATAGAAAAAAAAAGAAAAAAGAAGAAGATAAATATAATAAATATGGTGAAATAAATGACATTACAGACAGCGAGCCCCCTACAACTTTATGGATAAGATAAGTCAGTCTTCGAAACCCTCATAACTCTGCGGCCGTTAAAATAGTGACAGCCTAAAGCCATTTTTTCTCCTCTGATTAGCGTTAATAGAGGATGGTTGCCTAATTGTACTTCCTCTTAAAACCACCACCACCACCACCACCACCACCACCACCACCATCACCACCACCACTCCCCAAGCTTTCTTCGTGCCAGAAGTCTTCCGTGTTTACCATCCAAGCATTACATTCAGTTAGACAAATTATGTGGTGTGATGAGCAGATCATGTGGATTATTTTGTCAGCCTGCATTTCGGTGTTTTTAATTACAATCACGGCACGTCAGAGGTAATAACGTTCAAAAATAAAGTTTCAAAGACGAAAAAGGGAAGGAAACAACGAGGTGAACTCAGATAAACTAACCTGAGAAGCAAAGCCAGAAACTAGAATTGGGGAAGCGAGGCAACAATAATTTATCTTAAAGAAGGCTGACTTAAATGTTATTAAATGCGTGGCTGTACATACTCCATGTTTGTTAAGAATTATTATTATTATTATTATTATTATTATTATTATTATTATTATTATTATTATTATTATTATTATTATTACCACCGTGTTTTTGTGGATCACAGAGGTGAAAGAAGGTGCGGGCATGAATGGGTCGATATACGAAAATCGAAAGATTGAATTAAAACTTCAAAATTGGCAGTTTTATTTCTTTTATTAACCATTCCCCCCTTTTCTTTCAAATCTTAATACTTTGCCATGTAATTAACAATCAGTTACAGAAATTTAGCTTGATAAACACTTTTAGAGATGTCAAAAACAATCAGATAACAATTTTACAGGCTGAGCTTGAAGCTCCCAATTACAATTTTTACCTGAGCACAACTGCTCCTTTACATCAATAGTCAAGGAGACGGAGCTCCCAATTTCTTTTACATCAACAGTAAGAACATCTTTGCTTTATCAATTTACACTTAGGAATCTATATTCGAAAATTCACACTTTCCAGGCCTATCAAAGGCACAACCTACTGTATATTTAACAAAATTAAACAGTATTCGTTGTCTTAACTGCTCAACGGTCTGACATCATTAACATGAAAAGAGTTACATAGAGTTTAACAGTGGGTAACCAGTACTCGTTCTACAAGGCCTTTGGTAAAACAAAACGTTAAATTTACTGGCCAAAAAAAACCAAAATGGTGAGGAGGCAGGCACTTGCACTTCTTTTTTTTTTTTTTTTTTTCGCTAGGGGCTTTACGTCGCACCGACACAGATAGGTCTTATGGCGACGATGGGATGGGAAAGGCCTAGGAGTTGGAAGGAAGCGGCCGTGGCCTTAATTAAGGTACAGCCCCAGCATTTGCCTGGTGTGAAAATGGGAAACCACGGAAAACCATTTTCAGGGCTGCCGATAGTGGGATTCGAACCTACTATCTCCCGGATGCAAGCTCACAGCCGCGCGCCTCTACGCGCACGGCCAACTCGCCCGGTACTTGCACTTCTTAAAATTTTACTTTAAATGCATAAAACCCTATATGGGCTTATGGCCTGACGTTACAGAGGCTAAGCCTCTACTACTGAGGTGACTAGATGGAGAAAAATATTTAAGTTACGGAAATTACCATATAAAAAGTTTACTAAATAACAGTTACCTCAAACTCAAGTTGAGAGGGAATACAAGAAGGTACCTCACTCCCTATTCCCTGATTTTGGTTAAGTCCTTTCGGTTAGTTTGAAATTTTAATTTAGAATTTGAAATGTACATTTTAGAAAATAAAGTAGCATAACTAAAGATTTGAAACCTTCCCCTCGACCTAGCTTTGAAAAACTATCAGATTTTAAATTGGATCTGCCATTACCTTGAGCTGGTGGACCTCCCGAAAATGAACGAGGCGCCTCCACCTCCGTTACGAACACACACTAGACTGTACACTGCAGCGATCACAAAGACAACCTGGTCCAAAAAGTGCCAGATTTTATAGCAGAGGGGAAGGTTCCAGAAAACTCTGGGCCAATGGCCCGACACACCCAAAATTCTCATAGGATAATCAAATAAACATCAAAATATTATCATTGGTGAATAAATAAATATACAAAATTTTTGATTGGCCAACGCCTTAAATTGGTGGGAAGAGATAGAAGTGTTGATAACTTTTGAACATCAACAAACCACCACTAAACATTCCAGTTTAGGAAACCTTTACATACAAAATTTATCTAGAAATTTAATAGTTCATCTTTACACCGGAGGGCCCAACATAAGTTTATAGTAACGACATCTGCTGAGAAATGTTCAAACTTCTTTGTACTAGTTGTTGCAAGGTTTATATTTTAGATGGCGTTCTCCAAGACGCTTAATTTAAATGCGCGAGGCGTTTGTACCTCCGGTACTATTATTATTATTATTATTATTATTATTATTATTATTATTATTATTATTATTATTATTATTATTAAAAGAAATTGCAGTTCATGGAAACTAATGTATACATGTGAGTACAAGCCAGCTTGCAGAATCACAAATATTAATACATTGGAAAGGAAATATTTTAGTCACGTTTCCAAAGAAACTCTTGTTATTATTTTAATTATTGTTAATATCGTGTTTAAATTCTGAACTAATTTTATTTGCATAGCTTTGCGTGGAGCCAAATAAAAGACAGCAGCTTCATACTGCGTTATTATATGAGAAGTGTATTCCGCGAATTATTCGTAATGAAGAGGATACTTCGCAGTGAAAGACAAAAACATGCCGAATAGATTTACACTCAGTTTCAATGAAAATCCACCATATTCTGTATTATACATTTATAGTGACATTAATTTGTCCAGAAGTAAAACGAGAGTTATTATCTACAAAATGAAAATATTCCTAAAATCCATTTTCTGGTAACTTTCAACATCCCAAGTAAATAAATTTGCTATTGTCGTGTGGTGCTGTACTGTGCACGGTCAGCACACTAACTACTGTATATAAGGAGAGCGATCCCCAACGCTTCAGAAAGTGAAAGGGATGGTAAACTCCACATAAAGCAGTAGAAATACTGTAGATAAAATTAGACCTGAAATGTCGTACGAACTAACATACCAACAATGAGTGCTTTGAATCGTGTGTTAACACTTTTCCCACACTTCATGTCGGCAGTTACAATGTTCTAAGAAGAAGAACTATACCAGCTAGTGGTTACATTTCGATAACCAATCTCCTTTGGTAGCAGGACTGCTGTATCTCTCCGAATGTGTTACCAGGATGGACATCAAGATGACTGAGGTTGGACATCATCAGACAATTTTGGAGTTACCAGCTGATCATCAGAAGATTTTAGACTCGCCAGCTCATCATCAGATGTTGTAGTCACCAGCTCATCATCATCAGATTTTGTAGTCACCAGTTATTATCGGAAGTTTTCGGAGTTACCTTATCATCATCAAACGATTTATATTCAGAGCTCATCATCAGAAGATTTTGTAGTCACCAGCTCATCATCAGAAGATTTTGGAGTCATTAGTTCATTATAAGAGGATTTCGAAGTCACCAGGTGATTACCAGAAGATTTTAGAATTACCAACTTATCAGAGGATTTTGGAGTCACCAGCTCATCATCAGTGGATTTTGGAGTCACCAGCTGCAGCTTCAAACAGAATAATACACTTGGAAGAGCAAGCACACTTTGGCTGGACTTGGAGGAAAAGTACTGAAGCAAAATTCCCTGGTAAGATAAAATATTTATATCTCAGACGACTGGGTTTAAAAGGAAATGTAGAGGTGGGTAGTAGTGATATTCACAATAATTTCGCAGTGGAAACGAATGGGTAACGAACGGTGGAAAATAAGTTTAAGGCCAGTGTAATATTAAATAGTAGGCCTAATTGGGCTGACGAAAGAAATATGGTTGTCAAAATCCATTATAGAGGAAACAGGAAGGGAAATATGACGTTTCTGTGTACTGCGCTTATAGAAGTTATACGGGAAGCCTCTCTGAACAGTAATAAATCACTTCAGAATGGGAGGGGAAAAGGAAACGAATAGTGTTTTGGGTAAATCAGGTGAACCCATAATAGATCACATGGAATCATTAGACAAGTGGAAGGAATATTTTGAAAATCTTCTCAGCATAAAAGGTCATCTTTTTGGTGATGTCGCTAACAACCGAGCTCGTGGGGAGGAGGACAATGACATTGGTGAAGTTGCGCTTGAAAAAGCAGCATAAATAGATTAAATTAGACCTGAAATGAAATGGTGAATTATAGTGGGAAGGCAGTGATGAAATGGCTTCATAAAGTAATAAGATTAGCATGGAATGATAGCAAGGTACCATCTGATTGGACGAAAGTGCAGTAATTTCACGAATCTGTAAGAAAAGTAACTGGAAGGATTTCATCAGCTGTCGAGGTATCTCACTGATCGATATACCAGGCAAGGGGTTCCCTAGGATTTTGGAAGGGAGGGTGCGATCAGTTGTTGAGAGTTAGTTGTACGAAAACCAGTATGGTTTCAGACCACGGAAGAGCTGTCAGGATCAGAGTTTAAGCATGCGCCAGTCAATTGCAAAATTCGAGAGGAATAGGCAGTTATGTTTCGTAAATCTAGAGAAAGCACATGACAGAATACAGAGGGGAAAAAGTGTTCACCGTACAAGAGGACTATGGGATTAAGGATAGGTTATTAAAAGCAGTCAAATAAATGTTATGTGACAATAGGGCTGCGGTGAAAATTGATAGTGGAATAATTTCTGGGCTCAAGGTACTCGGAAGGCTGTAATCTTTCACCAATGAAATTCATAGTTTACACGGATCATCTACGCAAAGGTATAAACTGGCAGGGAGGGATTTAGCTAGGTGAAAATGCAGTAAGCAGTTTGGCTTTTGCCGATGACTTGGTCTTAACGGCCGATTGTATTGAAAGCCTGCAGTCTAATATCGTGGAATGCGAAAATAGGTGCAATGAGTATGATATGAAAATTAGCCTTTCCAAGACTAAACTGATGTCAGTAGCTAAGAAGCCTAAGAAAACTGAACGTCAGGTTGGGAATGCAAAGCTGGAACAGATAGATAATTCAAGTACAGTATTTAAGATGCGTGTTCTCCCAGGATGTTAGTATTGTGAGATTGAATCAAGGTGCAGCAAAGCTAATATACTGAGGTCACAGTTATGATCAAGAAAGAAGTCTACTCCCGGACAAAGCTGTCTTTACACTGGTCTGTTTTTAAACCAAATTTGCTTTACGGGAGTGAAAGCTGGGCGGACTCAGGATATCGTATTCGTAAGTTAGAAGTAACAGACATGAAAGTAGTGAGGATTGACGTTGGGCACAAACAAATGGGGAACAAAGGCAGGAGGTTACTCGGAATCAGGAGATAAGGGATAATTTAGGACTGAACTCTATTAATGAAGCTGTACTTATAAACCGGCTCAGTAGTGGGGTCATGTGAGGCGAATGGAGAAGGATAGTGTGTAATGGACTCGGTCATGGAGGGTAGGAAAAGTAGAGGGAAACAAAGACAACTATGGTAAGACTCAGTTTATAATGATTTAAGGATAAGAGGTATGGGCGTAAAAGAGGCCAGAGAGGTAGACAAGTAAATTGTTGCGGCGTTTAGTAAATTCACTGGGGCTTGCAGACTGAACGCTGGAAGGCATAACTATCTATAGTGAAAAGTGTATATATGTTTACGGATAAGGAATTCGTTGGTTTAAGTATGAACTTCATAGTGCAAAAAGCAAAGCAAAGTCACATCCGTACAGGCCATGAAGGCCCTTGGAGGAGTGGAAGGTAAAGGCTTCCACCATTGTTAACCTCGGCACGTGATGGGGTAGAGTGGTTAGCTCTAAGACCGTCCACCTTTGCCCCCAGGAATTAACCTGGTACTCATTTTTGGTGTAGGCTGAGTGAACCTCAGGGCCATATGCAACTCCGGAAGTGGAAATCACGTTTCTTAAATTTTACGACTTCCTGACGGGGATTCGAACCCACGTCCTTCCGGGCGAACCGAGCACGTCTTTACCGCCTCGACCAGGCAGCCCCTACTACTTCGTAGTGCAGTATAACTTAAGATAGGGGCAGAATTTACACAGATTTGTCCAGAAACAAAAAAGAAATGAAAATAAGATATCATCGGTTAGAGTGTTTGGCTGTTATATCGGTGGTACTGACTTCGATTACAAGCTTTTTACAGGGTTCTTCCTCGGCCAAAACTAGTGCCTGCTGAGCAGGACTCACAGTGGTTATGGTGGCTGTGATTATTATTTTAAGAGGAAGTACATCTGAGCAACCATCCTAAATTAACACTATTCAAAGGGGAAAGCGGAAGAAGTCTGACTTCGTTCGAAAACTGAAATGAAAATGCAATGGAACAAAAGATTCCCTAGACTTCTTAAAACTTATGCTACCGGAGTCAGGAAACAACTCAGCTAAGAACCTATTTTTGTGTTTGTATTTAAGGTTGATGTCCGCCTCTGTGGTGCAGTGGTTAGCGTGATTAGCTGCCACCCCCGGAGGCCCGGGTTCGATTCCCGGCTCTGCCACGAAATTTGAAAAGTGGTATGAGGGCTGGAACGGGGTACACTCAGCCTCGGGAGGTCAACTGAGTAGAGGTGGGTTCGATTCCCACCTCAGCCATCCTGGAAGTGGTTTTTCGTGGTTTCCCACTTCTCCAGGCGAATGCCGGGATGGTACCTAACTTAAGGCCACGGCCGCTTCCTTCCGTCTTCCTTGCCTATCCCTTCCAATCTTCCCATCCCTCCACAAGGCCCCTGTTCAGCATAGCAGGTGAGGCCGCCTGGGCGAGGTACTGCTCATTCTCCCCAGTTGTATCCCCGACCAAGAGTCTGAAGCTACAGGACACTGCCCTAGAGGCGGTAGAGGTGGGATCCCTCGCTGTGTCCGAGGGAAAAGCCGACCCTGGAGGGTAAACAGATGATGATGATGATGATGATGATTTAAGGTTGAATGTAAAGATTTAATTTAAAACCAACCCCATCTTCTCCCCAAAGCTTATTGTCATGTTACTTCGTATGATATTACGGGCAGGCGGAGGCGACATAATACACTGGTTGGTCGCCCCGCTTTTTGGGGGAGCGGGGTGGGTCTCCCTCAACCACATAACCCCTCAGAGGTACTGTGTGTGCCTCTCTCTGTCAGTTTATAATGGAAGCATTACTTGTTGCTATCTTCTATTAGACCCTGAGTAGTCAAGAAGAATGCAGAGATCTCGGAGGACATAAATCAAATGTATTATTCTTGATAGACCTAATAAAATAATAATAATAATAATAATAATAATCGTATGGCCTCAGCTACCGTGTGCAGACATTTCAATTTGACGCCATCCGGCTGTCGGCTCGTCATTTCGACGTTCCGTTTCACTCTAGGCCCACTAGATGGCAGACCGAGTAAACCGAAACTCTCTTGGGCGTCTATGGATGAGATTTAATGAATTTTGTCGGGTAAACACCAAATGTGTCACCAGAGATCTTTTACGTGCCGGGACCGTACGACATGGAGTGTCGAATGGACTTTTTTCCGCCCTTCAAAAATCCGACTACCTTTGCCGGGTTTGAACCCGCTATCTTGGGATCCGAAGGCCGACACTCTACCACTGATCCACAGAGGCAGCTGATAGACGTAATGAAGGTTGTAGATACCTACAGTATTCTGACAGTAAAGTTCACTTTATAACCTTAACTAAACGTCTTTTTATTTTGTGCATATCATTTTGTGTGTAATTAACTCTTACGTACTGAGCTCGATAGCTGCAGTCGCTTAAGTGCGGCCAGTATCCAGTATTCGGGAGATAGTAGGTTCGAACCCCACTGTCGGCAGCCCTGAAAATGGTTTTCCATGGTTTCCCATTTTCACACCAGGCAAATGCTGGGGCTGTACCTTAATTAAAGCCACTGCCGCTTCCTTCCCACTCCTACACCGTTCCTGTCCCATCGTCGCCATAAGACCTATCTGTGTCGGTGCGACGTAACACAACTAGAAAAAAAAAACCTCTTACGTAGAATATTACATTTCCAGTTTGAAGAAAAGTGAGGGAATACAAAAAAAAGCGGTAATGCAATACGTTGAATGAACATGTTGAAGGAAATATTACTGAAATATTAAATCTGAATGCTATACGTACATCTATGTGTAAGTTAATACCCTATTTGGTTTTTGTTAAAAAGGATCACCGGGTAAAATGTATTTGCCAGAATGAAACGCTGTTAGATAAGCCTGTTTAAAAAGAAACCAAAACATTCTTAGAGAATAGAATCAAACATCATATACTTCTATAATGTTTAATTCTCCAATGTGTAATGTAAAGTAAATCGGTTACTAGGCTGAACCCGTTGAAATGAAATGAAATGGCGTATGGCTTTTAGTGGCGGGAGTGTCGGAGGACATGTTGGGCTCGCCAGGTGCAGGTCTTTTGATTTGACACCCGTAGGCGACTTGCGAGTCATGTTGAGGATGAACTGATGATGAAGACGTCACATACATCCAGCCCCCAGGTCAGCGGATTTAACCAATGATGGATAAAATTCCTGGCCCTGTCGGGAATCGAATCCGGGGCCCCTGTGACCCCTTGAAATTCAACGGAATACTAAGTCCCTGGTTCGGCAAATTATATTTATCTGGCACTTACATGATTTTGAGTGACAACATTTGCTACCTGTAATTTACAGTGGCTAAATATAGACTCCAGAAATTAACCTATAGAGTGAATTGTGTAGTACCTATTTACTAAAAAAATTTGGTCCAATGTCTTTGAAATATAAGTTAGTACTGTTAGAGCACCTCCAAACAAGTGACCGCTGCTCATCCGGAAGGCCTGCAGATTATGAGGTGTCTTGTGGTCAGCACGACGAATTCTCTCGGCCGTTGTTATTGGCTTTCTAGATCGGGGTCGTTATCTCACCATCATATAGCTTCTCAATTGTAATCGCGCAGGCTGAGTGGACCTCTAACCAGCCTTCAGATCCAGGTAAAAGTCCCTGACGTGGCCGGGAATCGAACCCGGGGCCTCCGGGTAAGAGGCAGGCACGTTACCCCTACACCCGTGCTAATACCACCTCCTACCAATCCGGTTACTACGGCCGCTCCGCACGTCTCTGGAATGAGCAACGACCTAAAATATAAGGCTTGCCTCTAACACAGTTTACAACCCATGTAAAAAAATAAATGTAAATCTCTGTGTGTACATGGACGGGAGTGAAAGGGAGTGTCAGTGTTGTCGAGTGAAAGACTCGAGTGAAGATCTACCACGAGTACAGAAATTTAAATATCTTGGCTCCACACTCTCTGCCGATGGCAGACTTACTGATGAGGTCAACACAAGGATACACGCAGCCTGGCTGAAGTGGCGAATGACAACGGGCGTCACCTGCGACCGTCGGATGAAGGACCATCTGAAATCTACAGTAAGATCTACCGGACTGTTATCCGTCCCGTCGCTCTCTACGACACCGAGTGTTGGCCTGCTACGAAGGAGGTAGGACGTCGACTAAGCGTCATGGAGATAAAGATGCTTAGGTGGACAGCTGGCATCACTAGACTGGATCATATTTCAAAGGACAATATTAGGAAACGCTTTGGCGTTGCACCAATCCAGAAGAAAATGTAGGAAAATCGTCTGCGCTCGTTTGGACATGTATTGCGTGCAGAAGACAATACACTGGCAAAGTCAGCGTATTTTGGAAGTTGCTGGAAAGAGGCCCAAGGGACGACCAAGACAGCGATGGATCGATACAGTGCACAACGACCTGAAAGCTGTAAGACTACATCCTGATGTGGCCCGTGCCCGAATTGAATGGAGACAACGAATCCATACAGCGGACCCTGCCACCAGGCGGGACAAACGCTAAAGAAGACGAAGAAGAAGAAGGTAAATAAGTGAATAATGTAATTATTGTAAATACACTCCGGGAAAATGATAAAAGAACACCATGAATTCGTCGACCCGGCAGAGAGAAATTTTATTGACACACTCTCGAGGACGTATACAACACACGATCACACCGACAGAGCTATACGCATCTGAATACAGTCGACAGGGCGTGCACGTTTTCAGCGCTAGTACCGTGTATAGGCTTACCATCCTTTGAAACAATGCAGGCTGCAATTCCCCATGGAGACGATCGTAGAGGTGACGAATGCAGTTTTGTGGAATGGCCCGCCATGCAATTTCCACCTGGTGCCTCAGTTGGGCCAGATTTCCTGCCGGTCGTGCAGACCGCGCAAGATGACGTTTCATCTGGTACCAAATATGTTCAATGGGGGACAGATTTGGGAATTGTGCTGGCCAGAGTAGTTGACGTACACCTTGGAGAGCACGTTGGGTGGCACGGAATACATGTGGACGTGCGTTGTCCTGTTGGAAAAGCACATCGCCTTGTTGGTGAATGAACGGTAGCATGACGGGTTGAATGCTGATTTGGATGTATCGTGCACTGTTCAATGTTCCCGCGACGATCACCAGAGAAGAACGGCCAGTGTAGGATATGGCTCTCCACACCATGATGCCGGGTGTTCGCGCTGTGGGCCTCTGTCGTGTACAATCCAGACGTCGGAGCTCACCTGCATGACGCCACACACGCGCACACGATGCAAAGACGGAAGCGACTCTCATCACTAGTCGACATGTCTCGAATCGTCCTTCCATAAGCGTCTATCGCGACACCACTAGAGGCGGGCTGCGTTATGTTGGGGCGTGAGCGGAAGACGCTCTAACGGCACGCAGGATCGGAGCCTTGCTTCACGGAGACTGTTGCGAATGGTCCTCGCTGATACGCCCGGAGCAACAGTGTCCCAAATTTGTTGTGAATTCCTGGTGCGGTCCAATACGGCACTTCGTAAGATGTCACGGTCTTGGCGTGCATCTGTGTGTCGCCGCTGTCCGGACCCAGGCCGACGGGCATATGCACTTACTGCTGACCACTGATGACAACATCGATGCACTGTGGAGACCTCTCGCCCCACGTGTTGCGCAATTTTGCGGTACGACCACCCGGCCTCCCGCAGGCCCAACATATGCCCTCGCTCAAACCGTCAATTGCACAAACGGTTCATGTACACGCTGTCGCGGAATGCCAACAATGGTGCAGACACAGACGGAGCTCTGCAAGCCACAGCAAACTGGCTGCTACTGGCTCTGTCGGTGACTAACTGTTGCGCAGCGTCCGGCTGAAGATGCAGGTCTTTTGATTTGACTCTGGCGAGCCGAACTTGTCCTCGGACACTCCCGGCACTAAAAGCCATACGCCATTTCATTTCATATTGTTGCGCAGCTTGCAACATTCCACGGCTGATAACGCGGTTCCTGGTGTGTCCACAGCGCTGCACGTTTGATCATCGCATGCACTCCCCTTCCTTAGTGTCCCGTGCAAGTATGGCAGGCCTTATTCCCTTGCGTCAAGGTGTTCTTTTTTAATTTTCTCGGAGCGTATTAGCTCAGTGGGTCTGTGAAGAAACTAATGTACATTTTCACTAGACCATCCATAAAATCTGTATGATATGTGGTAAATAAATAAACGTAATAATAATTTAAAAACAAAGACTTTGCTATGTCACCCGGCATTCTACACAAAATTCGCATTCTATATAATGCCTGAATTAAACACTTTGCCGGTAACATATGCAATGTCTGGGCAAAGTATAAAACACGTCAAGGATTAAATCGAATTTTACACACTAAAAAAATCAACAGTATTCTTTCTAATTCCTGGGTATTCTATTCTTCTTTTTCTAGAATTTGCTTTGCGTCGCACAGACACAGATAAGTCATACGGCGACGGTGGGATAGGAGAGGCCTTAATAAAGGTGTGGAAATGGAAAACAACGGAAAGCCATCTTAGGGCTTCCGACAGTTGGGTTCGAATCCACTTATCTCCAGGATGCAAACTTACAGCTGCGCGCCCCTAACCGCACGGCCAACTCCTGCTGACTCACTTACAGATCAGTAGAAAGTAGTTGGAAGATTGAACTTTAGCCAAGACATTACTTTCTGAGGAAGTAAGTTCTAAAGCCCGTAGCATCCCCTCTGGAGAGAGGTATTTAACTCACTTGGCAGAACCACCTTATGTACGAGGACATTGGCCGGGTGTAGATTATAGAGTCTCTATTGTTGAGGCATGCGGAAAAAGTTCACCGGGCAGAGTGCCAGAGTTCTCCAAATAAGAAAACAAAGATTAATGGGATTCATGAGATGAATACTTTAATCATCAAATACTGATCCAGACTACTGGTGTTCAATTCAGAGAGTACAGAAAAAAAGTATCGGTTTCAACACTATGATTTATATTTATTTATCGATTTTAATTAATTAATTGATTGATTTATAGCTTTAAACATTGTTACGTTAGGAACCACATAAATTACAAGGTAATAAAAGGACCATTTATATTTCTTTCTTAGTCCGTTTACCCTCCAGGGTGGTTGGTTCTTTCCTCGGACTCAGCGAGAGTTCCCACCTCTACCGCCTCGAGGGTAGTTTCCAGGAGCCTGAGACTTTGAATCGGGGGATACAACTGGGGAGGAGGACCAGTAGGGGAAGACCGGGCAAAGCGAAGAGCCTGGGCAAAGCGAATAAGTAAAATTTACGGAAAATTACGGTAGGTGTCGCTGAGTTGCTTCTGCAGGAAGTTCTGCAATTTGCTGGAGACATAAGAATCAGTGGTACAAAGACTGCAGTAGTAAACAAAGTGAGACTGGAAGTGTTAAAGATTTTTGCAATATTTCTTAAAATTTTATCAAGGTAAGAAACACGCTGTTATTCATAGATATTTATAACTATTTTAAAAAGTGATCACATTGTATTTGAGTGTTCTTCCCAACCACCTATGAACACACTTTGCTTACATTTTTCTGCATTATATTTAAACGTTCAGTCACGATTTCCTTAATGGACCACAGCTGGGCAAAGTGGATAGGGCAAAGCGGATATTTATTCATTTTGCCCGGGCAGGTTAATATTGAATACTTTTTCCATAATTACTTTGGAGTGAATAATAGTTTATCTTGATAGAAACATCGAACTATTTATTTATTTATTTATTTATTTATTTATTTATTTATTTATTTATTTATTTATTTATTTATTTTACCGCGCAGACCAGTGTAAACTGGTAGGTCCAGTAGTATTGTAACCTGTTCAATGCAGATTAATTTTAACAATTACTAAATAACATGAAAAAATTAACATATCAAGTGTATCAATAAAAATCTGGATATTGTAATTTTTTTTGCAGATGGTTTACAATTGCAGACGAACCAGTGATCAGGGCAGCTGGTCCGAAGGAACGATGAAGAAAGCTCTGGAGGAATGTAGGGCAAATCCTATTAACTCCATTGCTACAAAATACGGTCTGCCTTTTTCTATGCTGTGCCGGCAATACAAATCCGGCTCTAGCAAGAAGCAGTTAGGCAAATTTAGAATAGTTTTCAGTGAGCGACAAGAACTCGAACTGGTTGATTATTTGACAGTCTTTTATATGGACTTACAAGATGGTAATTTATGAAATTGGCATATGATTTTGCCAATAGAAATAAAATCCCTTGTCCTTCAAGAGGCTGTTTACTGGCTGAAGGGATTTCAAAGTTGACATCCCGAAATTGTATTGCGGATACAAGAACCAACATCAAGGATTCACAGGTTTAATCGTCCTCAAGTTGATCGATTCTACAGTATTCTATGGGAAAAAATAAACAGAAACAATATAACAGCAATTACTCTGTTCAATATGGAGATTGTGATATAATGTTTAGATTTCACTTGAAGGAACGGAATAAGAATTATTAGTTTTCAGTGTATTGAATGTGAGCTTATTTGCTCTCTTTTTTTTTTTTTTTGTGAAATTAGCTATTACAAGTAAACTGTGAACGCTATAAAACTATTGAAAAGAAATTTCTGAATTCCATTTGTATGGAAATATCAAATATATCTTTTCTTAGTAATAACGTTCTCACTTTTAAACAATGTATTCCGTTATCCACTTTGCCCGCATGTGAGTATTCACTTTGCCCAGCTATGTGGGCAAAGGGAATAATTTGCTAGAATTACTTTCTACCAAATTTTAACTATGAATAGCTAAATAATTGATTCTGTTTTTATATCAAATAAATGGAAAGATAACAAGGAACAATTACAGTAAAATTCATGTCATTGTCGTTCGTGATTACAGAAGTAAATTGATATAAAATTAGTTTATTCACTTTGCCCGGACTTCCCTACTATCCCGCCATTTGCCTGGAGAAGATCTGGGAAACCACGGAAAATAACTTCGAGGATGACTGAGGTGATAATCGAACACCCCTCTACTCAGTTGACCTGGGTACCTTAATTAAGGCCCCAGCCAATTCCTTCCCACTCCTAGCCGTTTACTGTCCCATCGTCGCCATAAGACCTACTGTGTGTCAGTGCGACGTAAAGCAACTTGCAAAAAAAATGTATGATCCCCAGCTAAAAGACATATTCATGTCAATTTCGCTTTGGTTTAAATATATTAAAACTTACACGCATGTGTTAGAGTATGCTTAGCGCTTGTGGAGCGCATCGGTCTCCCATCCCGGCGACCTGGGTTTAAGTCTCATCATTGACATTTTTCTTAATTAATACATAATTAATTAAGGCCACGGTAGCTGCCTCTCTAGATCAGTGGTAGAGTGACGGCCTCCAGATCCCAAGATAGCGGGTTCAAACCCGGCAGACGTAGTCGGAATTTTCAAGGGCGGATAAAAGTATATTCGACACTCCATGTCGTACGATGTCGGCATGTAAAACATCTCTGGTGATGCATTTGGTGTTCACGCGACAAAATCAAATCTCAGTCATAGACGACCAAGAAAATTTCGTTCGGTTTACTCGATTTGCCATCTAGCAGGGCTAGAGTAAAATGGAACGTCGACATTGACGAGCAAACAGTCAGAAGGCGTCAAATTGAAATGCCTGCGCACGGTAGCTGCGACCATAAGATTATTATTATTATTATTATTATTATTATTATTATTATTATTATTATTAAGACCACGGTCGCTTTCTTCCCACTCCTAGCCCGTTTTCTATCCCTTCGTCACCGTATCCTACATGTGTCGGTGCGACATAAGGAAAAATGTAATCAAATTGACATTGGTGTCCGGAAGGGCACCTGACTGTAAAAACATGCCATATAATTCATCTTACCTCATCTCCGGCCCCGTATCAAAAAAATAATTCAGACTAAAGGGCAGACATAAATTCATTCACGCATTGATATAAACGTTCCATTCGTGTGATTTATAAATTATTTATGTGAAAGATAGATTTATAAATATCTAGAAACAATATTGATAATCATTCATTATTCCTTCCGTAATCTCGATTAGGAGTGTAATATAGTCAATCACGATTCCTTGAGAAATTCTTATTCTGTCTTTTCTCTTCACACGCACATATTATTCGAATAAAATTTCTAACTCGTCATTTTCCATGAATTTTGCTGGAATTTCTCACCTGTCACAAAATAAGTAAATTTCGGTTTGAATTATCCGCATTGCTTACATTCGTTGTGATTCGCAAAAACATAATCACCCTTTTCTTAACCAGAATCATATAATTCGTTAAGTTATTTCAAAATCACTTCAATATTTTGGTCGCATATATCGTTAATGCGAAAGCATCATTCCTCTGGCCATGATCGAGAGACATATTTATGACCGTTTGATTTTCGCAAAAGGAAAAGTGGTTTCTTTTTAACACCCATTTAACCGCTGTTATGCTTGAGAGTATCACAATTTTCCACTGAAAATCTGATGTTTTTCGTTGTGTTAAAATTACTTTCAGGATCTCTTTCAGTTAAGCACCATTAAATGCCAACCAGCTATGGTTGCCTTTTATCGCGTAATCTTAATATGTCTATGGTTCATTCAACCTACAACAGAAATGGAGTTCGGGTGAATTTCTGTTTTCAAGGGCGGACAGAGTTCACGTCAACATTTCAGTTTTAATGGCGATGTTACAAGTAGTGCAGACCTTAGATTACACTCATCCAGGGGCAATAATTTCCATTCTTCGAGGGGCCCTTCATTATAGAGAGGAGGATAGCTTTACCTGTTTTTTGGGGTCACTTAAGGACAAGTAATGGTCAGTTCTAGCTCTTCTTGTATTCAGTAGGACCTCATTCTGTTGACACTGATCTAACTTTTCATAATATTTAAGCTCTTCTTGTTGATGAATGCGTTTCTCTATGAACTCTATTTTGTGCACAAAGTAGTATTACAAACTACTAATCATTGTGTCCTGTGGAGGCTGAAGACCCACATGTATCTGTCTTAGGATCAATTCTCTTCTCTGCCCATATATATATGGTATTACGTAGGCTGTAAGACTTGTAATAACTTGATGTTAAAAGATCATAATTTAGTTCAAAACAAAATTGTATATAATGCAGTTCGTAACTACGAAACATGATGGTATATTCCATATGAAATAAACGTATTGCCTGTTAAGTATTTTGTTTTGAATAAGACTTCGACAGTTTAATGTGAGGGAAACTTATGTACCCCAAATACAATAATTTTCATAATGTCAATTTTAAACAGAATCAGTTAGACGAAAAAGACGACATTCCTTTGATAACAGTAAAGAAGATAGTTAAGAAAGCGTTTTAATTCTTTGTAAAGACAAGCAAAATATAATTTCATATCATTTCTTCGGCTCGTTAGGTGACATAGGACGTAGGTTATCTTAGCGAAAATCCACAGTCTGTTTCCAGTTATTCGACCGGGGCAGGAATGGAATGAATGAAGCCCCCATCTAGCAGCTAGGATAGATGTTATGTCGGCTACCGAAGCCTGTCGCACTCCTCTGGGGCAATGATTAATGAATGACAGATGAAATGATATTGGAGAGTGTTGCTGAAATGAAATATGATAGGGAAAACCGGAGTACCCGGAGAGAAACCTGCTCCGCCTCCGCTTTGTCCAGCACAAATCTCACATAGAGTGACCGGGATTTGAACCACGGAACCCACCGGTGAGAGGCCGGAGCGCTGCCGCCTGAGCCACGGAGGCTCTAGGTTATCTTAGTAATTATTATTAATGACTACGCTTATGAATAAAGATAATTCTAAAACGTTTCACACGAATAATAATTCCATTACATGTGATGTTTCGTTCGAAAATAATAATAATTTACTTTCATTCATACGCGCGTATAGTAAATTAGTTTCACACTAAGACCTTATGTTGTACGAACAATATAAACATGAAAGACTACCCGATGTCCATCTCTGTGGTGTAGTGGTTAGCGTGATTAACTGCTACCCCCGGAGGCTCGGGTTCGATTACCGGCTCTGCCACGAAATTTGAAAAGTGGTACGAAGGCTGGAACGGGGTCTACTCAGCCTCGGGAGGTCAACTGAGTAGAGGTGGGTTTGATTCCTACGTCAGCCATTCTCGAAATTGTTTTCCTTGGTTTCCCACTTACCCTCCAGAAGGCCACGGCTGATTCCTTCCGTCTTCCTTGCCTGTCCCTTCCAATCTTTCCATCCCTCCACAAGGCTCTGTTCAGCATAGCAGGTGAGGCCGCCCGGACGAGGTACTGGTCCTCCTTCCCAGTTCTAACTCCACGACCCAAACAAATTTATATCTAATACAGTTCGTAACCACAAAACATAATGGTATATTCAATATGAAATAAACGTATTACCTGTTAAGTATTTTGTTTTGAATAAAATTTAAGTCCGCCTCTGTGGTGTAGTGGTTAGCGTGATTAGCTGCCACCCCCGGAGGTCCGGGTTCGTTTCCCGGCTCTGCCACGAAATTTGAAAAGTGGTACGAGGGCTGGAACGGAGTCCACTGAGCCTCGGGAGGTCAACTGAGTAGAGGTGGATTCCATTCCCACCTCAGCCATCCTGGGAGTGGTTTTCCGTGGTTTCCCACTTCTCCTCCAGGCGAATGCCGGGATGGTCCCTAACTTAAGGGCACGGCCGCTTCCTTCCCTCTTCCTTGCCTATACCTTCCAATCTTCCCATCCCTCCACAAGGCCCCTGTTCAGCATAGCAGGTGAGGCCGCCTGTGCGAGGTACTGGTCATACTCCCCAGTTGTATCCCCGACCACGAGTCTGAAGCTCCAGGACACTGCCCTTGAGGCGGTAGAGGTGGGATCCCTCGCTAAGTCATAGGAAAAACCGACCCTGGAGGGTAAACAGATGATGATGATGATGATGATGATAACATTTAAACAGTTTAATGTGAGGGAAACGTATGTACCCAATACCATTAATTCCCAGAATGTCAATTTTAAAGAGAATCAAGTAGATGAAAAAGACAATATTACATTGATAACAGTAAGGAAAGACTTTTATTTCTTTGCAAAGACAAGCAAAATATAATTTCATATCATTTCTCGCGCTCCAGGACATTGCCCTTGAAGCGGTAGAAGTGGGATCCCTCGCTGAGTCCGAGGAAAAAACCAACTCTGGAGGGTAAGCAGATTTAGAAAGACAGTCTACCTGATGCAATATTATCTTCCTAAAACATGTCACATTGCTTCGGCTGGAATGAATGTGTCACACTGGTAATATGTATGTGAGTCTGATTGAGAACATAAACCCAATATTAGCATTTCATCACATCATCTTGCAGCAATCTGGTGTCAGTTCCAACGCTTCTCCCACGCGCTGTTCTCGAGAACCACAAAGCTCTAGGAATCACAGAGGCAATACAATTCCACGGATGTAGATATGGCTTGTGGAGATTAACGGTGCAGTATTTTAAAATCTAGTGGCTGTTTAATTGACCATTAAGCAACAAGTAAGCCTGGTTTTGTTGTGGACAGTTGCTTCTTCGTGGTAAAT
Source organism: Anabrus simplex (assembly GCF_040414725.1). NCBI lineage: Eukaryota > Metazoa > Arthropoda > Insecta > Orthoptera > Tettigoniidae > Anabrus > Anabrus simplex. Next base: position 818,943,603 of record NC_090265.1, on the reverse strand, counting down.
ACGAGCAACGATAAAGACCCGTATTTACAGCCTGTATAACTTATTCCATTGAAATTCAAGGAAATACAGCCATTATTCATTTCGCTAAGGGAACAACCTAACTTTTATCTCACGCCGGGCTGAGTGGCTCAGACGGTTGAGGCGCTGGCCTTCTGACCCCAACTTAACAGGTTCGATCCTGCCTCAGTCCGGTCGTATTTGAAGGTGCTCTCAAATACGTCAGCCTCGTGTTGGTAGATCTGCGGACATGTAAAAGAACTCCTGCGGGACTAAATTCCGGTAGCTCGGCGTCTCTGAAACGTGTAAAAGTAGTTAGTGGGACGTAAAGCCAATAACATTATTATTATTATTATTATTATTATTATTATTATTATTATTATTATTATTATTATTATTATTATTATTAATTATTTAACTCTTTCTCCGCTGTTAACAGTGAAGGCAGCGATTTATATTTATTTTATAACTGTTCGGCTCGCCAGCCATATAGCTTAGGACCGTGTTTGCCAATATGACGTCTTAATTACTGTTCATCTCGCATATTGGCACTATGTAATCATATTATTTTCGTAGCTTGCGGGATTATAAGTACTGCCATTGCCGTGTTGTAAAAATCACTAGTGTTACATTTGCGATTATAAGTAAAACATACTTTCTCTTTCTGTGGGATTTTAAATCTATTTGGATAATACGAGATAATAGGGGAGGTTAGGGGTGTTCAAAAACCCTCCGAAATAAAAGTGAACTTGACGGATTTAAACAGCATATACGGCTTTTGAAATAGTCTAGTATAAATAAATTATAAATATTATAAAAGCAAGCATTTGAAAAACAAACCATTGAATTTAGCTTATAAAATCTGTGCCATCTTTAAATGTTTCTCTTTGAATATAGTTAACGAATTTACTGAAAATATAAATGAAAATTTTAATTTTAATTTTGCACAATAAAAATAAATGTCAATAGACATATAGAAGTATTTTTGTGTTATCGAGGCGCTACAAGGTTTTTTTAAAAAGGAATCAAACCTCTAAATAGTTTGATTACTTACATTGAAACATATTGTTATTTGTTACCTCCATTTTTACTGAATTGACAGAAATCTTTCTGTCGCAGTGCACGCACGTATTAAAGAGTATTCTGCCCACCAGACCGCTATGAATTTACCCTTCTGTTTCATCCCTTGAGTTGTAAAGGATGCTGCTCTTAAACTAAAACTATTTCAAACTTTTCAAAACCTATTTAAAAGTTAAATAAAATTGTTACTATACCTTTTGTTTTCGGAAGCCCCTCATCCCAAATCATAACCCCCTCCGGAAAAGGTTCCTGGGTGCGGTTTCGGTATGGTCGAATGATGAATTTAATAACGCAGTTAGTGTTAAATGAAGAATGTAGCAGTTCATTAATATGGTCATATTTCGTCCAATTCTTATGAATAGTATTTAATTACCATGTATTAGAAGCAAAATCTGCAAGAACTCCTCAGTAAAGGAAATCATTAGGCGTGCGTAAGTTTTGGAACTTTTGAAAATCACACTACAAAGATTTATTAAATAAATTGCATCATTCAAGACGTATCCCTCTTTTCAAGAATACGGTTATAGTAATGCACATATAAAATTAAAGCAATTTTTAAAGAAAAGTTCTCACCAAGGGAGCCGAAGTTTGAAATGTCACGCCTCTTTGATTCGGAATACACATTATTCTCGAGGTCCTGATGCTACGATCACGACAACGACTAGAATTCCATTAGTTTTGCCGTGGTGCTTCCTCGAGCAAACAAAACTGGGCACAGACGTGCTTCCGTCGACAGCCACCAGCTTTCTCGTTCAAGAATGGAACTAAGCGACTCATCCACTCAGTGGGATAACTGTCTTAACAGTTCTGGTGATTAATTTTTAGCTACGAAGTGTTCTGCTATACTTCTTAGCAGGTGACCTGGTTTCGTTTGACTGCCATCTTATAAATACTGTATATCGTCGTTGAGCCTCGAAATTTGTTATGTGATAATGTTGAGGGGAGTAATACAGACCCGCAGCGCATGTTGATATAGTTCATGCAGTACTGAACTTAGATGACAGAACCTTTCTGGTCATAGTTCTATTTTGCTATTTGCTTTACGTCGCACCGACACAGATAGGTCTTATGGCGACGGTGGGATAGGAAAGGCCTAGGAATGGGAAAAAAAGCGGCCGTGGCCTTAATTAAGGTACAGCCCCAGCATTTGCCTGGTGTTAAAATGGTAAACCAGGGAAAACCATCTTCTGGGACGCCGACAGTGGGATTCGACCCCACTATCTCCCGGATGCAAGCTCACAGCTGCACGTCCCTAACCATACAGCCAACTTGCCTGGTGGTCAGAGTTCTAAGCTGAAATATATACCACATAGGGGATTTTCTAGACTCAATAATGAATCCCTGTAACCCCTGTGGTTGGGGGTCGCATATGAAGAATACACCAACGGTATCCCAAAAGGTGACTAAAAGGGGCCCCGGGGGCTCTCATGTTGGGAGCATGGGTTGGTGACCACGGGGCCCTTAGCTGATTCCTGGCATTGCTTACACTTACTTGTGCCAGGCTCCACAATTTCATCTATCCTGTCCGACCTCTCTTGGTCAATTCTTGTTCTTTTCCGACCTCGATGGTATTAGAGCATTCGTGGCCTAGGGAGTATTTCATTTTCACGCCCTTCGCGCAGCTGTGAGCTTGCATTCGGGGGACAGTGGGTGTGAATCCTAATGTCGGCAGCCCTGAAAATGGATTTCCGTGGTTTCCCATTTCCACACCAGGAAAATGATGGGGCTGTACCATAATTAAAGCTACGGCAGCTTCGTTTCTTCTCCGTTATTTCATTTTTCGAAGTGACGGATCGCTTCATTTTCTCTCTCTTTCCATCTCTACACCCTGTGGATGGGAGACGCAGACGAAAAATACATCCACAATATCCCTTGTCTGTCGTAAGAGGCGACTAAAAGGGGCGACCAAGGGATGATTGTAATAGAAACATGAAACCACTTGTGATCATTACCATCACGCGAGGAACACCTTGGGGTGCCTTTATTTGCGAATAGTACCACTATGTTAGGTACTCAATAGGTTTGTGATTAGTAGCAACAGAAGGTGAGTCTGTATGGATTTTGCAGAACCCATTATTAGTACCATTGTGAGAAACACCACGGGTCTGGGCGTTACCTGTGATTAGTACCACTATATCAGCGAAACGCTGGGTCTGCGTTGCCTGTTCTTAGTACCCACTATATGAGGAACACCACAGGAAGACTGGCGTCCGTGATTGGTACACCTAGGTGAGGAACACCATGGGTTTGCGTTGCCTATGAGTGGCGCCATTATGTGAGAAACGCCATAGGTCTGCGTTACCTGTGCGAAGTACAATACTAGTGAGTAGTAGTCTACCATAATGTGTGGAACACCGTGAGTCTACGCTACTTTTGATTAGTACCGCAGCATGACAAGTACCATGGTTCTACTTTAGTAGCAATAAGTATCATTATGAGGGGCCGTTGACCTGGTTTTTAGACCCCTTTAGACAACAAGCATCCTCGATTCAGGATTGTGCTTTAGAAGCAGTCCCTTGGTTAGTAATAATAAATTTTGTGATAGTTTTTGTGACGGATCCACTGACTGTGTTAAATTCATATCCATCCATCCATTCGTTCTTCATCATCGCGTTGTTTATTCTGGCCAGTTGATGATTCTGAACTTTTAAATCAGGGCCTCTCAGGCTGCATGCGCTTGGTGCATGCACTGTGCACGGTGCAAAAGACGACTTCCCTCGGTTGACCAGAGTGCAGACCCCCACTCCTCGATTTACTCTCTCTTTCCTCACGTCTGTCTCGCTCTCTCCCCCTGTCTCCCTCTACCACACTTGCTCCGTAGCGCTCTAAATCCGAGCTGACTTGAGCCGAGTAGAGCCGAGCTTAGCCGAGTAGCCTAGAGACGAAGCGTTAGTCCGAGCTGAACCGAGCGGGACCGATGCACAGTGTATGGAGATCTTGCGCCTCGATTTGCACGCGTGAAATTTTGGGCGTTTGAGAGGCCCTGTTTTAAATTGTCATTAATTTACGTCTCATTTCGTATCATTAGGGGCCGATGACCTAGCCCCTTTAAACAACAATCATCATCATCAGACTCAGACTCAGTAACCATAAACAGTACTTATTTAAGCCCACGGTTTAGGATAGAATCCTGACAAAGTCGATTGCCTTCTTCAAAGAGTGTAAATTAAAAACACAAGAAAAACAACATAATGTCAGATCTTCACAAGTGTGTACTAGCTCGTACCAAAAGCGGTCAATGTATTTATTTCTATGCTAAAATCCATAATCAGGGCGAAATTTCGTTAATTTACAGTTCTCTGGGATCAGTAGCTCGGTCTCGTGGTGTAGAGCTGCAGGGATAGCATGGCCATCTGTTTCTTGGAGGTTCAGTTCATGACCATTCGAGGGACTTTAATTGTGGACTGAAGGCTGTAGCAGGATTCAATTAGCCTCATGAGACCAACCGAGGCGCTGATGATACGAGAGACAGCGGACCCGGTCATGGAAGTCAATACAGCTGAGGATGTCGTTGCACTGACCACGTGGCATTCTGTTCTTTTCAGTCGTCGTGGAAGGCAGAAACCCTACTGGGTTGTTGCTCTACGGGTTTGTTTGTTTGTTTGTTTTGATATCCATGATAAATGGTGTTAATCACCTCACATCATTATTGACATAGCCTCAGATCAGTCCTAAACATGCGACGGAACATTAGTTCAAACTAGTCCGGCTCCTTGACTGAATGGTCAGCGTACTGAATTTCGGTTCTGAGGACTCCATGTTCAATTCCCGGCCGAGTTGGAGGTTTTGACCTTAAATGGTTTATTATGTTAGTTCAGGGACTGGATGTTTGTTCTGTCCACAAGTTACCTTCAACTCATACACCTCACATAACACTATCCTTCACAACAATTACACAGAGTTTCCTACACATGGCAGATGCCACCCACTCTCAATATTGCCAACTTATATTTTCAAGATCCGCTAAATACTACTAAAAATCCACTAAAATTCCGCCAAGAAATCCGATCTCAAATAATGAGCAATAAAAATGAGCAATAATAATAATAATAATAATAATAATAATAATAATAATAATAATAATAATAATAATAATAATAATAATAAGTAAATGTTTGCACTCATCTGATCTGTGAGTTTCACTGGGATAATTTGCTATTTGCTTTACGTCGCACCGACACAGATAGGCCTTATGGCGACGATGGGATAAGAAAGAGTTAGGACTGGGAAGGGAGCGGTCGTGGCCTTAATTAAGGTGCAGCCCCAGCATTTGCCTGGTGTGAATGGGAAACCACGGAAAACCATTTTCAGGGCTGCCGACAGTGGGGTTCGAACCCACTATCTCCGGCGCTCCTACCTGCACGGCCAACTTGCCCGGTTCCCTGGGATTAACCCCCCTGCCGGCGAGCTAAAACTTACAGGCGTTTTACTGCAGCGTGCAATTTAGGTGAATTCACTACCTCAAGGGCTACACGCAGAACAGGCCAGTTCATTAAACGGTCTTCCTTCATACATAAATATAAATGCTACTCTTTCCCAGTTTCATTATCTGTCGTCATTCCTCAACTAAGAGATAAGTACCCATTCCCCACAGATTACAAATTTATGATACCATGATCTCTTAACATCATATCCAAAAAACATGTTTTCCCTCATGTGACTGCTAGCTCCTGACAAGAAATACGGAATAGCTCGGAGACAGACTGGAGTACATATTTAAAAAAACGTAAAATGGATAAAACACTAAATTCCGCTATAATAAATCTAGAATTCCGCCAAAAATTCCGCTGTCCGCTAAATGATATATTTCTCCGCCGACAGTCTTCTAATTCCGCCAAATTTAGCGGATAATCCGCTAAGTTGGCAACACTGCCCACCCTCGACCGAGGGTCTGCCTTACAAGGGCTGCACCCGGCTAGAAATAATCACATGACATTCTGATAGTTCGAGCTAAGGCCTTGAAACGGCTGCTCAGATCCATAAGTGCAGGACTTCACAACATGTTGTTAAATTTCTCCTTGGGAAAATCAAATCATCATAAATACTGTCTGTCTTTCAATAAATGAAAGTTATTGATAGCGATGAATTTATTTGCATCCAACGAATAGTTTTCGAGAGACACCTGTATGTGATCTGGAGACAGCAAGTGTAGGATTCGGTGCATCGAAAGGGGGAAACCGACTCAGGACCTATGAAACTACCGCGAATGAAATAATCAATTCTCTAGAATATGGCGAGATGAGGCTTCCTTGATAAGAGTCTTCCATATGCCTCTCAATGGCCATCCACAAATACTTCACAACGCAGCCTGCACGGTTGCTAGGTAATATCGTGTCATGCATTTTGTATTTCAGAGGACCCCCTGCCCTTAATACTCAAATGAACGTGCATTGTCCGACTCGTTGGTTGAATGGTCAGTGTACTGGTCTTCTGTTCAGGGGGTCCCGGGTTCTATTCTCGGCCAGGTCGGGGATTTTAACCTTTACTGGTTAATTCCAACAGCCCGGGGGCAGGGTTTTTGTGCTGTCCCCACCACCTCTACAACTCACACACCACACATAACACAATCCTCCACCACAATAACACGCAGTTACCTACACATGGCAGACGTCACCCACCCTCATCGGAGGGACTGCCTTACAAGGGTTACACTCGGCTAGAAATAGCCACACGAAATGATTATTATAACGTACATTGACATTTACGGTCTATGACGTAACTACAAAGTTCTTGTCGCTGAAGAACGCACACTGATCGCTCGCCCACTCACTTATATTGCTGTGTGTCCGCAGATAAAAAATCCCAACGTGAGCATCTCTGTCACAGAGTAACCGTTGTGGTACCATCATCTCAGGCTCAGAGAGAACTTTCTAACACTATACCAAATATTTAGACAGTAACATGGGTGAATTTTCAAAAACGATTTCAACTTAACATTGCCTTGCCATGATATTCTCTCAAATTCAAGGAGTTTTGTTGAGCGAATGTAAGACATACAATGCTATACATCTTAAGCACCTTTGCATGCGTCTTGATTTCGGACTTCTTAATCGTGAACCAAATTATTTATTTATTTATTTATTTATTTATTTATTTATTTATTTATTTATTTATTTATTTATTTATTTGCCTCTTTGAAAGTACACAGGCAGTAGGCCCAATACAGTAACACAACAAATCATATAATACATATGTACGTAAAAATAATGCAAAATAATGAAAACAGAGAAAGAAGAATAAAAATAAAATACACATACGGAGAAAATAACGATCTAAAATACATCAAAGTATTTATATACCACGAACATACGGGTATTAAAACAAAGACATAAGTAATGTTACTACAATATAATAATAAATACATTGAAATGAAATGAAATGGAATGACGTATTGCTTTTAGTGCCGGGAGGTGTCCGAGGACTTGAGCTCGCCAGGTGCAGGTCTTTTGATTTGACATCCGTAGGCGACCTGCGCGTCGTGATGAGGATGAAATGATGATGAAGACGACACATACACTCTGCTCTCGTACCAGCGGAATTAACCAATGATGGTTAAATTTTCCGTCCCTACAGGTAATCGAACCCGGGACCCCTGTGACCAAAGGCCAGCATGCTAACCATTTAGCCATAGAGCCGGACATAAATACCTTCAGGAGCACCGATTATATGTAAAACCAAGCCTGAATTTATAAATTACGAACACAGGCCTTTAAATGTATGTTAATGCTAGTGTGTGATTCTGAAAATATATTCCTGCAGCAAACGTGCTGTTAAAACGTAGCATTTTAATAAATGGTGAGTTCAAGTGATAAGATGTTCTGGATCTTTGAATGTAAAATACTGTACTCTTGCGAGCTCTAACTCGTGGAGCATGAAAGGAGATAAAATTAAACAATCCTATTGAATTAAATTTATTGTTTACAATTATGGTTGTCCGCCTCTGTGGTGTAGTGGTTAGCGTGATTAGCTGCCACTCTCGGAAACCCGAGTTCGACTCTTGGCCCTGCCACGAAATTTAAAAGTGGTACGAGGGCTGTAACAGGGTCCACTCAGTATCGGGAGGTCAAGTGAGTAGAGGTGGCTTCGATTCCCACCTCAGGCATCCTCGAAGTGGTTTTCCGTGGTTTCCCACTTCTCCTCCAGGCAAATGCCGAGATGGCACCTAACTTAAGGCCAAAGCCGCTTCCTTGGCTGTCCCTTCCAATCTTCCTATCCCTCCACAAGACCCTTGTTCAGCATAGCAGCTGAGGCCGCCTGGGCGAGGTACTGGCCCTCTTTCCCAGTTTCATCCCCTCGGTCCAAAGTCTCACGCTCCAGGACACTGTCCTTGAGGCGGTAGAGGGGGGATCCCTCCCTGGATCCAACGGATTTCAACAAGCTTCATTGTACCTGTGGGAAACACTCAACAGTAACTCGTGTGGAAGATTTGATGATGATGATGATGATGATGCTTGTTGTTTTAAGGGGCCTAACATCGAAGGTCATCGGCCCCTTGTGGAAGATTTAGGTCAATACGCTTTCGTTTTCGAAAAAATTGAGTCAAATGTCATAACTCAGGATCTGGTTCGGGCAAAGTGGAGGTGCTATAACACAAATTTTACATAAACATGTCAGGTCCGCAACCTAATAATTTCCGAAAACTTGGTGAATCCCGGTTCCAATGCAACGCGTATATAACTTGCTTGAAGAGCTACACTGCAGTCAACCGGAGCGGTGTCGATTGGTCAGCGTATTTGTCTGCGGATCTTGAGGACGTGAATTCGAGTGTTGTTGCAGCAATATTTTTCGTTTCAAAATATGTGTATTTTAATACCTGGCTTTACGTCGCACCGACACAGATAGGTCTTGTGGCGACATTGGGACGGGAAAGGGTTAGGATTGGGAAGGAAGCATCCGTAGCCTTGGTTAAGGTACAGCCCCAGCATTTGCCTGGTTTGAAAATGGAAAAACACGGAAAACCATCTTCAAGGATGCGAGAATGGGGTTCGAACCCACTATCTCAGGAATGCAATCTGATAGCTACGTGACCCAAACCGCACAGCTACTTGTTCAGTACTTCCATTATTTTGTCCATTCTGATCACCCCTTTACACTACGGCTCTGTTAAATGAAAGTGGCCCACACTCTGTCTCGTCATTAATAGTTTTCTTTGGTAGGTGTGGAGCAGATGTTCCTCGTTGGTCCGTGCCAAAAAAGATTGTCTTGTCTTGTGTGTTTTCAGCAGAAGAACAGGGACAGTCTAAAAATAGCACTCAACAAGCTGACATCTTTCTCAATTGAATCTTAAACTCCCGAAACGAAAGATGAGAGCTCGTAATTTTCTCTTCAGCTTCTACGCTAGTGACAAACAGTCGAGTCCCCGATATGAAAATAGAAAATCTGATAATAAATAATGTTACGTAACTGTGAGAGCAGACCACCAGTCTGGCAGGATCTGGTGAGGTTAGTAGTGGTCTATGAGTGAGCGACCGGGCGAGTTGGCCGTGCGTGTAGAGGCGCGCGGCTGTGAGCTTGCATCCGGGAGATAGTAGGTTCGAGTCCCACTATCGGCAGCCCTGAAAATGGTTTTCCGTGGTTTCCCATTTTCACACCAGGCAAATGCTGGAGCTGTACCTTAATTAAGGCCACGGCCGCTTCCTTCCAACTCCTAGGCCTTTCCTATCCCATCGTCGCCATAAGACCTATCTGTGTCGGTGCGACTTAAAAAAAGTAAAAATCAAAATCGATGGATTTAGAGTTCAACAGAGTTCAATATAATACAACACACATTCGACCTGTGGGTCAGATATTTCCAACAGAAAGAATATGATCTAGGCCGCGATAGCTCAATGTTAGAGTATCCGACGTGAATTTGGAAGGCACTGAACACGACCTTATAAGATAAGAACTGAGTTGCAGGGCTGAGTGGCTCAGATGGTTGAGCTGCAGGCCTTCTGACCCCAACTTGGCAGGTTCGATTCTGGCTCTGCCCGGTGGTATTTAAAAGTGCTCGAGTACGTCAGTCTTGTGTCGGTGGATTTACTGGCAGGTAAAAGTACTCCTGTGGGGCTAAATTCCGGCACCTCGACGTCTCCGAAAACCGTAAAAGTAGTTAGTGTGACGTAAATCAATAACATTATTAAGAATTGATTTCGAGTACAATGCAATCATACGCACAGCACGCGACAATCGCGCACTCTGTAATTGTGTTGGCAGTAGTGCCAAACTTGCAGCTTAGATTCTTTCCAATGGAACAAATTAGGTCACCTTAGCTCAATGAGAAATCGGAAGGTCATAGGTTCGAATCCCATTGTTATCCGATTGGCCTTTTTTTGTCTATACTTAATGCGCTACGGTTATGGGGCCATGTGCTATATTCGGGAGACGCGTGGGTTCGAACCCCACCGTCGGCTGTTCTGTGGTTTCCCATTTCCATTTGCAGGAAAATGCCGGATCAGATCCTATTAATTGGCCACAGCCGATTCCTTCCACCTCCTTATCCAATTTCATTCACCATCATTCCTTTCGTCTTCATTAGCCTCCTCAGCTGAGACTGCCGTCAGGAAGGGCATCTGGCCATAAAACGTGTCATGCAAATTCATCTCGTTTGTTGCTTGATGAGGTTACGGAAGAAAAATCTTGCCAAACAAGCATTTAACAGTAAGAGAAGTCTTTTGACAAATATGAATGATGTAATGTTGGTTTGTGAGTGTTAGGGTTCGGAAGTTTAAGACCTAAATAAGTAAAAACGATGCTAGCAATAATGCCATAAAAACAAGCTAAATATGACCTAAAAAGATAAAATATGACTTAAACATTTTAAGGATAGGTTGTAACTATTAGAGCAGGGCCTCTCAGGGTGCATGCATCGGTGCATTGAGCGGCGCAAAGTGCAAAACACGACTTCGCTTGGTTGATCAGAGTGCAGCTCCCCACTCCTCGATTTTGAGCTACAGCACTGACTCTTTCTCTTTCCCTACGCTTGCCTCGCTCGCTCCGCCTGTCTCCCACTTCCTCACTTGCTCTGCCGCGCTCCGCCGTCCGATCAGAGTTGTGGCGAGCTTAGCCGAGTAGCCCCGAGCGTGTAGCAAAAACACGCTGGTCCGAATAGAGCCGAGTCGGACCGATGCACAGAACCTCTGCGCCTCGGCTTGTACGTGTGGGATTTTGGGCGTTTGAGAAGCCCTGTATTAGAGTATTATTAACATTATACGTATCAAACAGCCATAAGCGATAATACAGCAGACACATTTAATCATGCAGACTGACGGAGCTACAGTAGATAAATTAAAACTTTATACTCAATTCAATAGACTATCAAAGCCGTGAGATGGACTTCTCACGCTGTTTTTGCTAAAAAGGAACCAAAGATTATTAACATGCTTTTTATTATCTCTCGGTGTACGTTCGTACAGCATCTCTCTCTCGGAATCATGTCTTCTATACCTGCTACCTATCTTTTTCGGGAAAAAGAAGGAAAAGTACATCTACTACAGTATTTTGAAATCCTGTGTTTGAAGATCGACACAGACAACATGTACCTTGTTGAAAACGGCGCTTCAACTTAAACAAACATTCTCAAAATATAACTAAATATGACGTTATATCACTGAAATGTGTAAAATATGACCAAAGTAATAGAATGGCCGAAATATGCATTTATAGGGTGTGTCATAATTAATAGCGCAAAGTGAAACAGCTGTAAGTACACGATACTAGAAGAAAAAGTTTTAGTAAACATGGATCTGCAAACGAGACACTCGAATGAGTGTACACTTCATCCTAGTTAGGGGAAGGTACCTATACAAAATTAAGAAAAAATATTAGATAGGCCTGCTTTGGTAGAAGTGCAGTTGTTTTTAATGAACGGGAGAATTCGTAGTTTAATGAAGTGTTCAAAGTGTCGTCCTTGTACCCGGATGCAGTCTGCACTCATCACTGCATTGAGTTTCGAATTCTTTCAAACATGCCTGGATCATTTGGAAATTCTTGAGAACCATTTACAAGTCCCTGCTCCAATTATTCAGCCGTGTTAACAGCAGTGCCGTGTTATTGGGCCGTACACTTTACCAAACAAACTCAATGGACGGAATTACCTTCTATTTCTGCGGCATTATATTCCAGGATTGCCTGCATGCGGGTACAAGGACGACACTTTAAATACTTCCTGTACACTGTACAGTAATTGTAACGTACTGAGTAAGACTCTTCACTTGTTCATTAAAAACAACTGCACTTCTACCAAAGTATCTAATTACTTTTCTTGATGTTGTATTGGTACATTGGTACCTTTTCCTAACTAGGATGTCGTTAACATACAATCAAGTCAGTGGTGGCAGGTAACCACAAATTCTAAATTATCTCGCAATTGGCTCGTTTGTAGACCCATGTTTACTAAGAATTTTTTGCTTCTTGTATCGTGTACTTGCAGCTGTTTTAATTTGCGCTATTAATTATGAGACTCTTTGTATATGCAACATAAAATTGCTTAACGGGGACAGGGACCCATCATTCACTCTTATTTTTAAAATTTCAGGTAAAATTACCTAACATCTAAACCTTAGTGATTATTTTCCTTAGTTTCCTTTCGTACTCACTAAACCCTCTTGTATGAACCAGTAAAATACAGTTTATAGTTACAGCTAGATATCAGGATAAGTTTAACGGAACCCCTAAGCCAGGGAAGGTCATATCAATTGACGTCTCTGACACGCACAATATACACGCATCGTTTACGCAATCCAGAGAGATTGCGTGCTCTAATCACGGAGATTCAATTTAGGGGAACTATTTATTGTCTTCCTCCCTCAGCTTCTATCCCCCTGTGTGCTATTATTGTGACGGATCGCCAGGGTTGGGGGTTTCGACTCGACGATAAATATCTTCAGCCATTCGGTCAGAGTCTCGGCTAGTCTGTAGTCGTTCATAGGTGAATATACGTTACGGAACCAAATCGTTTTCCGTAAAGTGGCCTCGGTTTCTTATTGGTAAAAAGAGACAAAAAATCTAGTGCAGAATATGTTCTTTCTTTCCTTCTTTCTTAATCCGTTAAACGTCCATGGTTGGTTTCTCCCTCGGACTCAGCGAGTGATCCCACCTCTACCGCCTCAAGGGCAGTGTTCTTGAGCGTGAGACTTTGGGTCGAGGTACAACTGGAGAGGAGGATCAGTACCTCGCCCAGGCGACCTCACCTTCTATGCTGAACATGGGCCTTATGGGAGGATGGGAAGATTGTAAAGAATAAAGAACGAAGAGCGAAGGAAGCGGCTGTGGTCTTAAGTTAGGTACCATCCCGGCATTTGCCTGGAGGAGAAATGCGAAACCACGGAAAACCACTTCGAGGATAGCGGTGTGAATCGAACACCCCGTTACTCAGTCGACCTCCCGAGGCTGAGTGGACCACTACACGACAGAGGCGGAGTGAATATATTCTACTAGGTTATATCAAAGATATACTGTGCTAACGAAACAATAAGAAAGCAATACAACCCAAGTTAACCAATCGGAATTTAATTTGACCTAAATAATTTTCCATTCATAACTTCACGTTAAATCTGACTCTGGTTATATTCCAGACGCTTTCACAAATTTCAGACTAGTTTGAGGTACTACTGTAGAACGGAATCCACTCAACTTGAGGTATTATAGTTTAATAGAGAAGATGGTTAGAACCTCTAAAATGGTTCCAGTGGTTACGAACTTCAGATACAGCCCTAGCACTTGCCTGGTGTGAAATTAGTAAACCACGGAAAACCATCTTCAGGCTACCGACAGTAGGGTTCGAACCGAATATCTCCCGAATGCAAGATACGTGACCCGCACCACGTATCAACTTGCTCGATTTCAATTATTTAAAATTGAGAAAAATATTCGTAATAAAAATGCGTGCATGAGAGGTTTAATTAAAGACAGCGGCTTACTTCCAAGCCATTTCCAATCGCATCGTCACCAAAACCTTACTGAGTTAATGTAATGTTTAATCACTGGCAAAGAAAACAAAATATGATGTCAAATGTCCGTGTGGGGATATCAAATGGTTAATAGCCTATGTCTTTCAACACAGCCGGGCTGAGTGGCTCAGACTATTGAGGCGCTGGATTTCTGGCTCCAACTTGGCAGGTTCGATCCTGGCTCAGTCCGGTGGTATGTGAAGGTGCTCAAATACGCCAGCCTCGTGTCAGAAGATTTACTGGCACATAAAGTAACTCATGCGGGATGGAATTACAGCACCTCCGCGTCTCCGAAAACCGTAAAAGTAGTTAGTAGGACATAAAGCAAATAACATTATTATTATTATTATTATTATTATTATTATTATTATTATTATTGTCTTTCAACAAATGGAACTGAAATTAGTAACGATGCATTTATTTGCATCTAACGATTCGTTTTCGAGAGATATCTGTATGGAATTTGGAGTCGATAAGTTTAGAATTCAGTGTATCAAAAGAGGACAACTGAATTAGGGCCTATGAAACTAACACGAATAAAATAATCAGTTCTCTAGAGCAGGGGTTGCCAAATTGTAGCGGTTCGAGGACCACACAGGAAAACTTAATCATGATCGAGGGCCGCACATAATAATAGGCCAATTTTCGTAAAATTATGCAAATAGAACAGAGGTATCAGTATGAAATTGTATGCGTAGTTCAAGTGAATGAAGATTTTATCATTTGAATTGCTTACAACACTATTTTACAATAACTGCATAAAAGAGTGAAATTTGGATTTTAAATTTAAAAAAATCAAAAATACTCTATTCAGGTCAAGTGAATTCTTAAAAAGAGGAAATAATATTAAAGTAAGAATTAGTTCTGTCTTAGGCTAACGGGTATAAAATCAATACATTATTGAACGAGCTATAAAATATTTTTTATAAATTTTCTTCACATTATTTCTTAAAATGCTTTCACGGGCCACAAAATGTGGCTTCGCAGGCCTCCTGCGGCCGGCGAGCCACCTTTTCGAAATCCCTGCCCTACCGTATGATGAGATGAGGCCTCTTTGATAAAAGAGCCATCTATGTCTGTCAGTCATGGCCACCCATTACTACTTTACATCAAAGCCTCCAAGATCACATCGACCATCTGTACTCTAACGCTCCTCTTGCATAATATAGTATATATAATACTAACTGAACCGGGCAAGTTGGCCGTGCGGTTAGGGCCGCGCAGCTGTGAGCTTGCACCCGGGAGATAGTGGGTTCGAACTCCACTGTAGGCAGCCCTGAAGATGGCTTTCATTGGTTTCCCATTATCACACCAGGCAAATGCTGAGGCTGTACCTTAATTAAGGCCACGGCCGCTTCCTTCCCATTCCTAGGCCTTTCCTATCCCATCGTCGCCATAAGATCTATCTGTGTCGGTGCGACGTAAAGCAAATAGCAAAATAGGACTCTGACCAGAAAGGTTCTGTCATCTAAGTTCAGTACTGCATGAACTTTATCAACATGTGCTGCGGGTCTGTATTACTCCCCTCAACATTATCACATAACAAATTTCGAGGCTCAAAGACGATATACAGTACAGTATTTATAAGATGGCAGTCAAACGAAACCAGGTCACCTGCTAAGAAGTATAGTAGAACACTTCGTAGCTCAAAATTAATCACCAGAACTGTTAAGACAGTTAACCCACTGAGTGGATGAGTCGCTTAGTTCCATTCTTGAACGAGAAAGCTGGTGGCTGTCGACGGAAGCACGTCTGTGCCCAGTCCATTTTGTTTGCTCGAGGAAGCACCCCGGCAAAACGAATGGAATAATCACCCAACGTTTCCACTGTGCGTTGCCAGCGGTGGGGCAGGCGCTGAATACCATTCGCTGCATGTGTATCACTAACGTGTGACACCTCTCTCCGAAATGCTGTTAGGATGTCCTCTTTGTTAGCAAACCGTTGTTCACGTAATGGCTTCTTGACTTTGGGGATTAGATCAAAGTAACATGGGATCAGATCAGGCGTATAAGGCGGCTCCTGCTTGTTGACTTCTATTTTGTGACGCTCTCACTCACACACTGAACTTGGGGGCATGCTTAGATCCACACTGTTGTTTACATACACCATCTAGTGGCATCATAAGCAAGTACATACCGAACGTTTCTAAATGCATATCTTAGATTTTCCGTGTTGTCTCCTGTTCGCAAAAAAAAAAAAAAAAAAAAGCCATGACTTACGGCTCGATCTACATATATATCATACAGGGTGGTCGGAAACAACGTGTACCGGATATATAAGCTACTAAATAACTTGAAAAAGATATTCGATATTTCGCCCCGTTGTCATTTTATGAGCTGCTGAAGTTAGGCAGTTAGATCAATTTGCGGGAGAATTCGAAAGGATTTTACGAGGCGGCGTTGCTAAATATGCACGTGATTGAAGACCGGCTTGACAGCACCAATCAGAGAAACGAAACCTTTGCCATGGGAAGGATTTAAACACGAAGCTCCGAGCTGACAGGATCGCGCCATAGCAAGTACGCTACGGTGACACAGGCTGTAGTGTACGGTGTGTTTGTGTTTGATGCTGATTTCTCGACATGGCTCTCAAGATGGTCTTAATCCACGTGCAGATTTAGTAACACCGCCTTGCAAAGTCCATTTGAATTCGCCCGCGAAGCAATCTAATTTGCTAATTTCAACAGCTGATAAAATGAAAATGGCGTGAGACATCGATACCTTTTTTTTTTTTCAAATTATTGATCAGTATGACCAACTCTCTAAGTCTCGTATACCAGGTTCACATCGTTTCCGACCACCTTGTATATTTGTTAGTCATGGCCATCCATTAGTGCTTTACATCACAGCCTGCACGGTTGCTAGGTAACATCACGTCACACATTTTGTATCACTGATTTCGTGACGCAAATTTTTAGATGACATCCAGCCGCAAGGCTTTTATGTCATAAACACTCTCTTCCCAATCCCTTAGTCCACCCTCCGTTACACATCAAGCCTATCAAAACGACTGATGCGCATCCAGACTGTCTATAATTATTGGAGTATCACGTGGTAACACGACGATATTCTCAGCCGTATCCCTTGCTTTTCGTGACCAGACCCACTGTCTCGTACCTGACGGCACCTTACTTGGCCTTACAAGCCTGAGTGAACACCTTTCAAGTCCTCTTGTCCAGAATGAAAATATTTGGACTGATTAGGATTCGAATCAGGGGCTTCCAGAAAAAAAGACAGCCACGCAACTTCAACACCAAAGGGCTGGATTTCCAAATTATAGTCTGAGTTATCTATAAGCACAAGAAAAGTAAGTGGAAAAAGAGGACGAGGCAGAAGAAGAATGTCTTAGCTTGAGCATCTGAGAGGGTAGTTGCATTACATTCTTCCACACAGCTATCATTATAGGTCTCATAAACATAACAACATTCGAAACGGTTAAGGCTGATTTATTCAGCGACCACTCAACCAGTATCAAGTGAACAGCTTGAAGAGCTTGAGATACGTTATGAATGGCTGCCGAGATCTGCATGTTGTCCAGGTCATCCTTCACGTGCAAACATCGCATGCCATAGAGGGCCGAATGGACTTTGTTCCACTCCTCAAAAGTCCGATTACGTCTCCCGGATATGAAGCCGTAATCTTGGGATGTAGAAACTGACACCCTATAATTGATCAACTTTAATTTTTAAAGGAGCATAAAGGTTTCCTGTTTTAATTGAATTTTTATCGTCTGATCATTAGCCATGGTGCTGTTTCTCTTAGATACCGGTTCGTTCAGGCATAACTTGGTTACAAAAGTAACTGGCACGTAATGGGAATCAAAAATAGTTGGTTTTGGTTAAAAGTCAGTGGTAATGACACTGATCCATGAAATCCACGACCTTGTATTTACTTATATTTCAGGAATTTTTTTTATTGACTGATCATCATCATCATCATCATCATCATCATCATCATCATCATCATCATCATCATCAACATAATCATCATCATCAAAATGTTGTGTTTGTTGCTCCAACCATTGTTCTGTTTTCTGCGGGCTTCTTCATTTTTTTGCTAATTCTGACACCTGGTGACCTCAAGTTCAAGTATATTTTGGCGCGATCTCCTTTTTCCTCCTCTCTTACCCAGAGCTTGCCCTAATGTATGTTAATTATAAAGCCGGGCGGAGTGGCTCAGGTGGTTGAGGCGCTGGCCTTCTGACCCCAACTTGGCAGGTTCGATCCTGGCTCAGTCCGGTGGCATTTGAAGGTACTGAAATACGTTAGCCTCGTGTCGGTAGATTTACTGGCACGTAAAAGAACTCCTGCGGGACAAAATTCCGGCATCTAGGCGCCTCCGAAAACCGCCAGAAGTAGTTATTATTATGTTAATTATAAAGCTACTGTGTCTTAACAAGTTTTGTTTTCCTCCCCTAGTTATTAACTGTGATGTTTCTGTTCCCTTACGTCTTTTAAAACTTCTTCATTGCCGTGCCTTTTTTATTTCTTATCTATGCTCTCTACACAAGAGTGGAAGAGTTTGGAATGTGGGTGCACAGACGGATGCTCCACATTTCATGGACAGAAGGAAATTGGAATCCCGAGATGTTGGATCGATTGAGAAAGGACGACATATATTGTCAATAAAAAGGAGGCATTTAGAATATTCAGGCCATGCGATACGGAGTGAAGTTCAAGTTGCATACGTAGTGAACGTGATAGACGACGAACTTTGTGGATGAAGAATCTCATGAACTGCTATGGGTTCATCACTGTGTCCCTGTTGCTTGCTGCTGCATCCAACTCAAGATCGCCATGTTGATTGGTAAACTTTGCTAGAAAATTGCGCATTAAGAACAAGAAGTCTATTCTTTCATACTTCAATTTTAATGACCGGACGAGTTGGCCGTGCGGTTAGGGGTGCGCAGCTGTGAGCTTGCATCCGGGAGATAGTGGGTTAGAACCCACTGTCTTCAGCCCTGAAGATGGTTTTCCGTGGTTTCCCATTTTTACACCAGGCGAATGCTGGGGCTGTACCTTAATTAAGGCCACGGCCGCTTCCTTCCCGTTCCTAGGCCTTTCCTATCCCATCGTCGCTATAAGACCTATCTGTGTCGGTGCGACGTAAAGACACTAGCAAAAAAAAATCAATTTTAAGGTAGACTTTCGTTCCTCGACAACGGGCCCATAAAAAAGGATACTTTTAGTGTTAGGGTAGAACGCGTATATCACTGAGAGTATTCAACATACGATTATGTTTAATGTCTCAATTGACAGATAAAAGAGGCTTCCAGCTGAAAAATGTCTGAATGGTAGTTTTCATGAAATAGCGCTTCAAAGCTTTGGAAAAGCATTCTTTCTGATTATATAAGACATGTTTGCAAAATTAATAAATGGTTTGACAGAAGGCAGTTCGAGTTTAGGAAAGGTTATTCCACTGAAGCCCAACTTGTAGGATTCCAGCAAGATATAGCAGATATCCTGGATTCAGGAGGTCAATTGGACAGTATTGCGATTGACTTATCTAAGGCATTTGATAGGGTAGATCATGGGAAACTACTGGCAAAAATGAGTGCAATTGGACTTGACAAAAGAGTGACTGAATGGATGGCTCTGTTTCTAGAAAACAGAACTCAGAGAATTGGAGTAGGTAAAGCTTTATCTGTCCCTGTAAAATTAAGAGGGGAATTCCTCAAGGCAGTATTATTGGACCTTTATGTTTTCTTATATATTTCAGTGATATGTGTAAAGAAGTGGAATCAGAGATAAGGCTTTTCGCAAATGATGTTATTCTGTACAGAGTAATAAATAAGTTACAAGATTGTGAGCAACTGCAAAATGACCTCGATAATGTTGTGAGATGGACAGTAGGCAATGGTATGATGATAAACGGGGATAAAAGTCAGGTTGTGAGTTTCACAAATAGGAAAAGTCCTCTCAGTTTTAATTACTGCGTTGATGGGGTGAAAGTTCCCTTTGGGATCAATGTAAATACCTAGGTATAAATATAAGGAAAGATCTTCATTGGGGTAATCACATAAATATGATTGTAAATAAAGGGTACAGATCTCTGCACATGGTTTTGTGGGTGTTTAGGGGTTGTAGTAAGGTTGTGAAGGAGAGAGCATATTTGTCCCTGGTGAGACCTCAACTTGAGTATAGCTCCAGTGTATGGGACCCTTACCAGTATTACTTGATTCAGGAACTGGAAAAAATCCAAACAAAAGCAGCTCGATTTGTTCTGGGCGATTTACGACAGAAGAGTAGCGTTTCAAAAATGTTGCAAAGTTTGGGCTGGGAAGACTTGGGAGAAAGGACACGAGCTGCTCGACTAAGTGGTATGTTCCGAGCTGTCAGTGGAGAGATGGCGTGGGAGGACATCAGTAGACGAATAAGTTTGGATGGTGTCCTTAAAAGTAGGAAAGATCACAATATGAAGATAAAGTTGGAATTCAAGAGGACAAACTGGGGCAAATTTTCGTTTATAGGAAGCGGAGTTAGGGATTGGAATAACTTACCAAGGGAGATGTTCAATAAATTTCCAATTTCTTTGCAATCATTTAAGAAAAGGCTAGGAAAACAACTGATAGGAAATCTACCACCTGGGCGACTGCCCTAAATGCAGATCAGTAGTGATTGATTGATTGATTGATTGATTGATTGATTGATTGATTGAAAGTAAGACAAAATGTATGGTAAATATGAAACGTCACACGCATGTATGTAGGCTATATGTATATATATGTTCAGTCCTCAACCTGAAGGTTGTTTGGATCCTCAACTGCTCCACCATTAGCTGTCATAGATGGCCCAACGATCACTGAAGGGGAGTACTGGGGAAATGAAGAGTGGGGTAGTTTCCCGTTGCTTTTCTCACTGATCTAGGAGTTGCTATGACGTATCAGTCTGCCAAGCCCATTGAAATGCATGCACCAACCGACCCTACACGCAATATTTTCACACCATTCATAGCAGGGACTGGCTGCATAAGGAATGGCATTACTAGTATCGCTCATATCTTAGTCACTTTCATATTGTCAAAGACAAGGATGAGACTGAGACAGATCAATGAAAGTAACAAAATTATTCTAGCCCATAGCAGAAGACATAGTACACTGTAAACACTAGGTCTCACCAGCAAAAGCATGTCATACACATACTCTGTTGTAAGATGACGCTGTGTTGACTCGCGCTCAGTTGGAGGTTAGCTGTCGTGAGTACATCGCGGTCAGTTGTATAGAATAACAAATGTAATAATAATAATAATAATAATAATAATAATAATAATAATAATAATAATAATAATAATAATAATAATAATAATAATAATCTTTAGTCCCGCTAACTACTTTTACGGTTTTAGGAGACGCTGAGGTGCCGGAATTTAGTCCCACATAAGTTCTTTTACGAGCCAGTAAATCTATAGACACGAGGGTGACGTATTTGAGCACCTTTTAATACTACCGAACTGAGCCAGTATCGAACCTGCCAAGTTGGGTCAGAAGGCCAGCGCCTCAACCGTCGAGCCACTCAACCCGGCAATAATGGAAAAGATTGACTTCATAAGTATACTCTGTTATAAGATGGCGCTGTGTTGACTCGCCTGCTCAGAGGTTAGCTGTCGTTGTGAATACATCGTAGTCAGTTGTATAGAATAACAGATGTCATCGAAAGAAATGAAAAGGCATTTGATTTTCTAAAACATCACTTTAATTTGAATGTCGTGCCGAGAAACTATCCCAGCACATCGGGCAATTCATTTACTGATCTTACTTTTACTCGTAAGTTAATATTACTCCCCAACTCTAAAATAATGTCTCTTATTTCTCATTTCACAGACCCATACTACACCGAGTTAGTACCCACATTCCAGGTGTGCCATGTTCTATTGAATCAAATTTATTATCCACATAATATTTATTTTTTATTTCTAATAAGTAAGTCTACGAAACCCTAAAAACCATGCGGCCGTTACAATAGTGATAGAGTACCGCCAATTTTTACTATTTTCCTTTTGCTGTTAGTTAAATGCGGCACTAACACATCGAAGGATTTTCGGCGACGTTAGGATGGGGAAGTGATAGAATTAGTATGGCAGTAGTCGTGGCCTTAACTAAAGTACAGCCCCAGGATTTGCATGGTGTGAAAGTGGGAAACTACGGAAAAGCGTCTTCAGGGTTGTTGACGGCGGGATTCGAACTCATTATTTCCCGAATATAAGCTTACAGCTATATGACCCAAGCCGCACGGTCAACTCGCTCGGTAAGGCTGATTTTCTGCCCGCCTGTTTTCGTAAGTCTTCTCCACAACTATATTTCAATTGCCTCAAAACCAGCTTTTGTCAAGAGAGTCTAGCTTTCACAATCTTATAACAATATAAGTTACTTCAAGTAAATATCTTCTCAAACGGTTTCTTTCTTTGTACCTCCGCTAAGAGAGTAATTTACTAAAGGAGGCTTTTTCCTCCTTCTGAAAGCTCGTTTGCCTATTACAATTTTTCATTTAATTTCTATAGATCATCTGTTGTTTTTTGTAATTAAATTATCTGAAAAACCAAACCCCATGGCACTACAGCCCTTGAAGGGCCTTGGCGTACCAAGCAACCGCTGCTCAGCCCGAAGGCCTGCAGATTACGACGTGTCGTGTGGTCAGCACGACGAATCCTCTCGGCCGTTATTCTTGGTTTTCTAGACCGGGGTCGCTATTCCACCGCCAGATAGCTCCTCAATTCTAATCACGTAGGCTGAGTGGACCTCGAACCAGCCCTCAGGTCCAGGTAAAAATCCCTGATCTGGCCGGGAATCGAACCTGGCGCCTCTGGGTAGGAGGCAGGCACGCTACCCCTACTTCACGGGGTCGGCAATTAAATTACCTAGATAACAAAATTTGGCAACTTGTTCCACTTTTGATGTTGAAAGTTTTTATTTGTTTTGTCCACTCAGAGTCGTTATTTTAGTTTTATTGGTAGTGATATTTAGCTCATGTGTTTCCAAAATGGATGAAAATTGGTGTAAGTGTTTTCTGCATGTCCTATTCAGTGTCAACCAATAGCGAAATGTCGTTTGCAAATCTTCCACAGTGGATGGCAATTCTATTTATTTTAATTCCACATGTCTCCGACACTTCTTTTTCTCGTCCTGCGTTGCCTGAACATGAAGAGAAGAGGGTTGGGAAGGGCACAAACACCCATTACCCGAGCCAGAAGAATTAATCAGACGCGATTAAAATCCCCAACGCAGCCAGCAATCGAACCCGGGACCCTCTGAACCGAAGGTCTGAACGCTGAGCATTCAACGAAGGAGTCGGAGCCAGGTGTCTTCGACTTCCTTTTAAAACAATAATCACCACTACCATCACCACCACCACCACCACCAGGTGTATCTGATTTTTCTTCTTTTTCCCCCACACTGTGGAGTCGCGGGTGCGAACTGCGCCACACAGTTTGGATTTAGTCGGATGTTTTACGGCCGGATGCCCTTCCTGACGCCAAGCCTATGTGGAGGGATGGAATCGCTAGTGCGTGTTTCTATGGTGGTTGGTAGGTAGTGTGGTATGTTGTCTGAATATGCAGAGGAGAGTGTTGACATGGGCACAACATCACAGTCCCACAGCCAGAAGAATTAATCAAACGCGATTAAAATCCCCCAACCCAGCCGGGAATCGAACCCGGGATCCTCTGAATCGAAGGCTTGAACGCTGAGCATTCAGCCAAGGAGGTGGACGCAGGTGTCTTTGACTTCTTCCTAAAACAGTTATCACTAAAACCACCACCAGCTGATGTTCTCGATACTATTAGTTTGAAATGATGAGCAGTTAAATGATACGTAAGTTGGCAACTCTGAGAATATAATTCATTACCGTCGTAATGTCCACCCCCGCTCAACGTGTGCTCTTTTTTATGGGGCGCTCGATTCTTTACGGCGAAAGTTACAAAGTACCTCTCGGCAGCTAGACGACATTAACGGGGGTTATTGTCCTCGTTCGCAAGTTTGTAAACGATTACAACATTTTGCAAGCCTCGTCTCGGCATAAAATATGTTACGGCTCATTTATAATTCGCATCCTGAACTCTACCATACCTCCCTTAGCCTTGTTTGTGTAAACATTTAAAGTTTAATCTGGGTGAATGCGAAGTGTACATATTTGTTTTATCTAAGGTGAAGCTGGCAAACAAATAGTTTTACATAGCTGTTGATACAGGAGATAAAGGAAATCAAAGAGGAATTTCGAAAATGTATCACAATCCAAGGAAAGGAAATCAAAACTCTGAAATTTGCCGTTGATATTGTTCTTTTATCTGAGTTTGCAGAAGATCTGGAGAAATTGCTGAATGGTATGGGCACGAGTCTCGGAGGAGTACAGCACTGAAATAAATAAATCCAAAACAAAAGTAATGGAGTGCAGTCGAATGAAGTCAGGTGGTGCAAGAAATTCGTAGGTCGAGTCATAAGTCATGGCAACTATTTCTTTCTCTGGCGAACAGGAGACAATACGGAAAATCTAAGATATGCATTAATTTGGAAACGTACGGTATGTACTTGCGTATGATGAAACTAGACGGTGTATATAAACAACAGTGTGGGTCTAAGCACGCCCCCAAGTTCAGTGTGTGAGCGAGAGCTTCACAAAGTGGAAGTCAACAAGCAGGAGCAACGATCGTATATTAAAATGGCAGTTCTCCGCGGCAGAAACGTACGCCAATGTCATGCAGAGCTGCGGGAAGCATTAGGTGTGTGACTATGTTCTAATCCCCAAAGTCAAGAAGCCATTACGTGGACGATGGTTTGCTAACAAAGAGGACATCGTAACAGCATTTCGGAGGTGCAACACGTTAGCGATACACTTGCAGCGAGTGGTTTTCAGCGCCTGCCCCACCGCTGGCAACGCACAGTGGAAACCTTGGGTGATTATTTCGAAGGTCTGTAAACAGTGGGGACCTGTCCTTTGTACGTAGTCTTGTGTATTTGCTGTTTATACCATAAAAAACAATGTTTACCAATGGTCTGTGTTCTATCACTTTCCTACGAGAATCTCCTGCAGTCAGAATATGTCTTCAGGCACTATGCATAACATGCCCTATATTTCCAAATGCATAACTTAGATTTTCCGTGTTGTCTCCTGTTCGCGAGGAAAGAAATAGTTGCCATGACTTATGACTCGACCCTCGTATTAGATTAGGAAAGTAAGCCTTAAAGGAAGCAGATGAATATTGTTAGTTGGGTGGTAGAATAGCTAATGATGGCAAGTGTAAGGACATAAAATGCAGACTAGCACAAGCAAGGAAGGCCTTTCTTAAGAAAATAAATTTGCTCATTTCGAACATTGACAAAGATGTTTTTGAATACTTTCGTCTGGAGCATGGCATTGTATGGAAGCGAAACATGGACGATAACTATCTCATAAAGGAAGAGAATTTGAACTTTTGAAATGTGATATTACGGAGGCATGCAGGTGAGATGGGTAGATCGAATCAAGAACGAAGAGATGCTGAATCGAATTGGTGAGAGGAGAACTGTTGTATACAAGGAACTTGGTATACAAGGCACAACATAAAAGTTTATTGCTTCAACACATTTATACAATATGTACATGAAATGGAACGAAACTTTTCTTGAAGCTTGTTGAGTTGCACACGTTTAATCTATATATATAAAATAACTTGTCCTGACTGACTGACTGACTGACTGACTGACTGACTGACTGACTGATTCATCATCGCCGAGCCAAAACTATTGGACATAAAGAAATAAAATTTTGTGGATACATTCATATTAAGATGTAGGTGCTCGCTAAGAGAGGATTTTTGGATATTCCGTCGCTGAGGGGGTGAAAAGGGGGTTGAAATTTTAAAATGAGTGTATCTATATCTCAAAACTTTAAAAGTTTACAGATGTAAAAATTGGTATTTAGGATCTTCTTTAAAAATAATGAAACACGTATTTTTTTGTTTCAGAAAATCCCAATAGGAGGGGTGAACAACGGTGGAAAAGGGGTTGAATGCATTTAATCAGGATACCGGTACTTATATCTCAGAAACTGAAGATATTACAGACCTGAAAATTGGTACACTTGACCTTTTTTTAAAAATAAAGAAAAATGTATTTTTTGTCTTTGGAAAATCCAATTAATGGGAGGGGGAAAAGGGGGGTAAATTATTAAAATGAGTGTATCAATATCTCAAAACTTTGAAAGTTTACAGGTGTAAAAATTGGCATTTAGAATTTTCATTATAAATAAAGAAACACGTATTTTTTGTTTTCGTAAAATCCCAATAGGAGGGGTGAAAAGGGGTGAACAATGGGTTGAATGCCTTTATTGACGATACTTACAACTCAGAAACTGAAAATATTACAGACCTGAAAATTGGTGTTTGGGTTCTCCTATAAAAATAAAGAAACACGTATTCTTTTGTTTTTGGAAAATCAATAAATGGGGGTGTAAAAAGGGGGTGAATTTTGAAAATGAGTGTATCTATGTCTCAAAACTTTTAAAGTTTATAGATGTAAAAATTAGTATTTAGAATCTCCTTTGAAAATAAAGAAACAGGTATTTTTTGTTTTCGGAAAATCTCAATAGGAAGGGTGGAAAAGCGTGAAAATGGGTTGAATGCCTTTAATGAGGCTACTTATATTTCAGAACCTGAAGATATTACAGACCTAAAAATTGGTATTTGGGATCTACTTTAAAAATAACGAAACAGGTATTTTTTCATTTTTGGAAAATCCAAATAATGGGGGGGGGGGTGAAAAGGGGGGTGAATTTTTAAAATGAGTTTGTTTACATCTTAAAACTTTCAAAGTTTACAGATGTAAAAATTGGTACTTAAGAATCTACTTTCAAAATAAAGAAACACGTATTTTTTTGTTTTCGGAAAATCCCAATAGGAGGGGTGAAAAGTTTGAATAAGGTGTTGAATGTCTTTAATGAGGATACTTATATCTCAGAAACTGAAGATATTACAGACCGGAGAGTTAGTATATGGAATCTCCTTTAAATACACAGAAACATTTATTTTTTTGATTTTGGAAAATCTAATTAATGGGGGTTAAACAGGAGTGACGAATTGGGGTGAATTTTTAGAAAGACTATATCTACAGTATATCTCAGAAACGTAAAATGTTGCAGACGTAAAAATTGGTATTTGGAATCTCCTGTTAAAGTAAAGAAACAGGTATTCTCGGAAAATCCAATAAAGGTTGGGGGGGGGGGTGAAAAATTGAAAAATGTATTGAATTAATTGTATGAGGATACTTACATCTAACTAAAACTAAAGTTGTTACAGACGTGAAAATGGGTATTTAGATCTTCTTTAAAAATAAAACGACGCGTTTTTTGGGGGGAGGGGCGGAGAATCATTTTTGGGGGCGAGTGTGAAAAGGAGTTGAATTCGTTTCATGAGGACACATATCTCAACAACTGAAGATAATCGGTATTTAGAAGATCCTTTACTATTAAAGAAACAAGTATTTTTTGCCGGAAAATTCACTTAGGGCCTAAGGGGGGCGGGGAGTGTGAAAGTAAGTGAAAAAAGTGAATTATTTTTATGGGAATACTTATATCTCAAAACTGAAGGTAACACACGTGAACATTGGTATTTGGAATCTCCTTTAAACATATACTAAAGGAACACGTTTTCTTTTTGGGGGGGAGGTAAATCAACTTAACCGCGGTGGGGTGAAAACGGAGGTGAGACCAATTGATTTTACTGTTCCTAATGTACTTATAAGAAGCCTCCGTGGCTCAGGTGGCAGCGCGCTGGCTTCTCACCGCTAGGTTTCGTGGTTCAAATCCCGGTCACTCCATGTGAGATTTGTGCTGGACAAAGCGGAGGCGGGACAGGTTTTTCTCCGGGTACTCCGGTTTTCCCCGTCATTATTCATTCCAGCAATACTCTGCAATATCATTTCATTTCATTTCATTTGTCATTCATTTAATCATTGCCCCAGTGGAGTGCGACAGGCTTCGGCAGGGCTTATTCATTCCATTCCTGACCCGGTTGAATGACTGGAAACAGGCTGTGGATTTTCAACGTACTTATTCTGATCATAAACCGATCATTTTTAATCTCTCCTTGGTTCGTTTTCAATAGCCATCTTTTCTTTTGGAGAACCTTCTTAGATTACAGTAGATTCTTCTGGCATATAAACAAAAATTTAAACATATTTGAAATAAACGATAGATATATGAATGACCGTGCAATTGTTCACCTCTGTAATAAGGTCAATAATGCACGGAAGTATGTCATTCGTATCGCCAGAAGTCCTGCGCACTTGCCTACGGGCGACAATGGTGCTGGTCATACTGACATCAATGACAACGGCAGCAGATGTAATTTACCCCAAAGTAGAGGTTCAGTACCGCCAAGGCACCCAAGACGACACCACGCCGGATCTCCTCAAGGATTTGATCCACATTAAAAATGCTTATAGGAAAAGATGGCAAAGATTTAGGGACCCAACTGACCGGGTGGAATACCTGGACCTATCCCGGGAAGTACGAAATCTATTGCTGGAGGAAAGATTGAAAAATGGGAGGAACGTTGCCGTAATCTCTCAGAAAACGAGTCAGATCGCGAATATCGGTGGGTTATATATAAAACGATAACCATTCAATTATAAATTTCAGTATAATACCGTAGCGAAGCACGGGTATCTTGCTAGTCTATATATATAAAATAGCTTGTCCTGACTGACTGACTGACTGACTGACTGATTCATCATCGCTGAGCCAAAACTACTGGACATAATGAAATGAAATTATGAGGATACATTCATATTAAGATGTAGGTGCTCGCTAAGAGAGGATTTTTGCATATCCCGTTGCTAAGAGGGTGAAAAGGGGGGGGAGGGTGAAATTTTAAAATGAGTGCACCTATATCTCAAAACTTTAAAAGTTTACAAAAGTAAAAATTGGTATTTAGAATCTTCTTTGAAAATAAGGTACTTATATCTCAGAAACTGAAGATATTACAGTCCTGAAAATTGGTACTTTTGATCTCTTTTAAAAATAAAGACACACGTATTTTTTTGTTTTTGGTAAATCCAATGAATTGGAGGGGGAAAAGGGGGGAGAATTTTTAAAATGAGTGTATATATATCTCAAAACTTTTAAAGTTTACAGATGTAAAAATAGGTATTTAGAATCTTCATTAAAATAAAGAAACAAGTATTTTTTTGTTTTCGGAAAATCCCAATAGGAGGGGTGGAAAGGGATGAAAAAGGGTTGAACGCACTTAATGAGGATACTTATATCTCAGAAACTGAAGATATTACAGACATGAAAATTGGTGTTTTGGATCTACTTTTAAAATAAAGAAATACGTATTCTTTTGTTTTGTGGAAATCCAATTAATCGGGGGGTGGGGGGTGAAAAGGGGGTGAATATTTAAAATGAGTGTATACATATATCTCCAAACTTTGAAAGTTTACAGATGTATAATTTGGTATTTAGAATCATCATTAAAAACAAAGAAACACGTATTTTTTTGTTTTCAGAAAATCCCAATAGGACGGGTGAAAAAGGGTGAAAAAAGCGTTTGAATGCCTTTAATCAGGGTACTGGTAGTAGAAATTACAGACCTGAAAATTAGTACTTTTGATCTCTTTTAAAAATAAAGAAACATGTATTTTTTGTTTTTGGAAAATCCAATGAATGGGAGGGTGAAAAGGGCGTTGAATTTAAAAAAAGAGTGCATCTATATCTCAAAACTTTAAAAGTTTACACATGTAAAAATTGGTATTTAGAATCTTCATTAAAAATAAAGAAACACGTATATTGTCGTTTTAGGAAAATCCCAATAGGAGGGGTGAAAAGGGGTGAAAAGTGGCTTGAATGCCTTTAATGAGGAGACTTATATCTCAATAACTGAAGATATTACTGACCTGAAAATTGGTGTTTGGGATCTCCTTTAAAAATAAAGAAAAAAGTACTTTTTGTTTTTGGAAAATCCAATTAATGGGGGGGTGAAAAGGGGGTGAATTTTTTAAAATGAGTGTATGTATATCTCGAAACTTTTAAAGTTTATAGCTGTAAAAATTGGTATTTAGAATCTCCTTTAAAAATAAGGAAACACGTATTTTTTATTTTTGGAAAATCCCGATAGGAAGGGTGGAAAAGGGTGAAAAAGTTGTTGAATGCCTTTAATGAGGCTACTTATATTTCAGAACCTGAAGATATTACAGACCTGAAAATTGGTATTTGGGATCTACTTTTAAAATAAAGAAACAGGTATTTTTTCGTTTTTGAAAAATCCAAATAATGGGGGGTGAATTTTTAAAATGATTGTGTCTACATTTTAAAACTTTAAAAGTTTACAGATGTAAAAATTGGTATTTAGAATCTCCTTTAAAAATAAAGGAACACGTATTTTTTTGTTTTCCGTAAATCCCAATAGGAGGGGTGTAAAAGGGCGAATAATGGGTTGAATGCCTTTAATGAGGATACATATATCTCAAAAACTGAAGATATTACAGAAGAGAAAATTTGTATATGGAATATCCTTTAAAAATAAAGAAACACAGTTTTTGGAAAATTCAATTAATGGCGGTTAAACAGGAGTGACATTTTGGGGTGAATGTTTTGAAGGACTATATCTACAGAATATCTGAGAAACGTAAAATGTTACAGACGTAAAAAGTGGGTATTTGGAATCTCCTGTAAATGTAAAGAAACATAGGTGATTTGTTTTCGGATACTCTTCTTAAGGGGAACTAAAAAGGGGTGAAATTTTAAAATGAGAATTTCTAGAGTATATCTCAAAAAATTTAACATTTTACAGAAGTGAAAAATGGTACTTTTTATCTCTATTAAGAATAAAGAAACGTGTATTTTTAGTTTTCGGAAATACCACTTGTGTGACTGAAAAGGGTGTTGAATTCTTTTAATTAGGCTATTGATACCTCAAAAATGAAGATGTTACAGACGTGAAATTTGATATTTGGAATCTGCTTTAAAAGTAATGAAACACGTATTCTCGGAAAATCCAATGAAGGTGGGGTGGTGAAAGAATTAAAAAATTAATAGACTTAATTGTATGAGAATACATACATCTAATAAAAACTAAAGTTGTTAAAGATGTGAAAACTGGTATTTGGATTTCCTTTAAAAACAAAGAAAACGCGTTTTGGGGGGGGGGGACATATTGGGGGTGGCGGGAGTGAAGAGGAGTTGAATTCCTTTCATGAGGACACTTAAATCAAAAACTGAAGAAGTTAGAGTCGTGATAATTGGTATTTAGAAGATCCTTTACTATTAAAGAAACACGTATTTTTTTTGCCGGAAAATTCACTAGGGGGGGGGGGGAGTTTGAAAGGAAGTGAATACAAGTTAATTATTTTTGTGGGGATACTTATCTCAAAACGGAAGGTAATAGACGTCAACATTGGTGTTTGGAACCTCCTTTAAACATAAAGAAACACTCCCACTTTTAAATTTGTTGGGGGTGTAAATAAACTTGGGGTGTAAAAGGAGGTGAGACCAATTGATTTTACTGTTCACGACGTACTTATAAGGACCCTCCGTTGCTCAGGCGGCAGCGCGCCGGCCTCTTACAGCTGGGTTCCGTGGTTCAAATCCCGATCACTTCATGTGACATTCGTGCTGGACAAAACGGAGGCGGGACAGGTTCTTCTCGGGATACTCCGCTTTTCCCTGTCATCATTCATTCCAGCAACACTGTCCAATATTTAATTTCATTTGTCATTCATCGATCATTGCCCCAGAGGTGTGCTTCGGGAGCCGGCACAATTCCTATTGTCGCCGCTAGATGGGGCTTTATTCATTCCATTCCTGACCCTATCGAATGACTGGAAACAGGCTGTCTATTTTCGATGTACTTATTCTGGTCATAAACCGATCATTTAAATCTTTCCTGGATTCGTTTCCAACAGCCATCTTTTCCTTCGGAAAACGTTCTTAGATTACAGTAGGTTCTCCTGACATATAAATAAAAATTTAAACACATTTGAAATAAACAATAGGAATGAGATTGCCCGTCAAATTGTTCACCTCTATAATAAGGCCAATAATGCACGGAAGTATGTCATTCGTATTGCTAGAAATCCCGCACACTTGCCTACGCGCGACAATGGTGCTGGTCAATTGTCAAGAATGACAATAGCAGCAGATGTAATTTACCGCCAAGTAGCGGTCTTACATTTTGCTGTGGGGTCCAGAACATCTATAATAATAATAATAATAATAATAATAATAATAATAATAATAATAATAATAATAATAATAATAATAATGTTCTGGACCGTCGTCAAATGTGCGGACCGCGCTGGAAACGGGCCCTGTGACGGGTAATGACTAGGAATGCAGTCTGGCCGCGGGTTCAGTACCGCCAAGGCACCCAAGACGACACCACGCCGGATCTCCTGAAGGATTTGATCCATATTAAAAATGCTTATAGGGAAAGGTGGCAAAGATTTAGGGACCCAACTGACCGGGCGGAATACTTGGAACTAGCCCGGGAAGTACGAAATCGATTGCTGGAAAGAAAGATTGAAAAATGGGAGGATACTTGCCGTAATCTATTAGAAAACGAGTCTGATCGCGAATTTCGGCGGATTATATATCTAAAACAATAAACATTCAATTATAAATTTCAGTATAACACCGTAGCGAAGCACGGGTATCTTGCTAGTGTTAATATAAGGTAGTAGGCTGAGGGCCTGAATAATATTTACAAACTGAGATTCCTATATACATTCAATCTTGTCTTGATGAGACAGTCTGTTCAAATGAGAGAATGTTCTTGATAATCGAAAAATATCGGTCATGTATAATAACAAGTGGAACTTGTAGAGAGAGTTCGTATTAGCAGAATGCTAACAGGAGGCGTATAATTTGCAAGGAACTTGCGTCTAGTGTTCATATATAGCAGAATGCTATGATTGGAGTCGGAGCACTGTAGGGGACTTGAGTGAGTAGCAGAATGTTTGCATGTGGTGCTCGACGTGGCTACGAGATGCAGGATGAATGAGGCAATGTCCAGAGGTGAAACCTCACGGCCAGGAATCAGTCCACCTATTCAGAACACATTTTTAAGAGGGTGCCTCGTGTCTGACTTGCGGTGTAGTCTGGTCGTTGGACACTGTGGTAGTCCTGGAGAGGCGAGAAACGTTGCTCCTTTTTAGCGCTGGCTGACGTCATAGACGATCACGTCAGCGCACTGCAGTCTGCCTCGCGGTCTCTGGAAACATCCATGTGTCGGGCGGGCTGCGGAGATTGTAGGTGCGGAGGACACACACAACAAGAACGATTTGTCGAAATTCGACCAGAAGAAGAGGCAAAATGATAGAACACATCTTAAAACACCAAGGACTTGTTTCGTTAGTTTTGAGAGACGTGTAGGCTGTAAGATTGGCAGGAGTAGACCAAGGTATGAGTATGACAAACAGATTAGTGTAAACGTAGGATGTAGTAGTTACGTAGAAGTGAAAAAGTTTAGCCAAGGATAGGGTGGCACGGAAGGTTGCATCTAACCAGGCTATAGACTGATGACCTAAACATCAATAACTATTGATATCATGATCATAGGCGCACAACTTCAGTTTTACGTTGAATAGCATCTTCATGGACAAAAGTTCCATACGCAATGCTCGAGATTCGAACCGTGGCTTTCTTGGTCAGAACCGACAGAGTACGTTACTAGGATATAGCACAAACACAACCCCTCCCCCATTCCTACGCGCTGTAAGATGAAAAAGCTGAATCTGTATCAGCCTTCGGCACTTTGCAGCACATTATAATTAATTCGTATTAATAACGAGGTTTCGTTAGCACTGAACGAGAACATGCTTCTTTATCATAGATGGGAAATGAGAGCGCCCCGCTCCTTGAGCTAATGGCATGAGCGCGAAAAGAGCAGTGAGCAGCTGACTTCTAATAGTTTGTGCTGTAAGGACTAGATGGCGACATGCGGAGTAACGGTGAAAACAAAGTCACAGCAGTGTACCTGACTGAGTATATCATATTTACGCAATACAATCGTAGTTTATAGATCGTTTGCTGTTAATTATTTATTCCTAAACAAGCTTTAATGTTGGTCTGTGTGTACAGGTCGTAGTCCAAGGAGTATTTAGTTATCTCATGTCAAAATAATTGAATTTGGCTAACGTGAACGAATCGTGTCCATGAAGTTTCATTGTATTTTTTTTCCTAAATGGAAGATAATAATTGCTTTTATGCAAATCAACAAATTCAACATTAAAATTAGCGGTAATTTAATAACTACCATTATTACATTTTTGTTATTGGCTTTACGTCGCACCGACGCAGATGGGCCTTATGGCGACGAAGGGATAGGAAAGGCCTAAGAGTTGGAAGGGAGCGGCCGTGGCTTTAATTGAGGTAGAGCCCCAGCATTTGCCTGGTGTGAAAATGGGAAACCACGGAAAACCATCTTCAGGACTGCTGACAGTGGGATTCGAACTCGCTATCTCCCGGATGCAAGCTCTCAGCCATGTGCCCCTAACCGCACGGCCAACTCGCCCGGTACCATTATTACTAGAGAACTATATACTTACTTTGCTACATTGTGACTATGAATTCTACTACATCACAATGCTTCAGTACGTCTTTTGTTCATGAAACGCTTTTGTGTGTGAAGTCTTTGCTCACTTCTTTGAACTTTGCTTTGCTTGATGTTACTTGGTGGGACGAATTTGTTGACTTCTGCCAATAACTCATTAACTAATATAATTATTGATCGAGGGATCATGCTATTTTTCTTTCAAAAATAATTTTTGTGTTACGATATATTTTTCACTTCTATTTTCCTGTCTGAACTGCCCGCGCTAGTCATGATGGACAAATATATCGAGTATTCACATGCATGACACTCCCATTCATCGGTGCCAGCCCTAGACCTCGAGAAGGAAAAAAAGATGGAACGATGAAGCTGACCACGGAAATTAAGGATCTTGGCAGTCACAGAGATGCGAGATTTGGTGTCCCATAGCCATATTAACATGAATATCTTCTTCAGTTATAATTTTGAATATCGTGTCTCAGCGAAATAGTCGCCATAGGTACGTACAGTATGCATATTTCTCCAGTAATGAAAATACACAGCCTGTTTCCAGTCTTTCTACCGGGTCCGGAATGGAATGAATGAAGCCCCAATCTAGCGGCGAGGATGGGAACTGTGCCGGTTGCCGAAGCCTGTCGCACTCCTCTTGGGCACTGATTAATGAATGACAGATGAAGTGAAATGATATTGGAGAGTTTTGCTGGAATGAAATATGACAGGGAAAACCGGAGTACCCGGAGAAAAACCTGTCCCGCCTCCACTTTGTCCAGCACGTATCTCACATGGAGTGACCGGATTTGAACCACGGAATCCAGCGGTGAGAGGCCTGCGAGCTGCCGCCTGAGCCACGGATGCTCTCTCCAGTAAAAATGGTATTTAATAATTTATCGCTAATTTTACTGCTGATTTGCGTGAAAGCAATTATTATCCTCCATTTAGGATAATAAACCCCATACCCCATGGCACTACAGCCCTTGAAGAGCCTTGGCCTACCAAACGGCCGCTGCTCAGCCCGAGGGTCTACAGATTACGAGATGTCGTGGGGTCAGCACGACGAATCCTCTCGGGCGTTATTCTTGGCTTTGGAGACCGGGATTTAGGACAATAATTACAAGGAAATTTCATGGATAGATACGCGCCCCTTCACTAGTTGTAACTGAGAGCCGTGCAAGCAGCTGTTAGGCTGTACTCTGCTCGTTTACCTGCCTGAACTGGAGCGCTGCTCATTGAGCCGAACTGTGCCCACCTTTAGTTCAGATGTTGACATAATGTGAGGGGAATGGAAGAAGGTAGGTTATCTACGAATGTGGTGAACCCAGCTATGGAAGGCAAGGAACGCATAAGCATACATATAAGAGGACGTTGGGTCTGTGCATTTAATGAATTAGGAAGTACAGAAACATACGAAATGGCACTACGATCGAAGCAGACTTCATCTGAACAACTTAACATTAATACCTTCTCACAAAGTATCTTCAATATTGTTACCACGAAGTACTTTTAATTAGTTCTGTACCACGATCCTGTGAGAACCTCCACCGTAATCACTATCTTCTACTTTGGAAGCTCAGGTAAGATACAACAGTAGAAGAATATAGTCTGTATTAGCACTAATTAAATTTTATTAGAACTGGTTTTCGAAAATTAATTTCCATCACCGTCCGCCTCTGTGGTGTAGTGGTTAGCGTGATTAGCTGCCACCCCCGGAGGTCCGGGTTCGATTCCCGGCTCTGCCACGAAATTTGAAAGGTGGTACGAGGGCTGGAACGGGGTCCACTCAGCCTCGGGAGATCAACTGAGTAGAGGTGGGTTCGATTCCCACTTCAGCCATCCTGGAAGTGGTTTTCCGTGGTTTCCCACTTCTTCTCCAGGCGAATGCCGGGATGGTACCTAACTTAAGGCCACGGCCGCTTCCTTCCCTCTTCCTTGCCTATCCCTTCCAATCTTCCCATCCCTCCACAAGGCCCCTGTTCAGCATAGCAGGTGAGGCCGCCTGAGCGAGGTACTGGTCATACTCCCCAGTTGTATCCCCCGCCCAAGAGTCTGAAGCTCCAGGACACTGCCCTTGAGGCGGTAGAGGTTGGATCCCTCGCTAAGTCCGAGGGAAAACCCGAACCTGGAGGGTAAACAGATGATGATGATGATGATGATGAATTTCCATCACCAGTAAAGTGAAAAATAGTTACATTTACAATTTATAAAATCAGGGCGAGTTGGCCGTGAGGTTACGGGCGCGCAGCTGAGAGCTTTCATTCGAGAGACAGTGGATTCGAGCCCCAGTTTGGGCAGCCCTTACAGTACTTTGATCCCCGTGAGTTACATTCACTCCATGAACGTAGTAATTAAAACTGAGAGAGCTTTACCTTTTAGTGAAACTTGCAACCTGATTTTTCATGCCGTTTACCACCATACCATTGGCTGCCGTCCATTTCACTACACTGTCGAGGTCTTCTATTAGTCGCTCACAAAAGTTTGCAGACTGCATGCAGAATGGTAAATTCGTGTCCTCGTCCAGAAGTGGTGCAGCTTTTATCGGGTACGCCCCCAATGAATGTGAAATGTACGTAGAGTTTTAAACACATACCTGTCCTCCTGTAAGTCTTAAACTTCTGACAGTACTGTAAATAGAACCCGGACTTCTGAGGGCGGCAGCTAATAGTGTTAACCTTTATACTATTGGCGTGGACACTGTATATAAAGAAAATGAATAAATGCGTTAATTATTATATCCAACAACACTGAAGAACGTCTCTAACTATATTATTTATTTATTTCATACCACCAACAGAGATGTTTCTGCAATTACAGGTGGCTAGTCACTAAACATTAATTATTAAAAATGACAAATGTCAGAAAGAACTTAATATCTAAAAATAAAATTATATAACATTATTAAGAAGTAAAGAGCCTCCATGGCTCAGACGGCAGCGCGTCGGCCTCTCACCGCTGGATACCGTGGTTCAAATCCCGGTCACTCCATGTGAGATTTGTGCTGGACAAAGCGGAGGCGGGACAGGTTTTACTCCGGGTACTCCGGTTTTCCCTGTCATCTTTCATTCCAGCAACACTCTCCATTCTCATTTCATAGCATCTATCAGTCATTAATAAATCACTTTGGGAGTGGCGTACTAATAGCCTATATCTGCTTCATTCATTACATCTCTGATCCGGTCAATGACTGGAAAACAGGTTGTAGGTTTTCATTTTCATTAAGAAGTAAAGCAGAAAACGGAATTTACAGCGCATGAATACTTTTTCAAGTTAGCATTGGACTTATGAACTAAAATACTTAATATCTAAAAATTAATAAAATAAAAGTAGAAATACAGAAACATAAAATAAATTAAGAATTAGTAATCTACAAAAGGAATAACTCTAGTCTTAAACTGACACCAGTTAAAGCAAATGACATTTAAAATCATGTAAAGTAAGGCATGAAATGTATATGTTTGGTAAGAGATGACTTGTGGCAATCGATATGGAAGGCACATTAAATCTTAAGTACAAATAGACACTAGTAATGACAATTTGTTAGCAGTTTTCCCTACACTTTGTTTATCTGTATTTAAATAAAATGAAATACTAAAATAAAATACTAAAATGAATGAGTGTTTTATATTTTAACTGATACCAACGTGGGGCTTCGAAACGGTCATGCCTCGAGTCTGACTGTCTTAGCGTATGAATTGAACTCCGACGAAACTGTCGTATGAACTAACCTGGTAACCTAGAGCGTGCCCCAGTAACATGACTTGCTACCGAGAGTCATAATCGTGTTATCCGTTATGAATCTAAAGAATGTTCCAAGAATAGCGGAATATATGTTTGTGTTTCCAAAGAAATCTCGATGTTATTACCATTATTACGAAGCCAAGGTAGAGAGAAAATTTCAATCCAACTCCTGCAGTAAACACAACATTCACATAAAAGCAAATAGCCCGAGCTAACGTGCGTGTTGAGAGCTGTTTCAAACAAGCTCTGAGATCTGGTGGAAACTTCTTGAGAATAGACTCGTTCTTGTAAATCGAATTATGTTTGAATCGTGTGTCGTATTGTTGTACCAGCACATTTCTTGGGTTTCTAGAAAATATCTGCCTGAGTTGTCTTGCTCATAATACTTCTCTGAGGTGCTGACTTACTTTAACGGTTTAGTTTAACTCCGATCATTATTCCCTTGTTTATGAGTGTGTAATAATAATAATAATAATAATAATAATAATAATAATAATAATAATAATTTTGTTTGTTTCTGAATTTTGCCATCTATTGACGTATGGAACTTGAAGTTTCTTTGCCTTTATTCTCTTCTCTTCCCAAAACCTCTTCATTCTTTCGCTTCTCATCTTTCTCTCCTCTTCGGAAGTGATCCGTCTGAGTCTCCGTTTTAGTGGTTTCTCTTCAAATGATTCTAGACTCTCCATTATTCTTCTCAACACTCTTCTAATCTGGATCATCTGCAGTGTAATTCCAACTTCTTCCGCACCCTTCTTGACCTCTTCTGCCCACTCAGAGGTGCTCAACACTATTCTAATATGGATCATCTGCAGTGTAATTCCAACTTCTAGCGCACCCTTCTTGACCTCTTCTGCCCACTCAGAGGTGGCCGTTAACCCCATGATGTATTTGAAGATCTTCTTGGTCAGTCTTTTGTCATCCATTCTTACTAGGTGTCCGTAGAATTTCAACCTTCGTTTCTGTGTTGTGTCCGTGATCATTCCAGTGTACTTGTAAAGATCCTCATTTCACCTTTACTTCTAAGTCCCATCAGTAATCTTCTGTGGTCGCAGAAATTTCATCAGAATCTTCCTTTCCTTCTTCTCGAATTCTTGCAGCTTCCCCTTTTTAAAATTCCAAATCAGGCACTCTGAAGCGTACAATCTTCCGGTTTTATTATTGAGTTATAATGTCGGATTTTCGCCTTGTAGGATATTGCCTAATTGCTATACCTGTTTTGTATTAGCTTGTAGGCCAGAACTAATTTCCTGGCTCTTGCCTTGTTTGTCAGTTTATCCTGTGCGTTGAATAGGGATAAATTCTCCCAGGTATTTGATCTTGCCTGTCCTTTCAATCTTGCCATTTTTTTTGCTAACATATCGAAGGTTTTTGGTGATGAAAGGGTGGGAGATTGAGAAGGTAGCGGCCGTGGCCTTCATTAAGGTACAGCCCCAGCATTTGCCTGGTGTGAAAATGGGAAACAACGGAAAACCATCTTCAGGGCTGCCGACAGTGCGGTTCGAACCCACTACCTCCCGAATGCAAGCTCACAGCTGCGTGACCCTAACCGCACGGCCACTTGCTCGGTCTTGCCATGTTTTAACTCCATAATACCTCTCGCTTTGGTGCTTGTACTCCATATATTCAGTGTTTTCATAATAATGATAATATACTTTTAACTTCAGTTCATCTACTAAATACAGTATTCTATGAGAAGTCAGAATATCGGACTTATGTTCCGCATGAGTTCTCGAATAGACGGGCTGAGTGGCTCAGGTGACAGAGGACCTGAACCCAGCTAGGCGAGTTCGATCCCTGCTCAACGTGGTAATATTGGCAGGTGTTAAAATAAGTCAACCTCCTGTATGTAGATTTACGGGCACGAAAGAGAACTCCTTTGGGGCAATGTTTCGGGCACCTCGGCGTCTCCCAAAACGGTAATAATAATAATGGCGTATGGCCTCCGGAGAGGCCTGGTGCAGGTCTTTTTCTAGCAGACGGCCTATTAGGCGACCTGCATGTCTGTGAAGATGAAGGCCCAACCTAGGATGATTTCTAATGTTGAATACGCCACACACACCCAGCCCCCAAGCCATTGGAATTAACCAACTAAGGTTAAAATCCCCGACCCGGCCGGGAATCGAACCCAGGACCCTCTGAACCGAAGGCCAGTACGCTGACCGTTCAGCCAACGAGTCGGACTCCCAAAACGGTGAAAGTATTTTATGAGGCGTAAAGCATTATTTTTTAGTTCTTTACTATGCTGGAAGACGACGATGACTCCGAATAGTCACATAGGCCTTTGACTTCAGCGAACATTGAACAAGTTACGTTAGGAGAAGGGCAACCGAATACGTCATTGAGGTTGGCTTGGTGAAGGAAGACTACAGAAGACATTTAGATATGCGCATCTCTGGAAATAATGTCCTACAGTAGTGCAAATTTTGAGCGTACTGCAAGACGTTTGTAGAATAACATGGACGTTTGAGGACATGTGGTGGTGGTGCTGATTACTGTTTTAAGAGGAAGTACAACTGGGCAACCATCCTCTTTGGGGACTGGTGCTTGGCTGTACTGTGGGGGTGATTACTGTTTTAATAATAATGTTATTTGTTTTACGTCCCACTAACTACTTTTTAAGGTCTTCGGAGACGCCGAGGTGCCGGAATTTAGTACCGCAGGAGTTCTTTAACGTGCCAGTAAATCTACCGACACGAGGCTGTCGTATTTGAACACCTTCAAATACCACCGGACTGAGCCAGGATCGAACCTGCCAAGTTGGGTTTAGAAGGCCAGCGCCTTAACCGTCTGAGCCACTCAGCCCGGCGATTACTGTTTTAAGAAGTACAACTGGGCAACCATCCTCTTTAGGGACTGGTGCTTGGCTGTACTGTGGGGGTGATTACTGTTTTAAGAAGAAGTACAACTGGGCAACCATCCTCTTTGGAGACTGGTGCTTGGCTGTACTGTGGGGGGTGATTACTGTTTTAAGAAGAAGTACAACTGGGCAACCATCCTCTTTAGGGACTGGTGCTTGGCTGTACTGTGGGGGTGATTACTGTTTTAAGAAGAAGTACAACTGGGCAACCATCCTCTTTGGAGACTGGTGCTTGGCTGTACTGTGGGGGGTGATTACTGTTTTAAGAAGTACAACTGGACAGCCATCCTCTAATAACACTAATCGGAAGGAAAGTGGATGAGGTGCGAACTGCAAATGTATCGGAAAAAAACCGAAGGGTCACGAAGGGCACGCAAATAAAGGAAGACTCCCTAGGCCTCGCAAACCTAATACCTTTGGAAATGGAAATGAGCAAGAGTTGATCAAGGGAAAATGTAGATTAAAGTGAGGAGCCTGGCACAAGTAAGTGGAAGCAACGCTAGGACTCAGCTAAGGGCTCCGTGGACGACAACCCATGCTCCCAAGTTAAGAGGCCCTGGGACCCCTTTTAGCCACCTCTTATGACAGAAAGGGATACTGTGGACGTTATTCTACCATCTCCACCCACATGGGAAATTGGATGGACTGTGGACTTGTAATAAAATATACATATGTGGAGTAATTTTGGAATTTTATTTTCTACTAACAGAACGTACCCTTCATTGACGTGTCAGTTGTCATTTTTACCCAGAAACTCAGTGTCCAGTGTCCAGTATCCAGTCTGTGAATTACCAGGATCTACCAAGAACCGGCCCATTACCCAACCGAAGAGCACTCAGCTGGCAGGTGCTTTGGGAACGCGTGCTTTAACACGTTAAAGTGTAATTTCTTGGAGAGACATAAAGGCCGCCGCACACTGGGCGCAGTTCCATGTAGCTATACTATAAAGATCTACAAGGTGTATCAGAATTACTGGGACAGACGGTGGGAGTGGGTTCCTCACAGCAAAACAAGAATACAACTTATAAGTAAGAGTTTTGTCTGCACATTGCTCAGAATTTTAAAATAATGATATTTCTGTATCGGTCGTTTCCACAGTAACAAGGATACACACTTTTTAAATTTCAGTCATCTCTGTCTGTCTGTCTGTACGGGCATCTCGAGAAAATGTTTGAAGAGAATTAAATGAAAATCTATATGTAAAGTCGAAAGTTAAGGCACTAAAATCTACGATATAAAGAATTTTATTCACTATTGAAGAGGTAGTTTAGGGGAAGGCCTGAAATGTAATT
This sequence comes from Anabrus simplex, assembly GCF_040414725.1. Taxonomy (NCBI): domain Eukaryota; kingdom Metazoa; phylum Arthropoda; class Insecta; order Orthoptera; family Tettigoniidae; genus Anabrus; species Anabrus simplex. Next base: position 818,901,197 of record NC_090265.1, on the reverse strand, counting down.
CTCAAATATTTATATTATTGGTGGTTTTATTGATATATGCGACATAAGTAAAGTTAAATAGAATTAATTTTCTGATCATTTATGTCTTATAAATTTTGACCTACCGGCTATGATAACAGAGATACGAATGAATTTGATTTTTGTTGCTATGTCCATATCAACGCCGAACTACGAGAAAATGCGTGAACAGAATTTCATGAAAATCAGTACCTAAAGCCTGGGAAAAAGGTGGCGTAGAAGCAGCAGTAAAAGCAGCAGATTCAGAAAGATCAGTCGAGTAGTCCGGTAATTGTTCAAGAACTTGGCTAGGAGTGGATTCCACCAGGGACGAGAAGGTGGTCACGGTCGGTCGGAGAGGTAAGAAATAGAAGGACGTCTGGTGCTGGAGCGGAGCCTTCGTAGAGTCTGTTTGCGCTGTACACTCCCGTCTTGCGGAGCTCGGAGAAGATGGTTTCTTCCGAGATGGAGTGGTGGACGTCCAGGACAATACAGGTGAACATTGTCTATAGCCGACTTCCAACTAGGCGTCTGGCCGATATGCTTGTTGGGTCGGCTGGGTGCGATGGCAGTGTTGCGGCGTCACCCGACCGAATCAAAAATAATGAGGTGAAGGATTACCCCTGTATCAGTGTGTGACGACCTCCTCTCACTTGAACGAAAACGAAAACAAGTTATTTCATTCCCTCTCCTCATACGAGGAAGGGCGGGCCATCAGCTCAACTAAGGAGCTCTTCGGCCGTATAAAGGAAAGTATTAGTGAAGAATATAAAGTGGAGGGGGTGTGTGTCGTACACACCAGAGGGGGAAAATAGTGAATGAATCTGGCGTAAGGGCACTGACACAACAAGCCGGGACCCAGGGAAAGGCCCCAAAGCACCCCGCGCAGGCAAACCCCCACAAACACGAGGGGAAGAGGGGACAAATTATTTATTTAATACCTATGTATGTCGGGCACGCAGTACAGAAACTGACAGAGATTTACAGAGAATTACATTAGCGTGTTACATAAAGTGTGCTGGTAGAAAGTTGGAGTAAGGAGGAGGGTAGAATTGTGAGAGAAGGTAGGAAAGGGTTGTGGTAATGTTGGTAATGGAAGTGACAAGGAGGCGAAGAAGGTCTAGTGTCGGGAGGGGCGATAGGAGGAAGTTCGGTTTAGGAGTGGGGAGCGGGACATCTTGCGGGGGTGGGATGGGTGGCGATGCGGGCGGTGGGCTACTAGAAGGGGTAAGAGGAGGGGAGCGGTCGGGACGGGGTGGGGACCGAGAAGGCTCCACTTGATAGGTTCGCCCGCGAAAACGGACGCCGGTGGTGAGTAGACGGTCTACGTCGGCTGCAGAGGAGAGTTGGATGCGAACCATGAAGGTCGGGCCGTTGGCATTGAAGATACGAAACGCCCGACGGGCGGGGACGCCTGCCAGTTGTAGGTCTTCCAGGATGTCCCGGTCGGCAATGGCGGGGTCAATGCCACGGATGACACAGCTCGGAGATGGAGACTGCTGGCGAGTTGGCGTTGCTGAGGTTGCTTCGTCTCGGGAGAGGGGCTGAGCTGTAATGGCGGCATCCGTGTAGGTGACAGGAGGCGGGTGTGGACTGGATAGTGTGGCAGGGAGGAAGGGGGTGGGTGTGGACATAATAGGAGTGAGGTGGCTAGTTGTGGTTTGAAGAAGAGAGGGAGACAGTATAGCATGGGCAGAAGTGGTGATGGTAATGGTAGTGGTAGTAGTAGTAGTAGTAGTGATGAGAGGGGACGTGATGACGGAGGGGGACGCTGAAGATTGTGGTGAATGTGTGAGGGTGACGGACATGAACAGTGGAAATAGGATGAGGATGGTGGCGCCGTGCCTCGATGAGTTCCTCCGGAGTAGAGACCACTTCATGGAGCCTGCCGTTGATGGTTGCGCCGTTGGAGATCAGGGCTGCTGGGGCGTCTGAATGGAGGAAGAAGTCCAGAACCTCCGTCGAAAGTTGACCAGTGAAGTCGTTCCGGAGACGCAGGACATCGTAGATGGGGTATCCAGCCTGGCCGATTTCACGGCGAATAAACAGGTCGGGGTGAGTGGTGTCCACATCCTTAATAAGACAGGTGTAAAACATCGTGGAGTGGGGAAGGCGACAGCCAACTAGGCGTCTGCCCATTTAATTATTCTTGGGCCGACTGAGTATGCGCTGAGTAGAGGGCCACCCAGCCGAAGAAAGTGTGGACACGTGAGTGTCTCATTTGAACATTTGCTGCGCTATACCATGGAATGGAATAAGTTCCTGTCACGAGTGGTCGCTGTAGACGAAACATGGTGTCATTGCTTCGAACCCGAGTCAAAACGACAAAGTCTCCAGTGGAAACATGCAGGTCGCCACCACCCAAAACACCTAATGTGATTAAAGAAGGCTTTGAGAGGCAAACGATTTACTTCGGACACCGACGTAAAGCAGTACGTTGGGAACTGGTTCACAACGCAGCCCCAAGAATTCTACGAGACGGGTGTCGCAGTAGGAAAAGTGCCTCAACACTGCTGAGCAATACTTTTGAAATAATGGTGGAGGTTTTCATTTTAGAGCCTCCGGCTCGTTTCTTTTTGAACGACCCTTATACTTATCACGTAAGTCCCACACATCTAACATAATGTATCTGGGATATTCACACACTGCCTTCCTGGCGTTTTGAATAAGGCTTCGATGAAATAACACCCCTCACAACAAAGCGCCTTCTTCTAGCTCTCGCACTCATTCAACTGGTGATTTCTGCGGCGGTAACGGAACGTCAGATTTGAAGGTCATTCCCCCCTCTACTTCACCATCCTGAAAACAAGCAATGTTGCCACATTTATCTAAAGTACACTACACAACATAGATTTCGTAGCCAATAGTAAGTAGCCCGCAATAGTTTGGGAGGAGGGGTAGCTGGGCAGTAGAGCTGAGACAGATAAAACACAACCGCTTTATCGCAACCGTTGTAGAATGCAACCGTTCCAAGAAAGTAACAATTTCAGTTGCTCTCTGTACCGCTCTGCTGTTGCGTTCTTCACTAGCACCAATCAAGTTACGTTTCTTTTTTTAAGTGACTTATTTGTAAACAACAGTTAATACACAGATAAGAGTTTTCAATCGTTTAACAAAATGAACACCGAGCCCGATAGCTACAGTCGCTTAAGTGCGGCCAGTATCCAGTATTCGGGAGATAGTAGGTTCGAACCCCACTGTCGGCAGCCCTGAAAATGGTTTTCCGTGGTTTCCCATTTTTACACCAGGCAAATGCTGGGGCTGTACCTTAAGGCCACGGCCGCTTCCTTCCCACTCCTAGCCCTTTCCTGTCCCATCGTCGCCATAAGACCTATCTGTTTCGGTGAGATGTAAATCAACTTAAAAAAATTAACACAGAAAATAGAGAGAAAAGAACACAATCAAATACCATCGTTGCAACTTCCTGTTGCCTGGAGTTCGTGAACTAAATATAATATGGCACTTTTATTTTGCACTTTTATAAAAGAAATATTTATACTTTTAGACTGACAAGCAACAAATTAGTAATTGAAAAATAACGTACACAACCAGAAAAAATCAAAACATTTTGTTTTTAAAGTTCCATACTAATTTCAAATAAATTAAGCAAATTCAATAGATTCAATGTTCCTTTCTTCCATTCCATTTTTTTCACGTTCACACTGTATACTGGAGCGCTCATTTTGTGGAACCGCACTTGCACTTGGTTAACATAAGCCTGCTAGTTTTTTGGTATATTTCCCGAAGCACTTCCTCTACTTCGAACAAGTAAGAGCTTTCCTTATCCAGACACTCATATCCGAGAAGATACCCTCTTCCAGAACTTTAGTGTGTGCACATAACACCCTAGTAGCAGCACTACTACACTGTTCAGTTCAGATGGACGTTTCGCAACTCACATTCCCTGCGCATTCAAACCGACGCATCTTTCGCATTCGTTGCATTTCTTGACCCTGGACTTTTCATCAGCTCGGAGCTGCACTAGCCGGACGAAAATGTTATTTTTAGCGAGTTATGCAATTACCATTGTTTCTATGGCTTTCCTAGCTGTTGAGTTTTAATATTGGAGGGAAAATGTTTTCAAATTATTACATTTTTTTCGCTAGCAAGATTCTCTTAAACTATTATTTTGTGTACTTCTCTTTGTGTCCTTTACTCCCCAGAACACATTTTGTACAATGTATACTCACTATAAAATAAAATCATTTTAATTCTAAATTCGTATTAATCGTGCTTGTTACGTTATCGCAATAGGTAACAATGTTTAGGAGATTAGATGAAGTATATTAACAGGACCGAAGTATATATATCACTAGGTTGCTTCTGTCCTCAACACCGGATCAATTCGCCAAATAAATACCAGTGGGAGAGGATTAGTCCTGGTACGTTTTGAAAATAGAGTTGCATTGCTCTTGTTAACGTTAATTTTGATTCCCCACTTTCGAAGCCACTTTTCGAAAGTGGAGAAGGCATCTTGGATGTAATTTCTAGGTGTTTGCCAGGAGAGAGAGGAGATTGCCGTATCATCAGCATAGATGTAGACCTTCACGTGCGTCGGCTTAGGTATGTCGGCCATGTACAAGTTAAAAGAATTGGGGAGAGAATTCCACCCTGGGGAACACCCGGCAAGATAGGGCGGCAGCTCGACAGAGTTTTGTTGACTTGAACCTGAAATTTCTATCTGAAAGGTAGCTTTTGAATAGTCATGTAAGGAGGGATGTCTAAAGTGTAGAGTTTAAATATAAGACCTTCGTGCCATATGTCTAGGAACCAGACTCCCGTGTGTCTTCTATCATTTAAGTTTTTGGTGATTTCCTCCAGAGATGGCTGAAAAATAATGTAGCAGTTACTTTGTCATAGTTACACCCCTGTCACTGTTAACTCATGTAACGAGGACAAAAAATAACAGGTTACCGAGTAACGACAACAGAATAACGTACTAGTGAAAACAGTAAATGGGAAGTGGGAACTGTCACTAGTAGCAGTTTACAGTCACAGAATGTGACTTTCACAGTTCAGATAGTACGAATGTCTTCCAAGTGAGAGCGCTTTCGTAGCAGATTGCTTTAAGTCAAATACGTATGTATAATATACTCTAGGGCCGATGACCTTCGATGTTAGGCCCCATAAAACAACATCCATAATCATCATCAAGCAATATACTCTATAGTGTATTTGTTTAAGTTGCTCCTGTCATCTGGTAACTAAAGTGTAAACTGTTATGACATATTCAACTGCTCAGGGGTAATCGTTGACTCAGACATCGCGAAGGGCTACCTACATTATAATATTATCATAAGTTTCACCCGCATAATTTTCCTTGTACCATAAATAAGTATGCTAACTTTCCATATTGATATTATAGATACCATATTATAGATAATATAATATTACTTTATTTTACTTAACAGATCGCCGTGCGGTTAGGAGCGCGCAGCTGTGAGCTTGCTTGCGGGAGATAGTGGGTTCGAGCCGCACTGCCGACAGCCCTGAAGATGGTTTTCCGTGGTTTCCCATTTTCACACCAGGCAAATGGTGGGGCTGTTCCTTAATTAAGGCCACGGCCGATTCCTTCTTCCCACTCCTAGGCCTTTCCCATCCGATCGTCGCCTTAAGACCTATCTGTGTCGATGCGACGTAAAGCAAGTTAAAAAAAAACACTTAATCGATCCTCTTGTACCGGTTTGTGCCGGGGCATTGTCAAACTCACTCCTCTAGATTTCAGCAAAGACGCTATGTTGTCTTCTCATTTTATCCGTTGTCTGCCTCTTGTTTACTTTATGGCACATAGGAATGCGCGTTTTGCTGCACCGACTTTCAACGGTGTAGTGATGCGTGCGCGCATGTGCGAGTGAATGCAGTGGGACTTTGCATTACAGATGTAAGGAGACAAGCTTGAAGCCGAAGTAATGCTGGACGTTATTTTTAACTGTTACTGTTCACAGTTACTGTATTGTAGAAGTTACACAAAAGGAACCGTTTGTCACACCTATAATTTTCTCAGTAAGCCTCGAGTTAGTGGGATGTTGAGTGCTCGCCTAGTCGACATCCAGTTGTTTTAAGCCTGACGTAGAGAAACTTTGATTTGCAATTACATCCGTATTCACTGATTCTAAAGCTGTCTCTAGCTGAAGAACTTCATCTTTTCACATATAATTTGTTTTCCTAAATAAACTTTTGCAAATGTGCAGGAAATAGTGCGTGTTTGTGTGTATACAGGAGTTACTGCTTCCCTGGCAATAATTTCTACACGCTCTTCCACGGTTCCATCCGTAACGCACTAAATTGTCTTGCGGGTTGCATACCTGAATTGTAATAGGAGACAGTATAAACGTGCTGACCATTGCCGTATGCTCTGTGACACTTGGTCGTGAAAGCTGTGTATTTATTAGGGCCCAGCTTTTAGGATCATATCTGTTGTTTGGGCCATCAGTCCATACACTAGTTTGATGCAGCTCTCCATGTCACCATATCCTGAGGTAACCTTTCCATTTCTACGTAACTACAATATCCTACCAAACCAAACCAAACCAAACCAAACCAAACCCCATGGCACTACAGCCCTTGAAGGGCCTTGGCCTGCCAAGCGACCGCTGCTCAGCCCGAAGGCCTGCAGATTACGAGGTGTCGTGTGGTCAGCACGACGAATCCTCTCGGCCGTTGTTCTTGGCTTTCTAGACCGGGGCCGCTATCTCACCGTCAGATAGCTCCTCAATTCTAATCACGTAAGCTGAGTGGACCTTGAACCAGCCCTCAGGTCCAGGTAAAAATCCCTGACCTGGCCGGGAATCGAACCCGGGGCCTCCGGGTAAGAGGCAGGCAAGCTACCCCTACACCACGGGGCCGGCACAATATCCTACTTCTGCTCTAATGTTTTTGTCATATTCAAACTTTGTCTGCCCCTGCTGTTTTTACCACCTACACTTCCTCAAAAAGCTAACTGAACAAGACCTGGGTATCTTCAGATGTACCCTATTACTCTGCCTCTTCTTCTGGTCAAATTTCGCTAAATCGTTCTCTTCCCACCACTTCGATTCAGTAGCTCTTAATTTGTGATTCGATCTATCCATCTCATTCCTTTGTAACACCACATTTCGAAAGCTTTTATTATCCTTCTCTTTTAACTCATTGTCGTCCATGTTTCGCTTCCATACAATGCGACGCTCCAAACGAAAGTCGTCTAAAATATCTTTCTAATCCCTATATCATTGTTCGAAGAGGGCTAATTTCTTTTCTTAAGAAAGTTCTTCTCGCCTTCCTATATTTTATGTCTTTCTTAATTCTGCCATCGATAGTTATTCTACTACCTAAGTAACAATATCGCCGGCCCTGATTCTTACCTGGGGACCTCGAGTTCGATTCCCGGCCAGGTTAGGGAATTTTACCTGTTTCTGAGAGCTGGTTCGAGGTCCACGCAGCCTACGTGATTAAAATTGAGGAGGTATTTGACGGTGAGATAGTGGCCCCGGTCTAGGAAGCCAAGAATAACGGCCGAGAAGACTTGCCGTGCTGACCACACGACACCTTTTAAACTGCAGGCCATCAGACTGAGAAGCGCTATGATATATTTTACATATTTACAGCGGTCGCCAAGGCCTTTCGGGTCTGTTGTGCTACGGGGCTTGGTTTTTAAGTAACAATATTCATTTACTTCCTTTAAGACTTCATTTCCTAATCTAATAATTCCTGCATCGCCAGAGTTCATTCGAGTGCACTCCATTAACTTTGTTTTGGATTTATTTATTTTCATCTTATGCTCCGTCACTGTGGTATGTCAGATCCAGGCACAATTGTGGAAGATAATGGACGACAGCAGGTAAATACTTACTGGAAATGTCCATAATGAACCTTTTTTTGCTAGTTGCTTTACGTCGCACCGACACAGATAGGTCTTATGGCGACGGGATTAAGGTACAGCTCCAGCATTTGCCTGGTTTGAAAATGCGAAATCACGGAAAACCATTTTTAGGGCTGCCGACAGTGGGATTCGAACCCACTATCTCTCGGATGCAAACTCACAACTGCACGCCCTTAACCGCAAGGCTAACTCGCCCGGTCCATAATCGACTAAAATGACAGTAGAGAACTAATACATTCGTTATTTGTACATTTCTTTCATAACATTACCAATTGACAATCATTGACTAGTTTACGGAACGTAAACAATATCGTACATATATGCACATGGTTTAAAGTGATTATATAGATTACGAGGATATTCTTTCAGAACAAAACATGTCATTCTTTTTTTAATAGTGTTTTTTTTACGGGTATGTTATACTGTTATACACTCATGTTCAGAAATAAACAGAACACCTTGAAAGACTAGAAAGACAAGTTCATTAGTATGTTCTGCAAAAACGATCAGCATTTCAGTCACCTAGGTTCAGCATGTGACCTGTTGCTTAGTAGGCACTGAGTCCTCCATCGGCACTGATAACATGTTTCATGCGTGATGGCGTCGACACGTATAAGGCGCGATTGGCGTTCTGGGGTATAGCCATCCAAGCTGGATTCACCTGGTTCCACAGTTCATCTTTGGTGGTTGGTATTTGGTCACAGCTTCGCACCCATCGTTTCACCATATTCCGCACATTTTCGTTTGGTGACAAGTCCGGAGATCGGATGGGCCACGACAATAGTCTGACATCCTGTGACAACAAGAAGGCACGTGTTCGTGCAGAAATATGTGGTCGCGCATTTTCCTGCTGATATATGGCGCCTGGGGTGTCGTGCAGAAAGGGTATGGCTACTGGTCCCACAATGCCATTGATGTAGGTTAAACTGGTCACAGTGTCCTGGACACGCACCAACTGTGATTTGTGGTTGTACCCAATAGCATCCCTCACCATAAGGCCTTAAGTTGGCGCTCTATGTCTTCTGCGAATGCAGTCATTGTGATGCCTCTCCTCCTGTCTGTGGAGAATCAAAATGTGGTCATTATTTTCAAACAAACAGAACCTGGATTCGTCCGAAAATACAATCTGCTGTCATTTCTGTCCTCAGTGACGTACTTCCAAACACCATTGCAGTGTAGCAATTTATGCACATTAGTCAAAGGTAGGTGGAGAAGAGGACGGCGCGCCGGTAACGCAAACCGTAATAAACGGTGACGGACTGTCACTCCTGATAGTATACGATGTGTTATCCTGTTCCACTGTAGCGCCAGACCCGACAAGGACGGAGATCTCTCCTGCAATGCCATTCGGATGAGGGTGGAGGTCAGGGTGCTGTTACCAGACCATCTCATCGTATTCTACGGCCTTCTGTGGACCATTTTGTACACACCCATTGCACTACCCACACACTTCGTCCCACACGAGCAGCAATTTCCTGGATGGATGCGTCACGTTCTCTCATGCCAATAATGCGCTCTCTTTCAAACTCACTCATTTGACAGTACAGTTCTCACATACGGTTGCGAGGCACCCTGCGCGTCCGTTCAAGTTACACTGATCCATTACATTCAGTTTATAGCGATATTGGGAGCCGGAGGCACATTTTACCATTCGGTGGTGGTGCGCCGAGATATCTATGTGGACCTTGAACCTTAGGGCCGACATGGTTCAAATACTAATATTTACTTCAGAACATACTAATGTACGTGTCCTGTGAATATCAACTTCCTATTTCTAGTCTTTCAGAGGTGTTCTGGGTTTTATGTACTGTAAACATGTTCCTAACTGTCTGACTAAATTTTGAAACTTATATAAAACTCTGCATTTAATTGAAAATCTGAATATCTGCATTTATAATGGAAATTATGAAAATTAACATTCATTAAATAAAATACACACTCGTCGAACCCTGTACTCACACTTACTTGTTACCTGCTTACTTACACATACGTTATTTGAAGGGCGCCACCTGTCACTCAGTACAGCAATAATACAATGAGACTCTTGACCATCTCTAGGGTGTGGGGTAATAAGCTTACTTTTGACAACATACCATATAAGTTCTGGGAAAAGGAGATTGGCGTTCGGTTTCCCCATTAATTTTGAGGTTAAGATATTTTACTTACAATGAAATGAAACTAAGAATTCGTTTGATAGAACAATATATATTCTTTAAATAATATATCAAAAAATAGTGAGTCTTGTTGCGATAAAACAGATGAGAATATGAAATTATGACATTGCAACTGAAAGAAACTAGGCATGAATTTGAATTCTTCTTGACCGGACATTTAACAATTTATACGAAATATTTCCCTCACTGATTCACTTGACTGTACCTTCAACACTTTGAGTGTAATTACGACGTAATCCATTGCTCTGGTGTTTACTGTAGATGTGTCACGCCTAACGTGGTGATACATCCTTGAGACTGCTTCTTCTCCATATCATCTGACTTCTTTGTAAGTCAATATGGTATGACCTCTTGGTAGGTCCAGGGTTGCCCTCTCTGACTCCTTGGTAAGCCTTGCGTCCGCGTCTTCCACTAAGTGACGGACCAACCATTTGGTCTCACTCTCTCAATGACCAATAATGGCTCACTGAGTCTTCACCATCTCTCGTTCACACTGGTTGGCTGACCACTTAAGGCCTCTTGATCTAGTAGACTACTTCACTGTACTGCATCCGTATAAGTAATGACTGACGCTACAATGTGCATCCACCTTTTATAGACGTTGGTTGACACAGCTACGTAATCTCCAGAAATAACAATGACATACTCCCACCTACGCGACAGATATTACATCCAGTGGTGAAATAGCCCCGCGGCGATCGACTCGGCAGAATCTCCACTGGTATAGCAATATAACAACGTCACTTCCAATCTCTGATATATACAACAATTCTCACTGTACAAGTATTTAATGATAATCTACACATACGTATATATGTATACATCTAAGTGCAATCTTGCAAGCAACAGGCAATTGCAAAATTGAATAAAACGGATAATTACAATAATAGTACAATATCACAGATAACATAATAATAATACTGACATAATAATAATAATAATAATAATAATAATAATAATAATAATAATAATAATAATAATAATAATAATAATAATAAAATACAGATAAAATCATACAATAATAAAAATAGAGATATCATCTTGTAACGGGATTTGAACCGTTACAATTCGCCTCCCTCATAAATAAATCGAAGAACAAAGAATCGATTGATTTATGAACAAAATTATATATATAACACTGACACAGATAAACACTTTAAATGAGTATACAACAATAATTTTCTTTTTCAACATCCATACATTTTATAAAATATCACAAATATGAGAATTCTTCTCGCACATTGCCATCGTAGATAACTGTCCAGTGTCCCATTCTCTCTCTTTCTCTCATACAAATCACAAGAGTATAGCACTTGATTTAACACACACAAATAATTTTCAATCAATATACAACATTCTTCTCCTTTTTTTTTAACATATCAAAATATTTTGTGAAATATCACTTATATGAGAACTTTTCTCGCATATGGTTATCGCAGATAACTGTCCAATGTCCTGTTCTCAGTTTTGTCACACAGAACATGACAATGTAGCACTTATTCTTCCAATGCACCAATACGACACTTGGTTCACACGCAAATCGCAGATGTTAGTTTTATTTTGCCAGTTTCTCACAAAATATAATCATCTTACTCTTATCTCAACAAATCTCACGTGACGTACTTCTTTAAATATACGTATAATGCTATAAATACCGACAATATCCCCTTCCTGAATTATAAGAATATGCACATTCCCCGATACGGTTCACAATAGTGAAATACCCCTGATAAAAATAACTGATGACATCTTTCCCGCCTCTGCAGATGATGAAATGGAACTCTGAGTAGCACTCTGTCACTCACACTGAATCAATTTTGCCCTTATTAACTTACATATCTCAATAAATCACATCCTCCTTGGCAATAATAATTAAAGGTCCAATACCATAGCTACAAGATGGTTCAATTATTCCGTAATCCAGCATAATGTTTATTTGTTCTTAGACGTCACTAGCATTTTTAAGTTGAATGGGGTACTTACCTCCCACAAACGATGAATGGTCATGTACTACAAATTTATGTTCACATACGTGTTCTTCCTCACTTACCACTAAATACATCTCGATGCTTACCTAACATCGAACACAATTACTCCTGTAATTCACTCAAATTACCTCACGTCACTGCCTCATACCGCCTATCCCTCGGATACTGGTCGTACAGGCACGTAACACACCCAACAAAACATTTCCTCTCACTAGGAACAACTTCACTTACCTCCCATATATTTCAAAGAACACACGTCACCAACACACTTACCTCAGACCATCATAATTAATACGTACTTCTTTGCTAGATTACTCCCAGAACAAACACACACTGCCTAAATTAAAGTCTATTCTACTTCCATGATTTGCAACCACGTCAGCCCCTAAAACAACTGAATACACAAGTTTTGGTACCACAAGGCATGGTTGAAAGTTACATTTATCTTCAATTATGATTGTTACCGCTATCATCTTATTTACTCACTTTGACTCACCCAACGGCTGTTATAAGATCTGATAGTACCTTCACTTACCTTCTTCATATCACAATTTTCATCATCGGAGTTATTCCCTCACTACTTACATCACATTCTCGGCATTACAAGTACTTACATCACTTACCAGAACACTTCTTACGTCTAACTTACTGCTACCATTAATTACATCATTATCTACGACTACGTCATTACTTAAATATCTCACTTAACATTACTTAAATCTACTTATACTAAATACCAGTTCATCTTCTACCTTCAGCCTGTCTACTTAACTTACCCGATTCCCTGTGAATCTGAGATACTCTGGCTCGATAAAGACACCTGGATACCATTCATATTAAGACTATCATAGTCTCTCTGATAACTCAAATCCGTACGCCTCCCATCTTCCGATTCTCTCTGATTACTCTTCTGACCTTCTCTCTCATAACTCAAATACATACGCCTCCCATCTTCCGATTCTCTCTGATTACTCTTCTGACCTTCTCTCTCATAACTCAAATACATACGCCTCCCATCTTCCGATTCTCTCTGATTACTCTTCTGATCCTCTCTCTCACAACTCAAATCCATACGCCTCCCATTTTCTGATTCTCTCTCGTTACTCTTCTGACCACTATCACCATTAACACAACTATTAATCCTCTGCGGATCATGATCACCCCCTCTCCTCTGATACACGGCTAACATTTCCCCCCTTCTCTCTACAATATTACTTTCCCTAGACATCATGCGCTCTCTCTCTCGCGCGCGCCCTTCCACACATTCCTTCCAAAGCCTATCAATGAAATTTTCTCTAAATTCTCCCAAATTAGACATATTATCCCAGTACACTCGAAACCATATTTTACTTCCACCGATAAAAACATTAGACAAAATCTCCAACACATATTCCCATTCATTAATATTATTCCTCGACTTACTTGCAAATCTTTTCTCAACTACTTTTACCAATTCTATAGTACTGAACTGTTCTCCAGAAAACCCAGTTAAATCACGATCCCTACTGAACAAACCACTCACTACTATCACCTCACCAGCCGACTCACCTGCAAATTCAAATTCCTGCCGTATCACTTCCTGGCAACTCAAAATTTCTTCTACCGCTACTCTCTCAGCATTCTCTTCCTCTATTCTCACTTCTTCCTTCAATTCTTCCTCTCTTTCTCTTACCTGCTGTGATAGCATTTCCTGTTCGTTCCGTAGTTCAGTGACCTCCACAAGTTTGCTTTCAATTTGTTCATTACTACTAATCTGTTCCCTCGTATCTTCCCTAACTGCATTGTAAATTTTGTCCAATCTTTTCTCGACTACCTCATGAAATTCTTCCCGATTACTAGAACTTTTATCACTTAATTCTACGATATTCTCTGTACCAGTTCCTTTACCATGCTTAATTTGAGTATGAAAATCGCTCCGACTCGACTCCATTTCACCTTCAATTTCAACACACTCTTCATTTAGCTTATTTTCTAACTTAGGTTCTAATTTAGATGTTTGATTATTTATCTCCAATATCTTAGTATCTATATTACTAATGATCGTATTACAATTTTCTTTATTACTGCCAATTAATTCTTCCATCTTACTACTCACAGAGTTAATATGTTTATTAAAATTTTCGTTATAACTGCTAATTAATTCTTTCATCTGTTTACTCCTATCTTCACAATAAATATCAATCGTATCCTCCATTCGTTTATGACTATTTTCAATACTACTAAAAATCCTTTCCTCCATCACTGTAAATCTGGCCAGCAGCAAACTTAGAATATCTTGGTTCATTCCCCCCACGATTTCCTTTTGAGTTCCAGTGTGCTTCTCAATTTCTGCACTTTCCTGAATTATCTCAGAACCTTCCATCGTGCTCACCTGCTCCCTATTTTCAATCTCACCTTGGATGTCCGCAGAAGCAATGGCCTCGTCGTCACATGACTTGTTATTGTCTTCCTTGTCCATCTTTGGTTCACTAGTGATAGTACGCGATCTCAAATTAATTTCCCTCTTCAAATCCCTTGACATATCCCCAAAATCTATATATATAAAATAACTTGTCCTGACTGACTGACTGACTGACTGACTGATTCATCATCGCCGAGCCAAAACTACTGGACATAAAGAAATGAAATTTTGGGCATAGATTCATATTAAGATGTAGGTGCTCGCTAAGAGAGGATTTTTGGATATACCTCTGCTAAGGGGGTGAAAAGGGGGGTTGAAATTTTAAAATGTGTGTATCTAGATCTCAAAACTTTAAAAGTTTACAGATGTAAAAATTGGTATTTAGAATCTTCTTTAAAAATAAGAAAACACGTATTTTTTTGTTTTCAGAAAATCCCAATAGTAGGGGTGTAAAACGGTGAAAAAGTGGTTGAATGCCTTTATTCAGTATACCGGAACTTATATCTCAGAAACTGAAAATATTACAGACCTGAAAATTGGTACATTTGATCTCAGTTAAAAATAAAGAAACACGTATTTTTTTTGTTTTTGGAAAATCCAATTAATGGGAGGGTGAAAAGGGGGGTGGGTTTCAAAATGAGCGCATCTATATCTCAAAAACTTTTAAAGTTTATAGATGTAAAAATTGGTATTTAGAATCTCCTTGAAATATAAAGAAACAAGTATTTTTTGTTTTCGGAAAATTCCAACAGGAAGGGTGGAATAGGGTAAAAAATGGGTTGAATGCCTTTAATGAGGCTACTTGTGTTTCAGAATATGAAGATATTACAGACCCGAAAATTGGTGTTTAGGACCTCTTTATAAATAAAGAAACATATAATTTTTGTTTTTGGAAAATCCAATGAATGGGGGGAGGGTGAAAAGGGGGTGAATTTTTAAAATGAGTGTATCTATATCTCAAAACTTTTAAAGTTTATAGGTGTAAAAATTGGTATTTAGAATCTCCTTTAAAAATAAAGAAACAAGTATTTTTTTGTTTTCGGAAAATCCCAATGGGAAGGGTGTAAAAGGGTGAAAAAGTGGTTGAATGCCTTTAATGAGGCTACTTATATTTCTGAACCTGAAGATATTACAGACCTGAAAATTGGTATTTGGGATCTACTTTAAAAATAAAGAAGCAGGTATTCTTTCGTTTTTGGAAAATCCAAATAATGGGGGGGTGAAAAGGGGGGTGAATTTTTAAAATGAGTGTGTCTACATCTTAAAACTTTAACAGTTCACAGATGTAAAAATTGGTATTTAGAATCTCCCTTAAAAATAAAGTAACACGTATTTTTTTTGTTTTCTGTACATCCCAATGGGAGGGGTGTAAATGGGTTGAATGCCTTTAATGAGGATACACATACGGTATCTCAGAAACTGAAAATATTACAGAACTGAAAATTTGTATATGGGATCTTCTTTAAAAATATAGAAACAAGTATTTTTTTTGTTTTTGGAAAATCCAATTAATGGCGGTTAAACAGGAGTGACATATTGGGATGAATTTTTCGAAAGACTATATCTACAGAATATGTGAGAAACGTAAAATGTTACAGACGTAAAAATTGGGTATTTGGAATTTCCTCTAAATGTAAAGAAACATAGGTGATTTATTTTTCGAAACTCCCCTTAAAAGGAAATAAAAAGGGCTTAAATTTTAAAATGAGAATTTCTACAGTATATATAAAAAAACTTAACATGTTTACAGAAGTGAAAAATGGTATTTTTTATCTCTATTAAAACTAAAGAAACGTGTATTTTTAGTTTTCGGTTATAATACTTGGGTGGAGGGGGGGGGGGGGTAAAAGTGACCGAAAATGGTGTTGATTTCATTTAATTAGGCTACTGATATCTCAAAAATGAAGATGTTACAGACGTGAAATTTGATATTTGGAATCTGCTTTAAATGTAAGGAAACACGTATTTTCGGAAAATCCAATCGGGGGGGGGGGGGGGCTGAAAGAATTGAAAAATTAATTGACTTAATTGTATAAGAATACATACAGCTAATAAAAATAAAGTTGTTACAGACGTGAAAATTGGTATTTGGATTTCCTTTAAAAACAAAGAAAAACGCTGTTTTTGGGGGGGGGCATCTTGCGAGGCGGGAGTGAAAAGGAGATGAATTCCTTTCACGAGGACACATAAATCAAAAACTGAAGAAGTTAAAGTCGTGATAATTGGTATTTAGAAGATCATTTACTATTAAAGAAACAAGTATTTTTTTTTTGCCGGATAATTCACTTAGGGTGGGGGGGGGGGGAGTGAGGAAGGTAGTGAAGAAAGTGAATTATTTTTATGGGGATACTTATATCTCAAAACTGAAGGTAATAGACGTGAACATTGGTGTTTGGAATCTCCTTTAAACATAAAGAAACACGCCTTCTTTTAATTTTTTAATAATAATAATAATAATGTTATTTGTTTTACGTCCCACTAACTACTTTTTAAGGTCTTCGGAGACGCCGAGGTGCCGCAATTTAGTCCCGCAGGAGTTCTTTTACGTGCCAGTAAATCTACCGACACGGGGCTGTCGTATTTAAGCACCTTCAAATACCACCGGACTGAGCCAGGATCGAACCTGCCAAGTTGGGGTTAGAAGGCCAGCGCCTTAACCGTCTGAGCCACTCAGCCCGTCCTTTTAATTTTTTATGGGTGGGGGGGAGTAAACAAAACTTAACGGCGGTGGGGTGTAAAAAGAGATGAGACCAATTGATTTTACTGTTCATAATGTACTTATCAGGAGCATCCGTTGCTCAGGTGGTAGGGCGCCGGCCCCTCACAGCTGGGTTCCGTGGTTCAAATCCCTTTCACTCTATGTGACATTCGTGTTGGACAAAACGGAGGCGGGACAGGTTTCTCTCCGGATACTTCGGTTTTCCCTGTCATCATTCATTCCAGCAATACTGTCCAATATTTCATTTTATTTGTCATTCATTGATCATTGCCCCCAGAGGAGTGCTTCGGCAGCCGGCACAATTTCTATTGTCGCCGCTAGATGGGGCTTTATTCATTCCATTCCTGACCCTATCGAATGACTGGAAACAGGCTGTAGATTTTCGATGTACTTATTCTGATCATAAACCGATCATTTTTAATCTTTCCTGTGTTCGTTTTCAACAGCCATCTGTTCATTCGGAGAACGTTCTTAGATTACAGTAGATTCTCCTGGCATAAAAATAAAAATTTAAAAACATTTGAAATAAACGATAGGAATGAGATGGGCCGTCAAATTGTTCACCTCTATAATAAGGTCAATAATGCATGGAAGTATGTCACTGGTATCGCCAGAAATCCCGCACACTTGCCTACGCGCGACGATGGTGCTGGTCATATTGTAACAATGACACTGGCAGCAGATGTAATTTACCGCCAAGTAGCGGTCTTGCATCTTGCTGTGGGGTCCAGAACACAATAATAATAATAATAATAATAATAATAATAATAATAATAATAATAATAATAATAATAATAATAATAATAATAATAATGTTCTGGACCGTTGTCAAATGTGCGGACCGCCCTGAAAACGGGTCCTGGACGGGTAATGACTAAGAATGCAGTCCGGCCGCGGGTTCAGTACCGCCAAGGCACCCAAGACGACACCATGCCGGATCTCCTGAAGGATTTGATCCATATTAAAAATTGTTATAGGAAAAGACGGCAAAGATTTAGGGACCCAACTGACCGGGTGGAATATCTGGAACTAGCACGGGAAGTACGAAATCGATTGCTGAAAAAAAAGATTGAAAATAGTAGGAAACATGCCGTAATCTATTAGAAAAGAGTCAGATCGCGAATTTTGGCGGATTCTCGCAGAAAACGTGTCAGATCGGGAATTTCGGCGGATTATATATCTAAAACAATAAGCATTCAATTGTAAATTTCAGTATAATACCGTAGCGAAGCACGGGTATCTTGCTAGTACAAATATATATCACAAAATTATAGTCCTGAAATTTACCGGTAATAATTTCTGTTGGCTTAAATTGTGCATACTCCTCTCAAAATGAACCTATGATATGCTGTCATTCAGAACAGATTCTGAATTTATTCGAGTCCCACGTTGCGTCGACACATTGTAAACATGTTCCTAACTGTCTGACTAAATTTTGAAACTTATATAAAACTCTGCATTTAATTGAAAATCTGAATATCTGCATTTATAATGGAAATTATGAAAATTAACATTCATTAAATAAAATACACACTCGTCGAACCCTGTACTCACACTTACTTGTTACCTGCTTACTTACACATACGTTATTTGAAGGGCGCCACCTGTCACTCAGTACAGCAATAATACAATGAGACTCTTGACCATCTCTAGGGTGTGGGGTAATAAGCTTACTTTTGACAACATACCATATAAGTTCTGGGAAAAGGAGATTGGCGTTCGGTTTCCCCATTAATTTTGAGGTTAAGATATTTTACTTACAATGAAATGAAACTAAGAATTCGTTTGATAGAACAATATATATTCTTTAAATAATATATCAAAAAATAGTGAGTCTTGTTGCGATAAAACAGATGAGAATATGAAATTATGACATTGCAACTGAAAGAAACTAGGCATGAATTTGAATTCTTCTTGACCGGACATTTAACAATTTATACGAAATATTTCCCTCACTGATTCACTTGACTGTACCTTCAACACTTTGAGTGTAATTACGACGTAATCCATTGCTCTGGTGTTTACTGTAGATGTGTCACGCCTAACGTGGTGATACATCCTTGAGACTGCTTCTTCTCCATATCATCTGACTTCTTTGTAAGTCAATATGGTATGACCTCTTGGTAGGTCCAGGGTTGCCCTCTCTGACTCCTTGGTAAGCCTTGCGTCCGCGTCTTCCACTAAGTGACGGACCAACCATTTGGTCTCACTCTCTCAATGACCAATAATGGCTCACTGAGTCTTCACCATCTCTCGTTCACACTGGTTGGCTGACCACTTAAGGCCTCTTGATCTAGTAGACTACTTCACTGTACTGCATCCGTATAAGTAATGACTGACGCTACAATGTGCATCCACCTTTTATAGACGTTGGTTGACACAGCTACGTAATCTCCAGAAATAACAATGACATACTCCCACCTACGCGACAGATATTACATCCAGTGGTGAAATAGCCCCGCGGCGATCGACTCGGCAGAATCTCCACTGGTATAGCAATATAACAACGTCACTTCCAATCTCTGATATATACAACAATTCTCACTGTACAAGTGTTTAATGATAATCTACACATACGTATATATGTATACATCTAAGTGCAATCTTGCAAGCAACAGGCAATTGCAAAATTGAATAAAACGGATAATTACAATAATAGTACAATATCACAGATAACATAATAATAATACTGACATAATAATAATAATAATAATAATAATAATAATAATAATAATAATAATAATAAAATACAGATAAAATCATACAATAATAAAAATAGAGATATCATCTTGTAACGGGATTTGAACCGTTACAGTACATGAGTGTACATTATATGGGGCGATCAAAACGTTCCGTTCGACGGCCATACAGTCCTGAATCGGGGTGTCAATCAGGCAAAATCGCCGTGAGTGTTAAGGCACTCATCCCACCGACGCACTAGGTTGAAGATCCTCGTGTGGTAAAACACCGTGTCTTGCTGCGTGAAGAAGTCCGTAACCTCCTGCTGCACATTCTCGTCCGACAGGAAGCGTCGACCATTCAAGGTTTTCTTTGAGCAGACCGAAGGCGTGATAATCGCACGGGGAGAGATCAGGACTGCAGGGCGGACGTTCGAGTGTCTCCCACTTGAGTTGTCGCACCTTCTGGACAAGCCTGGCTTCCCAGATCGACCGGCGTCTTGTGTCGAAACGCGACACGCACTGAACTTGGTGCACCATTCCACAACCGTAGTTTTCGACAGACATGCGGCCTCATACACAGTCTTCATTCTCCGAAGGATGTCCACCGCTGTCTGTCCTTCAGAAGTCAAGAACAGAATAACAGTACGTTGGTCCTGTTTGGACGCATTTGGTAATGTCGCCATAGTTTACGTCACCATATTTAACGCAAGCACTCGGCACTACACAACTGCCTCACTAATCCCTTTGCTTATAGGTCTGTGCTTATATACTCTCATCGGAGTCGCACTACGTTGCATGTCCACTGCAGCAACGCCCTCAAACGGAAACTTTTTGTTCACGCGTTATATTGTATTGAATTGTGTGTTTGACAGTCGGAAGAGCTTCTAAGTCATCAGCAGAGATGCAGACAGCAACAAATCACATTTAAATTTTCATCAGCCAAACCAAGTTTTTTCTGGCATCGCTGGAGCCACCCACGCTTCCTGATATCGCTTCATTTTTGAGATGCAAAATCTCAACCCAGGATCGACCTGGATTTGAACCTCAGCTTTCCGGGTGGGAAGCGTCTTGCTAAGTCACTGAGAAAATCACGCCCCCAGCAACAAATAACATTTAAGGAATTCAAATTTCTCCCACAACATCAGACACAGTTTACACGGATACCGTTATTTTATGATACTTTTTGTGCAAACGAATAATACTAGTTCTTCAATAAATGGTTACAAGTATCCAAAAATATGTTATCGTATTGAAATGGGCTCCGGAAACTAAAAATAATTTCGACCTGAAAAATCATTCAAATTGAGATGGTAGATGTCCGCCCCTGCGATGTAGTGATCATGTGATTAGCTGCCACCCCCTAAGGCCCGGGTTCCATTAACGGCTCTGCCACGAAATTTGAAACGTGGTACGAGTACTGGAACAGTTCACCCAGCCTCGGGAGGTCAACTGTGTAGATGGGGTAGGTATTCCCACCTCAGCCAACCTCAAAGTCGTTTTCCGTGATTCCCCACTTCTCTTCCAGGCAAATGCCGGGATGGTAACTAATTTAAGGCCACAGCCGCTTTCTTCTCCCTTCCTTGTCTATCCCTTCCAATTCCCTCCCCCCCAAAATGACACCAGTTCAGCATAGTAGGTAAGGCCACCTGGATGAGGTACTAGACTTCCTTCCCATTTGTGGACCCAAAGTCTCACGCTCCAGGACACTGCCCTTGAGGCGGTGGAGGTTCAATCCCTCGCGGAGTCCTAGGGAGAAACGAACTCTGGAAGGTAAAGTGATTAATAAAGAAAGAAAGAAAGAAAGAAAGAAAGAAAGAAAGAAAGAAGGAGAAAAAGATGTTAGATCGTAAAATTGAGACTACATTTCAAGAAGCAGAAATGTCTGGATAATCGGAGTAACGTCGTGGCATACCAGCTAACCCTAAGAAGTGTTGTGGGAAGAATGTCAAATTTACACCTATAAATATGGTTGTAAATTGGATTTTAAGTCATTTAGGTTTTAATTTTATTCCTAAGAATGAAGAGTATCATTGAATAAATCCGGCTATGATAGAAAATACTGTAGGCATAGACGTTGAGACACGAGGTTATTTCACTTCAGCCACTATAGTTATTGCAGTCCCTACAGGAATCAGGACTTTCATATGATTAGCAACCCTTAATGGAGCCTTCCAAGTCCTATTAATTTTCTTTTATGTCGTCGTGTTCAATGTTATCAATGAGCAATGAATCTTTTACTCGTGCGTTCACCCACATTTTTGATGTGGGTGTGGTTGAGAAGTTAATATATTGTTTTTTATTTCATGTTTTGTGATGGATGGGGGCGCTTAACTGGAACTCATAACGGGAAATGAAACAAATTTGTGGCATCACATTCAAAACAGAGCGCTGCAGCACTCATGCAGCATCAATCATCGGCATTGACCTTTGAACGATCTAATTGACTTTCTAGCACTGAGCTAAAAAATGGCGGGTACATCGCCGGCAGGAATTTATTGGTAAACACAGTAGTTATTAGTTTACAAGTGGCATTAGCTCATGTAGCTTTGTAAACATATGAAGGGGGCAGTAATGAGGACAGCGACTCAGCCGTTGCCTTCCTACCCGGAGGGCAGAGGTTCGGTTAATGAAATTGAAAATCCGAAGCCCCATCTAGCGGCGAGGATAGGAATCGTGCCGGCTGCCGAAGCCTATCAAACTCTTCTAGAGCAATGATTAATGACTGACGGATGAAATGAAATGATATTGGAGAGTGTTGCTGGAATGAAAGATGACAAGGTGGCCGTGGTGGTGGTGATTTATTGTTTTAAGAGGAAGTACAACTAGGCAACCATCCTGTATTAACGTTTATCAGAGAGAGAAAATTGAAGGGATCCGACACTTTGAGAAATGAAGGTATCGGCCAAGGATGATAAGGGCCACGAAGAGCGTGAAAATGAAAGACGCTCTAGGTTTCACAAACCTAATACCGCTGGGGTCGAAAAGAACAACAGTTAACCAAGGGAGGTCGGATAGGATAGATGAAAGTGAGGAGCCTGGCACAAGTAATACCAGGACTCAGCTGATGGTCCCGTGGTCGCTAATTCACGCTCCCAAGTTAAGAGCCTTGGGACCCTGGGGCCCCTTTTTAGTCGCCTCTTGCATCAGGCAGGGGATACTGCCCCCACCCACAGGGGGTAATGATAATTACGTAAACGGTCAGATTTTGTTCTACTTATAATTATGCAATAGGATTAGTTCCAGAGTTAATTATTTTCCTGACTATTATCACCATTTATGTTATTATTATTATTATTATTATTATTATTATTATTATTATTATTGCCTCCGTGGTTCAAATCCGGGTCACTCATTGTGAAATTTGTGCTGCACAAAGCGGAGGTGAGATAAGATTTTCTCCCGGTACTCTGACTTTCTTGTCAACTTTCATTCCATCAACACTCTCCAGTATCATTTTATTTCATCTGTCAGCCGTTAGTCATTACCCCAGAGGGGTGAAACTGGGTCCGGCAGCTGGTACAATTCCTATCTTCGCTGCTAGGTGGGGGCTTCATTCCTTCCATTCCTGACGTGGTCAAATGACTGGAAACAGTATTTGGATTTTTATTATGATTATTATTTTTGTTACGGGGGTACCCTTGGAGCAGAAAGAGGTTAAAGAAAGTGCTGGGGTGAATGGGTCTATCTACAATATCAAAATTTATTTAAAACTTGAACTGAAGGTTATATTTCTTCAAAAAACAACTACTCAACAAATAACAACATGTCAGGTACAAAAGCAATCTTGAAACAAGACTAGGAAAGTCCAAGATAAGTGATTTTTACAGATTCTGGGCTTCAACCCCTAGTTTTACAATGTTACAAATTGAAGAGGTATTATTTAGTTAAGGGCAGAAATCCCCTAATTCAAGAGCATTTGCTCCCTAAATCACAATATCTAGCCTCCCAAAGGCACACTTTACAGTTACAAAACCTTTCGAAAAGCTAACAGGTTCTCCGTTTCTTCCAAACCTACACAAGGCAACGTTACATCAAGGTATACAATCTCTGGCCTCTAAAGCCACAATTTACAAATTGAACTGGTTTCTACACACGGGTATCTAGTACCCAACCTGCAGGGCCTTTGAGAAAAAAGAACGGGTTAAATAAACGGCCTGAACACAAACTGAATGGAGGCGTACACTGCACTCCAGATCATGAAATATAAAATCCAACAGGGCTCTTGGCCGATGAAACTGGGGCTATTCTCACACTACTAAGGTGGCGCGGATGGAAATAACTTCAATGCATTACAGAAACGAAAGGTATCGAAAACGTAGCCACCTCAAACCAAGATGAAGGGGAGCTCGAGAGGGTAACTCACTCTCTATCCCTGATTTACAATTAAAAATTTTATGAAGTTTTTACATTAACCAAAACTAAAGTTACATTTTAGAAACGTACAGTTACATAATTAAAGATTAGGCCCTTCCCCTCAAATTTAACTGCGGAGGTAGCAAGAAAGAATTAAGTTATGTGGCCATTACCTTAGAGATGTTCTGCTGACCGAAGAAAGAGGCGGCCCCGCCTCCTGCCTTAATACACAAACTTAGAAAGACGACGATCAATTGGCAAGGAAACATGAAAAGCCGCATTTTATAAACCCTCTGGGAAGGTTCGAGAGCATTCAAGATTAATCAGGACACACCCTCTTAATTTTTATTGGCAGATTCAAAGTGAACAAGAAATGCGGGATTGGTTGAAAATTAATTACAAAAATTTATGATTGGCTAGATTCAAAACTTGCGGAAAGAATAGGAAGTAGTGCCAACCCAAAAATAAATGAACATAGAACAGTTACTAAAACCTAGAAATACAAAACTTATTTAAATTATAAGTTCTTCCACCTTGAACCAGAGTGCATGATCATAGTTTTTGTAGTGTAATCTGTAGAAAAATGTCCACTTTTCTTGATGTATATCAAAACAAAACAAGGAGAAATTCAGACACTTTAGGAAACTTCACAACAAAACAATTACTAAATTTTTCAGTGGTGACATCTTCTGATAAAAGTTCCAACTTTTTGTGTTATCAGTTTCACTGTTTGAACAATAGAAGAGTTCATGTAGGCGCTAATTTTGAATGCGCGGCGTTGAGGTGTACCTCCCGGTACAATTTTTATTACAGGTATTATTTACACTCGGAAAATCATATTGTTAAGGAGATAATCCGAATTTAAAAGCCCTGACCAAATACCAAAGTGCCAGGCTGAGTAACTCAGACAGGAGAAGGTTTGACGTTCTGAGTCGAAGTTGACGTGTTCGCTCGCACCGCAATACGCCAGCCTCATGTTGGTTGACTAACCGGCATGTGGAAAAACTCCTGGGCAACCAAATTTGGGCACCTCGGCGTCTCCGAAAACGTAGAAGCATTTACAAGTAACTCTAAACCACCGAGGAAGCTGGTTACGCGGTAACGGTGCTATAGCTGTAAGCTTACACTCGGGAGGAGAGGGGTTCGAAACTCACTGTGGGCAACGCTGAAAATGTTTTCCTGGTTTATCATTTATTCGTTTAACGTATGGATTTAGTGGCAGGAGTGTCCGAAGACATGTTCGGTTCGCTTGGTGCAGGTCTTTGGATTTGGCGTATATAAGTGTCAGGTGATAATGATGACTGTATTAATCATAGTCCTAATGTTGAAAAAAGCGTCTTGACAGCACAGGAGGGAAGGCTTACTGTAGTGCCGTTGAGCGGTGTTGCCACATTCCTACATTCCTTTCTCCTTCTTTTTCTCGTGTTAATTGGGATCACAGTATTGTGTTGCAGTGGGCGACAAGATGTAACTGAGAAGTGAAAGTTTTGAAGACTTCAAGCAACTCCTGGCGGGCAGCAGAAACAACTCCATGGCAACCACAGCGGGCAGATCCACGTTTCCATGGCTACCATACCCCTACTCCCTTCTGTCCAGGCAGTCAGGCTGGCAGGCAGTAAACGGACCGTCCCTGCGCTAGCTGTCAGAGCTCTTCTTTTAATATTAGGATTATAGGTAGGGAGAGGGTGAAACCCTGCGTCGGAACATAGTCTACTTCTGTCGAATAACACCAAGGGGTCTGCTCAATGCTTAACGTCACCTACCGACGGACGAATCATGCTAACAGCGTCACTTGTCCTCACTCCATATGAACTGCGGAAATGTTTGGCATTTAATTCATGGGTATGACACGTGATTTAGTAATTAGAAAACGTATATCATCACTTCTCCAGCCCTGTCGGCTAACACTGAGATGGTGAAATTTTTCCATCAACGAGGTTCGAACCGGCCTACCACGGCTTCAGACCCTAAAGATTTGATGTCTTATCGATCATGGCCACCGGGCAGGTATTTTGTAATTTACCATTTTCACACCAGACAAATACCCAGGTTTTACAACTTGAGGTTTTCAATCCTACCGTCCCCGAAAAACCAGTGTGTGTTTTATGACGTTCACAACAAACGGTTGGGGGAACGAATCTCAACCCAAAATGGGGTCATAACATCTTCGACTCCTAACTCTTCCTACACTGAAATAATGAGTCTTCAAATCACCCAGATCTACTTCTCTTATCTACCTTGCCACCGAATGATTTGGCTGCGCGAATCAAGTCATGAAACTGTGAACTGGCATTTAGGGGTGGTGGGTTCTAACTTTACTGCCGGCAACGCTGGATATAATTTTCTCTGGTTTCCCAGTTTCACACCAGGCAATTGCTGGGGCTGTACGTTAACTCCAGCCACGGCGCTTCCTTCCCAGTTCTAAAAATTATAAAAATAAAAAGTGAAATACATCCTTTTCAAATTCCTCTTTTAGCGATCCAACCCTCGTCCATACACCTGATATAACCTCCACAACTAAAAACGTTCCGTATGCACAGCTTCATTCGCTTGTCATTATAGGAGAGTCGATTCCCGGTGTGGGTGGTGGTGATTAATGTTTTAAGACGAAGTACAACTGGGCAATCACCCTCTATCAACAATAATCAGAGGGAAGAAATGGAAAAGGTCCGATGAAGGTATCGGCAAGTGAAAGACAAGGGTCACGTAGGGCATGAAAGTGAAAGACCCTAAATGCCTCACAAACTTAATACCATCGGGATTGGAAGAGAACAAAGCTTGAGCAAGGGAGGCCGGACAGTTAAGATGAAGCTGAAGAGTCTAACATAAGTGGAAGCAATGTTAGACTGGGCTTCGGGAACCGAGGTCGTCGACCCAATTTCTCTTCCTGGACACCGTTTCAGTCGCCTTTTACGACTGGCAGGGGATACCGTGGGTGTATTCTATCACCCCCACCCACATAGACGGTAGAACACATCCACGTTATCACTGATTATTCGGGATTTTTATTATGATAGAGTGGGTTGGAGACTGCGGGTCACCAAGCTGAGCCTGG
The DNA here is from genome assembly GCF_040414725.1 of Anabrus simplex. Taxonomy (NCBI): domain Eukaryota; kingdom Metazoa; phylum Arthropoda; class Insecta; order Orthoptera; family Tettigoniidae; genus Anabrus; species Anabrus simplex. The sequence continues at coordinate 818,873,971 of NC_090265.1, read as the reverse complement.
CATTCCTTCTACATGTATTAGGATCCTCATATTCATTCTTCTATCCGACCTCACTTGGTCAATTCTTGTTCTCTTCCTACCCCAATGCTATTAAGTTTTCCGAAGCATATTGAGCCTTTCATTTTCTCGTGCTTCATGGCTCTTCACTTTTTGTCCAATATCGTCTTTCTTCATTTTCTTCTGCTCTGATTGGTGAGAAGGGAGGGTAGTTACCCATTTGTTCTTCCTTCAAAAACAAATATCATAGCCACCACCACCACCACCACCACCACCACCACCACCACCACCACCACCACCACCACCACCACCACCACCACCACCACCACCACCACCACCACCATTAGCAATTGAAGGGTTACATCTTTCTTTCTCACTTTCTCCTTATTTCTTTTCATTATGGATATTTTTCTTCTGTTTCTCCTTCGTTATACCTCGTTTACTTCAATTTTCTTCCTGGCTCGTTATATTCTTCCTCCGTTCATTCAACCTGTACTTCACTTTGCCGGAGTGAACGAGTTAGTTGCAGCCTCTCACGTTACGGCGAGATAAGGTTCAAATTAATTTATAATGTGCACTTTAGTGATTGACTCCCCAACTTCATTTTCCACGAAAAGCAATTCCGCTACTGGTTGGCCCGATGATTAATGCTAGTTTGAGCGACTAAGGTGGAGACACCTATGAGATTCGGGGAATTTTTCGCAGTGCAGTACATGGAAGTTGATAACAGTCTCATTCACGGGCGGTTTAAAATGGAAATACTTCTCAACTAGTTGCCTTCTACGTAAACCTTTGAAACAAATCAATAAAGAATGTAGAGCAAAATATTGTCTACCCACGTTCGCGTGAGTTAAAATTACCTTCACGTCAGAGCGATCGTTGGAGTAGAATTAATGATAAAGTGACAAAAACTACGTTTTTATGAACTCTTTTAATTTCTAGAAGGGTTTTTTGTACTATATATTGACGGAAAATCATGCCCGCAAAATGTTCGCTCCTAAGAAAGCACAAACGCAAGCCTTCACCATCCAGATTATCTATATATTAAGAGTTTACTAAAAACAGCTTTGGCAAATCCGTCTGTCAGTTCTACTGGACCGATTTGCTTCATTTTTTATTTATTCTCTCCGGAATTATCTTTCAGTGAATCATGAGACATTAATAGGTCCCTAAGTTTAGCCAACTTTGAGTAATCATAAAGTCAAATCATTAAATGATCACTCCAATAATTGCAGGCGAAGGCTTACCCTAAGCCGCAATACATTCTGTACTTAGCAGGTTGCTAAGCGACTAACACTTTCATTAATATTCTGATATGTGTGATTTTAATGCAAAGTAATGTAATTGCATTCCGCCTTGTTTGATTACTGTCTGTCAAGCCAGGGAGTATACACTTCCTCTGAACACGGAAGAATACTATTCCCTGCTAGATACTCCTGGATTCTCCAACATTTCCCAGCGTCCTACAAGTTGCTTTACGCCGCACCGACACATATAGGTTTTATGGTGACAATAGGACAGGAAAGGGCTAGGAGTGGGAAGGAAGCGCCCATGGCCTTAACTGAGGTATAGTCCCAGCACTTTCTTGGTGTGAAAATGGGAAACGACGAAAAATCATCTTCAGGGCTGTGGACAGTGGGGTTCTGGATACTGACCGCACTTTAGCGACCGCAACTATCGAGCTCCGTTAAACATATAGTCTAATTCTATGAGAGAAAGGGCGTTCCTAATGACGAACATGTTGCTAAGAGCAAAATGTCTACGTACTAACAGATCCCATTATGTCATAAGCCTTAGACATTATCTGGGAACACCTATTGAAGGATAACCTAGCTACACTAGATAAAGTGAAGGCAATGTACCTTATAAAAGTTCTCTGCCTGGCAATAAAACGCTCCTACGAGACTAACCTATGAGCTCAAAAGACAACCGTTATGTTGTGCCCGCCCCTACTCAAAAAGGCTCCGGCGAGAAATCTACAGGGCGTTAATGGGTAAACGAATAGGCGCATACCTTAAATTTACTTAGCGGCATATAGGGTAGGAGAAAACGGGGCATAACTAACTATAATGAGAACACATTCCTATAAAGTTTAAGATAATTGAATCGGTTATTAAATCCTCATGATTATGGAAATGAAACATATGTACACTAATGAAGTACATAATTGATTCTACGTTTCTTTGTGAATTATTTTTTGACTTTTGGTCTTGTGTGATATATCCGAGCACTATCTATCGCGATGCGAGATGCCATGACGTAACGTGAACGGAAACATTTATCATAAACACTGAAGCTATCCTATATTATTGGGCAAATGAAATATACACTCATGCAACAAGTCTGAGTAATGTCTAATCTAAAACACACGAATTATTTTCCAACGGAATACCAGAAGATAAATTATACAGACATGGATCAAACACCCAAGTTTGAACCGGACCTTCACTTGAATACACAATTTCGCCGTGCCGATGGGATGAAACCACCGCCGACGCTAATTACAAACACTACATGTTACACAGAGCATCATAAATAGTCTTACGTGATTCTTGTACATAATGTGTGACACACATCCTTCTTCCCACTTTTGTGGAATACCAGTGCCCACGCCCAGGACTGATCTGATGACCCCAATGACGCAGGTTGTGCTGAAAACCCTAGCTAATTCATACTCAAATAAATAATAATATCACAAAATATTAGTACCATTCACCGTGTCGCTTATTAGCAAATACGTTATTCTACCGTGTTTAATAATCCCAACCACTAGCCATATTCACTTAGGCCTTGCTCTCAGCCCAAAGTTCTTCTCCTTTGAGGCGAACACACACAAAAGATACATCTGGCTCAAGGTACAGCATCACCCACCCTCCCTGCTTCAGGCAGTCATTAGCCTCGCGTTTCACGGACGTAACAAACAATCCCTTTAAAGGTACATCGTACCGCGGTACACGCTCGATAATCCTGAGGTCAATTCCTCATTCATAACCCTCTATGTGTGTGATTACAACCTCTCACACCGTGAGTTCAAACTTCAAACCGTCCTGACTTCAAATAAAAAAGAACCTCAATTCAACACGTATTCTGCACACGACCGAACCCATGACTTCAAATGTCACACCTATCTCACATCACGACACCGGTTTATAATACTAATATTCGTATAATTATTCTCATCATTATTTTTTATTATATTATTATTATTATTATTATTATTGGTTTCAGCTGTCTACTGACTTCCTTACGCGATTTACCTTACACATGCACGCAATAATGATGCCACACACCTGGTAATCAGATCGAAATTAGATCATACCTGGTAATTAAATCATATCAAATCATCACACGGTAACTTCCTCATAATTAAATCATCATTAAATTGTCACACGGTAATCAACTCATAATTAAATCACAATTAACTCCTAATGAAATCACAATTAAATTTTCACACGGTAAACAACTCATAATTAAACCATAATTAATTTAAATTATAATTAAACTGATCAAAATGACCCAAATTAAATTGAAACAATCCCTAGCTAAATATTTCAGGGGAGGCGTTGGGGTATCAGTGCTGTGAGTATCTCTTGAAATACTGGTACTTCTCACGTAGCTTAACATTTAGTAACGACTCATGCAATTACCAACACTGGATTAACTACAACCTATCTTAAATTATCAATCCTTGAATATACTAAACTACAGGTCTTATGACGCATTAACTAACTATGGGTTTCCCAAATCATATAAATAAATGAATCTTATCCCGCATACAAAATAATCAAAATTCCCCATATTTACAATTAAAATCACTCAGATCTGTTATCAAAAAAGGAAACTACGTGCTCATCTCTGGCACTTCTACATTCAAATAAGGTTTACATCCCTAAAATTATAGCTACAGTTTCATGATAAATCATTCCCGTCCTATCTAGTCATGCCATTTAATTAGAAAGTAGTCATCCTCTATTCTCTGATGACATCTCGGTCAGCTTGGGTGGTCCGTATCGGGTTTTAGTACTGCTCCATCAGCACCAAAGCGATTACTGAGAACTCCATTTCGCCACCAAGACCGAAGTCCATGGTCCTCGATCGATGTCACCACTTGCTGTTTCCTAGGTACAGAACACGTCACCAGTTTATTTCCACAATACGTTCGATTGCGTTCAGCGCGGGCGTCCGGCCACGATCTTTGATTAACTTAGTACCTTGTAGTCCGCAATTCAATATCGAGTTACCCAGTACCTCTCTATATTACTACCCGTCACGATCTTGGTGTAGTCACATAATAATACTTTTACAAGTCGAACTAAGTGTTAGCGATTTTTCACAGTTTAAATATATAGTTATTTCGTCACGTATGTCAATACTATGTACTATTCACACGATTTACTCTCCTGCGTTTAGATTTTAGGTTTCAAATCACTAAACAAAGGATTACTAAGAGTTCGGGTAACATAGCTTCGCCCTCCGTGAGCTGAAAGTTCCGAATGAGAGGCTGCACACTTGGCAGTGCTTTTTTTACAAGAAGGAGGTTCCCCCACTTAAAATAAGCATATGGCCTATCCACGGCCTACTAGAGGTCAAATAGTGTGACCATTAGGGGACCAGTATCCACCTGATGTAAATGAGACACATCCGTGCGATTTTTTCGTAGGATCTCTTGTAATTAAAGTTTTTCCTCATTTCCCTCTACTCTGGGGTAAATCCCCGCATCAGTGAGGTGTCTTGACGCTAACCAGATGGCCCCTGGTACTTTTCCACGCAGATATAACGAAGTATTCTTTCTCCATCCGTAAGTTGCCAGCAAAAAGGACATTACACACTCTAAATAAATTCCCCAATTATAAATATATCTTCTAGATTGAAAAGCGACGCCAGAATTTAGATTTAATTTTCACAGCGTAGACAATCAAGTTGGCCAAGCTGATTTAAAGATGGCTCCCATATTTCACTTCGAAAAACTCCGCCTCTTCCCACTTTTTTGAACGTGAGGCGAAGATCACTTCTCCCAAGTTGCGTCGTGGTGAACCACCGACACCGCCCCAACCATGACGTCACAGGCTTCTCTCTTCTGCGGGCTCACCACTGGACAAAGGAAAAGGTTGCGCAATATATAGCAAATAATCAAATTTATAGAATAAATTTTAAAGATTTATTTCATCCGTCTCAATGATGTTGATATTTATTAATTTCAAGACTTCTTCCCTCAAAATAGAATTGCGTCTGAAGTTTAGATGACCAGTCTTAACCAAAGGTCCTTCGATCATGCACTTGTCGGATGCAATATATACTGTAGAAGAACTGTGATTAAATATACCACTGTCTTCTGCTACACAATACCAAGCTTTACATCAGGAACCGCAGGGTAAAAAAGTGAATATATGGATTGATTTTCACCAAACAGATAGCATGATGACGTCAGATTGGATGAATTATGACTACGAACTGCGGCATACCATAACGCGCTTCTTACCAAATGTTCATAAACCCCTGAAAAGTGCAGGCAAACTATATGCCTGCGAGAGGCATATCAAGACGAGTTATCTGAACTATTTATAACAAATGCTGAGGAGCTGCACTGTTCCTCTAATTATTATTATTATTATGATTATGATTATTATTATTATTATTGTTATTACGGGGTTACCCGTGAACCGGAAAGAGGTGAAAGAAGGTGCTGGGGTGAGTGGGTCTAACTAAAATATCAACGTTAATTTAAAACTTTAACAAAGGTTATATTTCTTTAGAATTTCAAAAATCAACCAATAACAATAACAGGTACAATTAGCCTACATTAAACAAGTCTAGGAACGACAAAATCGGTGGTATAAACAGATCGTGGGCTTCAAGCCCTCACTTAACTTTTCCTGAGCTCCTAGCTCAAACTTACAATAGAGCACAAATTTTATGTAAGGGCAGAACTCCCCTAATACATGGAGCGCTTGCTCCGTCAATTACAATATCAAGCCTCCCAGAGGCATTCAGAAATCTTACTTTGAAAAAGAGCTAACAGGCTCTCAGTTTCTTCTAGCCTATTCAAGGCAATATCAGAAAATTACAATCACTCGCCATCATGGCACAACTTACAAATTGAAACAGGGGTAACTTGTACCCAACCTATTGGGCCTATGCGGAAAAGAACAGGTTAAGTAAATGGCCCGAAACACAAATTGAATGGAGGCGTATACTTGCAATCCTATATATGAACTCTTAAACCCTAAAGGGCACTAGGGCGATGAAACAGGGGCTATTCCCAAACCACTGAGGTTGCACGCATGGAAATAATTTTAACACATTGCAGAAACAAAAGCGTGGCACCTCAAACCAAGATGAAGGGGAGCTCGAGAGGGTCTATCACTCTCTATCCCCAATTTACAGTTAAAGATTTTATGAATTAATTACATAAGCCGGCAGAAAGTTACATTTTTAGAAAAGAAGGTTACATAGTTAATGATTCGGACCTTTCTCTCCGGTTAAACTTCGGAGCTAGCAAGAAATAAAGATGTTATGTGGCCATTACCTTGTAGAAGTTCTAGCTGCTGACGAAGAGGCCTCCCGCCTCCTACTTGACACACACACTCAGTAAGATGACGATCAATTGGCCAAGAGACGTGAAAATCCGCAGTTTATAAACCCCCAGGGAAGGTTCGAGATCATTCATGAATAATCAAGACACACCCACAGAATTTTATTGGTAGATTTCAAAAGTAACACTCAGAATCTAAGAAGAAGAAGAAGACTGTGATTGGTAGAAAATTAATTACAGAAATTAGGGATTGGCTATAATCAAAACTGGCGGAAGGAAAAGAAAAATATTTTGCCAACCCAAAAATAAATGAACATCAATTAGTAAAAACCTTTTGAATACTAAACTTCTTTAAATCAAAAGTTCTTTCACTTCGCACCAGGGTGCATGATCATAGTTTTTAGTAGTGACATCTATGGAGGAATGTCCAAACTTCTTGATGAATGGCAAACAAGTAGAAATACAGTCAGTTCAGGAAACTTCACAATAACAAAATTACATCATATCTTAGTGGTGACATCTTCTGAGTAAATTTATAAGTTGGTCTAGTTTCAATTTCAGTCTTTCACCAGTAGGGGAGTTCTTTTCTTCTCTAGATTTAAATGCGCAGCGTTGGGGTGTACCTCCCGGTACAGATCTCCCCCCCCCCAAAGTCCTTTCTAGGGATGACACAGAAGAATTTTGAAGAAATATTATTTCACTATGAAGAAAATTTTCTAAGTTTTTTGAAGTTGATAGGTAGAAATTTGTTTAACTGCAGCTTTAGAGTGTCCTTGTAATCATAGAAGGTAAAATAGATGTGAATATTTTTGACGGCAAGTCCTGCCGCCGCTGCCGGTATCCAGTTAAGGTCGCCCGGACCCCTCAAGTACCCTCATATACTGTACACCGCTTTCGCTGCTATGAGAGGGGTAGTCGAGATGAAGGACGCCGCAGATTAGAAGCATATATACAGTCCACAGATGAGTTGGCGGTAGGGGCACCGCACATCAGCCTTTGCCGGGAGAGGGACTCCGGCGCGCCGTTCACAAGTAGTCTGCACGGGAGTGGAGTGGGCTCGTACCCCACTTCTGTTGCAGTACGGCGGCGAACGGCTGCGGGGGCATTGAAACAGTAAGATCTCGGCGACAGAAAAGAGTTGCTGGAGACTTGAGATTAAAGGGTACGATCTTCATTGGTGATACTGAGGGTCGGGAGGCGTGGAAGGTGCTTTACAGCTGATAGTGTGGATATGCACAAGACGGGGGCTTGGTAATGGCCGCTCAGGAATGACAGCAGGAAAACCAGGGGGGGGGGGAGATCGTACATACAGATCATACACGTAAGGAAATAAAACCAAAGGGCAGAAGACCTTAGATTTAAAAATATATAACCTTCAAAGCTCTTGCTAAATATTAGCGGCGATGAATATATATAAAAACGAATTATACAGGTTCAATCTGAGAGATGTGAACTCTTAAAAATCCTCTCTGTGGCTGGATTGCTCACTAATAATGTAACGGGAGTCAGGAAATCCATTATGATGCACGGCCCATGAAATCTGGGGGCAAGCTTGCCCGCGGGAACATAATTCCTAACCATGACTTGATCTCTGACTTTTAAATTGGTGGGCCTCCGTCCATGATCATATCTTTCTCTAACTTTTTCATGTGACACCTGAAGATTGGCCTTAGCCTTCTTCCATAGATCTCTAATATTATCGGGATCTATTGTCTCTGGTAGAATGTAATTAAGAGACCAAAGGTTAGAGAGCGGCGCAAATTTAAACATCAGAGAAGCCGGAGTGAACTTACGAGATTCATGAACTGTCGAATTCAAAGCAAAGGCCAACCAATGCAGGGACGTATTCCACCTGGAATGATCATCATGATGATATGCAATAAGGGCCGATATCAGATTACGATTGACCCGCTCAGCCAGAGATGGTTGAGGATAATACGCCGATGTAGTTACATGTGATATAGGCTGATCAAAACAGAATTTACGGAAGAGGTTGGATGTAAATGCCTTAGCATTATCAGAAACTATATATCGACAAGTACCAAAAGAAGTAAATATGGTATTCAAACAAGAAATAGTGGACTGAGCGGTTGCCAGCTTAGTCGTAAATAAACAGGAAAACCTAGTGAAACCATCTACACACACGAGAATGAATTTGTTGGCGTTTTCCTTTGATTGGGGGCGGGTCCGACGTAGTCTATATAGAGGCGTTCCATGGGGCGCGATGCTTGATGAAAAGATAGTAGACCTAGCTTAGTGGACAAGGTGGTCTTACTAAGCAAATAAGACTTAAGATATTTTACCAATTCTCGAATTTTGCCGTCCATACCTTTCCAGATAAACATCTCTCGGATCTTTTCTCGAGTTTTGAAGATGCCTAAATGCCTCCCTAATGGGGTCTCATGGTAGTACTTGAAAATCATAGGTACAAGCACGGCTGGAACCACAACTTTCCTTTTTTGGTCATGCCTCGACGGGCAACAAAAACCCTGTTCCTCAACACATAAGGGACGACATGTTCCCCAGAAGGAAGGGTTTCCCTAATAGGGGCCAGCACTGGATCTTCACGTTGATATTTTTCCATATTCCTAAACAACATGGGGGAATCAGTTAGAATGGCATTTACACCCGACGGTATGGCTGTGGGAAGAGAAAAACTATCTTCCTGTTCAGAGGTCTCCACATCATGAGCAAACATGCGGCTTAGTCCATCCGCAACATCATTTTCAGATCCTCTGATATACCTAACATCAAACTGGAAGGCAGAAATCCTGATGGCCCATCGGGCTATATGACCAGTACGACGCGGCCTAGCTAAGACCCAACGTAAGGCTCGGTTATCTGTTTCCAGGTCGAACTTAACCTGTTCCAGATAGAGGTGGAACTTCTCTAATGCAAGTAAGACTGCCAAACCCTCAAGTTCATAGATGAAATACTTAGCTTCTTGAGCCGATAGTGTCCTAGATGCATAGGCGATGGGTTGCCTTCCGAGTTCAGTTTCTTGAAGAGGCACAGCAGCCACCGCCGACGACGAGGCGTCGGGTTGAACAATAAATTTCTTCGAGAAATCAGGCATAGCGAAGGCAGGGGCGTTGCAAAGAGCTAATTTCAGATCTTTCAAAGCGGCTTGTTGAAGATATTGACCATGCCGATGAACCTGGCAATACCTTTGATGTCCTTAGGTGGTTTGAAATCACGGATGGCCTGTGTCCTAGAATGATCAATCGAAGCACCATCGGGCGACACAATATGCCCTAGGAATGACATGGAAGGCTTAGCAAAAGCTACCTTAGATAACTTCACAGTCAACCCTGCCTTACGAAGGCGATTAAGGACCTCTTTTAGATGATCAAGGTGTTCTTCAAAGGTCTCAGAAAATACGACAACATCATTCAGATAATGGTACAAGTATTCAAATTTGATGTCAGAGAAGACCCTATCTAGCAGTCTCGTGAGCACAGCTGCCCCCGTGGGGAGCCGGAAAGGCACGCGGTTGTACTCATACAAGTTCCAATCCGTGGCAAAAGCAGTTAGATGTTTTGATTCTTCAGTTAGAGGGATCTGATTTTACGCTTGATTAAGATCTAAGATGGTGACGAACTTATTTCCGAAACCATGGAAAACAAGAGTGAAGGTCGGAGAGAGGCATGGATTGTATCACCACCTTCCGATTTAAAGCCCTATAGTCAATCACAGGCCTGAAGCCACCTTGGGGTTTCGGAAACAGAAAAATAGGCGATGAATACGCCGACTTAGAGGGTCGAATAATGCCATCCTTTAACATCTGATCGATGATCTCCTTGAGAGCCGTCATTTTAGGAGGAGATAGCTTATAAGGTGGAAATCTAACGGGGATCGAATCCGTAACCTCAATATTGTATTCAATAAGGTCAGTAACACCAAGAGTATCAGAAAAGACATCAGGAAACGACTGACACAACTTACGAATACTATCAGCCTGCTCCTCAGGTAGATGTCTAAGGTCTAACAACATCCCATCCTGGGTAGGCGAAACAGATGAACATGATGCAGAATTACACTTAAACAAAGGAATTTGACAGTTACTAGCAAATTAGCAAGTACACGACTTGCTCTGAATGTCGAGCACTAGACCGGTATGAGACATGAAGTCTGCTCCTAATATTATCGGGCAAGACAAGTGCTTAGCCACAAACAGTTTTACTTTCCAAGCAAATTTAAAAATCCGAATTTCGGCAAAGATGAAACCAAAATTTCTAATGAAGAAGAATTAGCCGAAACGCATTGGATTGAAGTCGAACAAAAATAAGAAAGTTTACAGACAGACTTTAATTTGGAGTACCACTCAGCCGAAATTATAGAACAAACACTCCCAGAATCTAATAGAGCCGTGACCGGTTCATTGTTCAACTCAATTTTGAGAAAAGGTACAAGTGCGGGGGTCTCCACCGCAATCCTGAGGCATTCTTTAGGACCAACAAATGATACATTAGAAGAACTCTTATTCTTACCCGAGCTTTCGCAGGGCTTAACGGTGGCTGAGCCTTGGAAAAATGACCCTGCTGACTCAGCCGATGACACTAGTCACTTTCGATTATTGGAGTTCGTGGGGGTTGCACCAGAAGTTGAGCAGGAGCGGGTGCTATTGGCATTGGGGCAATTCTTGGTGATATGAGAAAACGAGCCACATTTAAAACATCCTTGTGATGACCCTGCTCCATTCTTTGTCTCACTCGATTTTATTACTGGGCACTTGTTACGGAGATGATCTGCCGAACCACAAGCATAACATTTGCGGGTGGTGAAAGTTCGGCGAGGTTGAGGCCGAAAGTTACTCGAAGACAGAGGGGGCTCCTTAGCGACCCGTAAAGTGTCAGCATACCGCACTCTTTCGGCTGATACCGCCATAGCCTCTAGTTGAGCTAAGATTTGAAGACGCGACGCGAAACACAGATATGACCTATAGGGTGGGAAGATGCCTTCCACAATTTTCTGCACAATTTGATCTTCTGGGAAATGAAGAGCAAATACCCTTGTGTAAAACTTCATCCAAGATATTAAGTTTGCCACGTTTTCATCCAGTCGCTGTTCTCTGAAATAGTACCTTTGAATTAGTGACGACATTGCCCGAGCCGGAATGAAGTTAGCTAAGAGATGGGCGTGGAAGTCTTCTATAGAAGATTGGTCAGCTATTGCTTTGACTATTTTGTCCGAGAGGACACCTATGGAATAAGGGTAAATAATTTGAAGAATTGGTGAAGAAGAGAGAGAAAACACTAGAGCGTGATCTTAAAATTCAACTAAGAATCTTAAAAATGAAATGACATCAGTAGTAGAATTAATAGAAAACTTTGAGATTCCCTTAAGCAACATAGCCAAAGGATGAGGCAAACTGCTGAACTCAGGTGTCATAGTAGGTAACGGCCTAAGGGGTGAAGAAGCTTCAGACACAGCATTATTTAAAAAGAATGGTGGAATACATGTACGACGATCAGGCTCATTTCCTAATGGGGCAGATATTTGTTGCGCTGCTACAGCTTTTTTGCTTTCTTCGCCCTTGGAAGAATCTTGCTCACTTACAATGTTTACCACAGTGGCTTGGTCGGTTTTGGGAGCAGCTGCCCCAGTTAAAAATTGACTAACTTTATTGGACATCTTTGATAGATGATCAACTAAATTACTCGCCTCCTTAGCTTGGTCTTCTTTTAACTTGAGAGACAATAGGACCCTAACTATATGGTAAAAATGGAACAATCTAGCATGTACTATTTTAAGTTGATTGGGAGATGGATCACTTACTTAAAAAAACTAACTACAGATGCTAGCTCGGTGGTGTTGTCGGTGATAGTGGAGAGAGCTTCATCAATTTCTTTTTCCCCCAAAGGTTGGGATACCAATAGGCAACTCTAATGACTCTTTGAGCTTGGTGGTATCTGCCGCAACCGTGCCTCCAGAATGAACATTTCTAATAAGTAATTCGTAAATCAATTCCTCCTTGCGCAAGTGGCCGGGATGGAGGACTTCGCGAGGGCCAGACATAATGAAAGCAAATTTACAACTTTAGAAAAAAATTCCAGCAACCGAGAAAATTCTTAGAGTTCGAAACGGATACTATGATTAGCCGTCAAAAGGGGCTGAATTGCGACCCATTCAACTACGCTCTGCTACCACTTGTTACGGGGGTAACCGTGGAGCAGAAAGAGCTGAAAGAAGGTGCTGGGGTGAATGGGTCTAACTAATATATCAAAGTTAATTTAAAACTTTAACAAAGGTTATATTTCTTTAGAATTTCAAGAATCAACTAATAACAATAACAGGTACAATTAGCCAACATTAAACAGGTCTAGGAACGACAAAATTGGTGGTATAAACAAACCGTGGGCTTCAAGCCCTCACTTAACTTTTCCTGAGCTCCTAGCTCGAACTTACAATAGAGCACAAATTTTATGTAAGGGCAGAACTCCCCTAATACATGGAGCGCTTGCTCCGTCAATTACAATATCAAGCCTCCCAGAGGCATTCAGAAATCTTACTTTGAAAAAGAGCTAACAGGCTCTCAGTTTCTTCTAGCCTATTCAAGGCAATATCAGAAAATTACAATCACTCGCCATCAAGGCACAACTTACAAATTGAAACAGGGGTAACTTGTACCCAACCTATTGGGCCTATGCGGAAAAGAACAGGTTAAGTAAATGGCCCGAAACACAAATTACAAATTGAATGGAGGCGTATACTTGCAATCCTATATATGAACTCTTAAATCCTAAAGGGCACTAGGGCGATGAAACAGGGGCTATTCCCAAACCACTGAGGTTGCACGCATGGAAATAATTTTAACACATTGCAGAAACAAAAGCGTGGCACCTCAAACTAAGATGAAGGGGAGCTCGAAAGGGTCTATCACTCTCTATCCCCAATTTACAGTTAAAGATTTTATGAATTAATTACATAAGCCGGCAGAAAGTTACATTTTTAGAAAAGAAGGTTACATAGATAATGATTCGGACCGTTCTCTCCGGTTAAACTTCGGAGCTAGCAAGAAATAAAGATGTTATGTGGCCATTACCTTGTAGAAGTTCTAGCTGCTGACGAAGAGGCCTCCGCCTCATACTTGACACACACACTCAGTAAGATGACGATCAATTGGCCAAGAGACGTGAAAATCCGCAGTTTATAAACCCCCAGGAAAGGTTCGAGATCATTCATGAATAATCAAGACACACCCACAGAATTTTATTGGTAGATTTCAAAAGTAACACTCAGAATCTAAGAAGAAGAAGAAGACTGTGATTGGTAGAAAATTAATTACAGAAATTAGGGATTGGCTATAATCAAAACTGGCGGAAGGAAAAGAAAAATATTTTGCCAACCCAAAAATAAATGAACATCAATTAGTAAAAACCTTTTGAATACTAAACTTCTTTAAATCAAAAGTTCTTTCACTTCGCACCAGGGTGCATGATCATAGTTTTTAGTAGTGACATCTATGGAGGAATGTCCAAACTTCTTGATGAATGGCAAACAAGTAGAAATACAGTCAGTTCAGAAAACTTCACAATAACAAAATTACATCATATTTTAGTGGTGACATCTTCTGAGTAAATTTATAAGTTGGTCTAGTTTCAATTTCACTCCTTCACCAGTAGGGGAGTTCTTTTAGACGCTAGATTTAAATGCGCAGCGTTGGGGTGTACCTCCCGGTACAATTATTATTATTATTATTATTATTATTATTATTATTATTATTATTATTATTATTATTATTATTATATGCGAATAATTCCATTAGGACTATGCAGAGTACCTGTAGGTGTGCGTTTGCCTTCCTTTGTACCCATATTTCTTCCATTATCTTACTGTGGGCTTCCTCTCTTCAGACCAGGTTGTTGCAAGTCGTCTTCCTTGGTCTTACCTCTTGATCAACTTGCCATTTTTGAATTTTTGATCTGAAGTTTACCCGATTTTGGACATCTTCTGGTGTAACCCTATTTCATTGTGTCTATTTTGGATTTACTCCGCCTTTCACAGAATTTGACAATCTGTTTTACCGAGCTCGATAGTTGCATTCGCTTATGCGGGGCCAGTATCCAGTATTCGGGAGAGAGTGAGTTCGAACCCCACTGTCGGCAACCCTGAAGATTGTTTTCCGTGGTTTCCCATTTTCACACCAAGCAAATGCTGAGACTTTACCTTAATTTTTTTGCTATTTGTTTTATGTCGCACCGACACAGATAGGTTTTATGGCGATGATGGGACAGGAAAGGCCTGGAATGGAAAGGAAGCGGTCGTGGCCTTAATTAAGTTACAGGCCCAGCATTTGATTGGTGTAAAAATGGGAACCCGGAAAACCATCTTCAGGGCTGCCGACAGTGGGGTCCGAACCCACTATATCCCGGATGCGAACTCGCAGCTGCGCGCTCGTAACCGCACGGCAAACTCTCCCTTCCCCTGCCACTTCCTTACCAGTCCTAGCCCTTTCATGTCCTATTGTCGCCATAAGACCTATCTCTGTCTGTGTGAAGTAAAGCAACTTGTAAAGATAAAGTATTTGTCTTTTAAGTCTGTCTGCATGCATTCTTTTAAACCGGGCGAGTTGGCCGTGCGCGTAGAGGCGCGCGGCTGTGAGTTTGCATCCGGGAGATAGTAGGTTCGAATCCCACTATCGGCAGCCCTGAAAATGGTTTTCCGTGGTTTCCCATTTTCACACCAGGCAAATGCTGGGGCTGTACCTTAATTAAGGCCACGGCCGCTTCCTTCCAACTCCTTGGCCTTTCCTATCCCATCGTCGCCATAAGACCTAACTGTGTCGGTGCGATGTAAAGCCCCTAGCATTCTTTTAATGTGTCCATAAAATCTTAATCTGCGTTTTCTAATGCCGCTGTTAATATTTGTGTATCCTTTGATTTCCTGTCTGACATTGAGTCGGTTTTGTCCGTCGGCGAGTTTAGGACCTAAGATTTTTCTTAGGATTTTGCGTTTCTTTTTATTATTATTATTATTATTATTATTATTATTATTATTATTACCGAGCAAGATGGCCGTGCGTTTAGGGTCATACAGCTGTGAGCTTGTGTTCGGGAGATTTTGGGTTTGAACCCCACTGTCCACAGCCATGAAAATGGTCTTCCGTTTTTTCCTAATTTTACACCAGACAAATCCTGGGGATATACTTTGTAAAAAATATTATCATTCTTCTTCTTCTTCTTTCGTTATGCCCAGTTAAAGAGCGCATTTGAACTTGTTCGCTTGGTGTGACGGCTTCCCATTCTTCTTTTTGTCCAAAAATCTCTTCAATGATTCGTTCCGTCCTTATGTCCACTGTTTTCCAGTGGTGGTTTTGGCTTTTTTCCACGAATGTGTGATTTACAACCAGGATTCCAAAGAGTTTACGATTTTTATGGTGTGTCTGTAGCATTTATTTCCTGTAAATCCTGATTTATTCTAACCAGTTGATCTTTACCTTCTTTGAATTGATTATTAGTCATAGTTGTTTTAGTAAATCTATTATCGTTCATTTTACAGATGTGACCATAGAATTTCAAACGTCTCCCACGTACGGCATCAGTAAACTTATCTGTTGCAGTATACAGGTCTGTAGTTTTTCTTTTAATCCATATGCCATCTACAAGAGTGTGACCATATATTTCCCTAAGGATTTTTCGTTTTTGCTTACCAATTTTAGAGTGGCGGCCTAGAGATGTAGTTTGAGGCATATAATACTTCCGGCAAAACAGCTGTCCTGCATTACGCCATATCGCTCCTTTATTGTAAAGATTCCATGTTACTCTATACGCTTTCTGGATTCTGGTGGCTCTTTCTAAATTGACTTTACAGTCCATTCCAGATTTTAGTATGACTTCTCCGAGGTATTTGAAGGAAGACACGAAATAAATTATCCCATATTTCGTCTGTAGTGGGAATCTCGTGATGTTTTGATGTACTTTTCTCATAAAGTGGATTTTTTCAAATTATATTTGGAAGCCTGTCTTTGATGCTATCTCATATAATTGCTCTATGGCGTACCTTAATTTTTCACTAGTCGTAATAGCTAGATATCAGCGAGAGAGAAATTAATTGCTTTAAGTCGCACCGACACAGATAGGTCTTATGGCGACGATGGGATAGGAAAGAGCTGGGAGTTGTAAGGAAGCGGCCGTGGCCTTAAGATACAGCCCCAGCATTTGCCTGGTGCGAAAGGTGGGAACCACGGAAAACCATCTTCAGGGCTGCCGACAGTGGGATTCGAACCCACTATCTCTCGGATACAAGCTCACAGCTGTGCGCTCCTAACCGCACGGCCAACTCGACCGGTATGTGAGCATTATAAAACGTTTTCTACTCTTATATGGAAATATGTAATACCTATAAAAATTCTATAATCGTTTAAATTTACAAGTACCATTGATCCATCATATAGCTACATTAGTGACTTACAGTTCAGCTGGGAAACACTTGTTTAGTCCTGTGTCGTTTCCCATTATTTCTTCTTTTATGAAGCCGAGCAATTCGTAAAATGACGACTTTGACATGCGCAGGTAATTGAATAATTTACTGTCATCCTCATTTAGATCGTCAAACAATATATACTATAATCCTCTAGTCAATCGGAAAAAATATAGGATGTTTACGCATGTTCCTAACCCTTCGGTTTTCCTTTTTAATAGAAGAGCAAGAAGAAGAAGAAGAAGAAGAAGAAGAAGAAGAAGAAGTTCTCCGTAGGACGCCATTCTCTCATTCGTAGGACGCCATTCTTTCAACTGACTATTGCCCGGTATGAACCGAGCAATTATTCACAAGTTGCGCCACTGATCGCCCGGTACTTAAATCCTCTGGCAACTAGTCGCCCACGGCTAATAGCGGCCTAAATCTCAATGTGCTCTTCCTAATCATTCAATCGGAATTATCTAATGAAAGACATTTAAACGTTTCTTTTATGACCCTATTCAACATGGTTTAAATCTCTCTAACATACATGCAGAGCAGTAAGAACATCTTATCTGGGAACTCAACTCATTCATTTATTTTACGCTCGCCGCAATATTTCTGTCAACATAAACTAATATCTCTCCGTTGTAATTAAATCCATATGTTCCTCTCAAAATCATCTTTCGTATAACTTAGCCTTCCCTGGGTTTTATTCTCAATTATTCCCTAGCATACGGCGTTTCCAATACACAATACATATAACACACAATTCACATGTCCACTAGTTCAACCCTCACCAGGACTCATCATAATTCATCGAGAAGCTCGATAGCTGCAGTCGCTTAAGTGCGGCCAGTATCCAGTAATCGGGAGATAGTGGGTTCGAGCCCCACTGTCGGCAGCCCTGAAGATGGTTTTCCGTGGTTTCCCATTTTCACACCAGGCAAATGCCGGGGCTGTACCTTCATTATGGCCACGGCCACTTCCTTCCACTTCCTAGACCTTTCCTATCCGATCGTCGCCATAAGACATATCAGTGTCGGTGCGACGTTAAGCAAAAAAAAAAAAAAAAAAAAAAAAAGAAAAAAAACAAACAAACATCGAGAAACAATTAACTTCGTTTGCCGGAAATATACTCAATAATATCTAGCCCCGTAATGTCATTGGTTCGTTACCTGCTACTGGCGTTGAATGTTAAAGGCCCTAACTTTAAACTAAGCTCCACTAAATCACAAAATGAAGTATATAACAGAATATCTATCACCTCACAGCACATTTTCATTTACTTGTCAAATATTTTTACTTATTGATGAACAAACTCTATCTAGCCACTGTAATGTCCGTAACTGGTCACATGTTCATATCCTCTTCATGATATCAATGATTACACACACGAGTATCATTTCAGAAGATCACACGTTCTTATTTTTATCGAAAATCATAACTCAACACACGTTTCTTATATGTACAAATACTCACTCCCCCCAAGACATTAGTACTGAAATGAACTACTTGTATCTAGCTAGCCCTTGTTACTTTGAAAAATAAAAATTGAACTTAGCCATTTCATGCAAGAAAATAATTTGCATGGTCAGCCATACAACATTTAGGCCATCAGGTAGGCCCCATTATAGGGTTCACTCCATCATGATGGTAGCATTACCGTGTGCATAAATACTTTTCTTGAAGCCCATTGTCTTGATGCGTTTTATATAGCGCATAGCGCACGTTTAACACTAAAGTACACACAGAAAATATACATAAATTATACACTATTACATATTTAAAATCTTGTAACCCGTGTACACTCCGTAACAGTTCAAGAATAACCATGTCTCTGCAAACTCCGCGATTTTCCCGACTCGTGGTACTGCAAAGCGTCCCGCGACTTCACACAACTTCATTTATTACTGCTCGGCGAACAGGTTTATATAATGTCGTCTCAAAATTTTAGTAATTTATACTCCAAATTCCCTGATAATAATAAATCCCACGGATTCAGTTATGCGTTAACAAGTTATTACGTATTGGGTTGAAGAAATGCTCATATCCACGTTTTCGCGACGGCGACCGTTCATATACGTCCGAGCCGTTCCAACCAAATAGCAGAGTGAGTGCCTCCTTGTCTGCGCGGCGTCTCCTGTCCGTTTGCCTCGTGACGTAGTTTTGGAAATCCCCTGATCCATTTCACAACATCCTGCCTTTAGCAACTACATTTTTAAATCACAATAATTTACCAGGATATTTCGTCTTAATTTTCTCACGTATGTAGAGGCTTGATTTGTCTTGTATAATAACGCCTTTCAGATTTATTCCAATATAGTTGCGCTTTCGTGTCGGTGTCCATACTTCTTTCTTAACCAGCTTCTCGCGTGCTGGACTATTATTCGCTGTTCAGAAGTCCTACAAACTTAATTTTCCACGAACCTGCTACGCAGGCGTAGCAGGGGGAGAGGTGATACTCCCACGTGGCGCGTCCCAGGTGGCGGATAGGGGGTCCTAACCGCCTTGCCGGCGGACTTGAGGGAAATAAAATACCTCTCGCGGACCAAACACACTACCCCCTGCGGGTGGGGGACGCACATGTACAATACACCCGCGGTATCCCCTGCCTGTCGTAACAGGCGACTAAAAGGGGCGACCAAGGGCTGACTGAATTGGAACCATGAAACTAATTTTGAATCGTACCATCACGCGGGGAACACCATAGGTTGCCTGTACTTGCGAGTAGTACCACTAAATTCGGTACGAAATCGGTTTATGATTAGTTGCAGTAAAAATCCTAGCCTGGTGGTTTCCAGTACCCGTGCGTCGTACCCATGTGGGCAACACCGCGGGTCTGGGCGTAGCCTGTGAGTTGTGCCACTATATGAGCAGCACCGTGGGTCTGCGTTGCCTGTGATTAGTACCCACTATGTGAGGAACACCACGGGAATACCGGCGCCCGTGTTTAGTACACCTAGGTGGGGAACCTTCTCGGTTTGCGTTGACTCTGAGTTGAGCCATTGTGTGAGAAACACCATAGGTCTGCGTTACTTGTACGTATTGCAATACTTGTGAGTAGTACCATCTTTTGTGGAACACCGTGAGTCTTCGCTACTTCTGATTAATACCCCCAACATGACACATACCATGGTTCTATTTTACTCGCGACATGTACCATTCTGAGAGGCCTTAGACGTGGATTTTGCACCCCCTTTAGACACCAAGCAACATTGTGCTTTATAAGTTGTTCCTTGGTCGGTAATAATGTTATTTTCGATCTGTATTGAGTCCGATCCACTGGTTTTTGTTTGTTTGTTTTGTGTTTTGTTGAGTTACTGTCCATCCATTCATTCTTCATGCCATATTTTATTTTTATTTTGGTCAGTGGATGCCTTTGCAATTTTTGTTCTTTCATTTCGTACCATTAGGGGCCGATGACCTTTGATGTTAGGCCCCTTAAAACAACAAGCATCATTATCATCATCAAACTTAATTTTTGGGTAGCTCTGTCGCACACTTTCTCTCTCTAGAGTGGAAGATTCCATTGCTTCTGTCTTGTGCAATTCAATGACCCTGACAGGTGTACTATCGGACTAATAACTTGAGCAAGCGGGATTACAACATATATCCGGCTTCTCATGTAACTCTACTTCATACTATGTTAACTTTATCCCATTTTAAAAATTATATGCCAATGATGTGAACCATTTGGGTTCAGTATATGGATGTCTACTGTAGGTTTGACAGAAGAATAACCTTTACAAGAACCAGACAGCATTGATAGGCAAACAAAGAGTGGAAGCTTTACTTGGAAGGAGCATAGGACAAGGATGTGGATTATCACCATTATTGTTTAACATCTTTATGGAAGAAACCATAAAGGGATTTTTAACTACCAACAATCAATACATACATGTCAATGGCAAACTATACAGTACCATACGATTTGCAGATGATACAGCACTGATAACTGAACATGAAAAAAGTATGGGAAAGGCACTAAATCACATAAATAAATTACTAAAAGAGACGTGCGGCTTAAGAATAAACAAAAAGAAAACCAAGATAATGACGTGTACAAGGGATAATTATCAAATTGCCAATGTGCTGATGGATGGAGAGAAACTAGATCAAGTATATGAATTCAGGTCATTAGGAAGCCTGATAACATCTGATGGAAAATGTACGAGAAAAGTAAGCGTCCGGATTGCACATGAGAAGGGAGCTTCCAGAAAAATGAAGTCTCTAAGAACATCTGCATGGGGGTACGAAAATACTTCATGAAAAGTTTTGTGTGGAGTGTTGTAACCTATGGCTCAGAAACATGCACCCCACGAAAAGTGGAAGTGCTGACACTCAAGGCCTTTGAGATGTGGTGCTGGCATCGACTATTAACAGTACCTCGGATAGAGTCATAAATGAGAACGTTCTGGAAAAAAGCAAATGAGACACGTACATTGGTTGAAACCTTGAACAAAAGAAGAAATGACTTCGTTTGCCACTTTCTTCGTCATTGTAACTGGTGCACCACCCTGTTTGAAGGGAAAATGGAAGATAGAAGGACCAAAGGAAGACCTAGAGTGCACTTTATAGACAACATTGAAGGCAAGCACACCAATTGCCACTTGAAGCTGCTGGCCAAAGAACAGAAACGCTTGGAACACATACATGTTACCCACCAACTTTAGGATTGAGGAGAAGAAGAAGACTGTAGCTTTCTAAGTTTATTAAAATTCAATATACAATTAGAACAAGAATTAGTTAAAACGAAAAGCTCATGGAAGGCGTTCTAACCTTATATCACAATAATTCTCGCTTCATATATGTACCGGTTGGTACACCTATACGCCGCACATTTGAATTTTCCGCCTTAAAGTACTCCTCTACAGCTGAAACTCTGAACTTTGAAACTGAATTAATTCAACCGTTAATCAGAAGATGTCACTGTGTTAATTTCGATTTGTTTTTGTTTACTGTCATCAAGAAGTGTGGACATTCTCTCATAGATATCTCTACAAAAAAAAAAAAAAAAAAAAAAAAAAACTATGATCATGCACCCTGGTGGGAAGTGATGGAACTTTTCTTGAAGATATTTTCTACTCATAAGTTTTCCTATAACTAAATTTCGTTCTTTCCTTTGTGGGTTGGCAATATAAATCTTTTCTTTCTGCCAGGTTTAAAGTTAGCCAATCAATAATTTCTGTCATTAATTTTCAGCCAATTGTATCTTTTCCCCCAATTTTTGATGTGTAAATTTTAGTTAGCCAATAAACTCATGTGGGTGTGTTTTAATTATTCATGAAAGGTCTCGAATCTTCCCCGAGAGTATAAAAACTGCTGATTTTCCTGGCTCTGAGCCACTCGTACAACATCTAACTTACTGTATGGAAGTATAGCAGGAGGCGGGAAGCGCCGCCAGCAGCTCTTCTACAAGGTAATGGACTTTTAACATCTTTATTTCTTGCTAGCTCAGCAGTTTAGCCCTCGGGGAAGGTCAGAAAATTTTTCAGTGTAACCTACCTTTCGAAAAATGTAACTTAGTGCCGGCTTATGTAAAAGTTTCTTATTATTTAACTGTAAATCGGGGTTAGAAAGTGCTTTACCCTCTCGGGCTCCCCTTCATTTTGAGTTGAGGTGACGTTTTCATAACCGATTTTCTACTCTTAATGTATTAACATTTTCTTATACGAGTCACCTCCCTAGTTTGGGAATAGCCCCTGTATCATCGGCCTAGTGCCCCTTAGGTTTTATAAAGTTTGATGTAGGATTGCAAGCAACACCTCCATTGATCTGGTATTTTGGGCCATTAAATTAACCTCTTATTTTTCTTTTAAGGCCCTGTAGGCTGGGTACGAGATACCCCTGTTTAATTCTTGTAAGTTGTGCCTCGATGGCAAGTTTTTGTAAAGTCTGGTATTGCCTTTAATAGGCTTGAAAAAATGAGAGCGGGTCAACTCTTTCTTGTGTTTGAAAAGTGCCTCTGGGAGGCTTGAGGTTAAAAGTTGGGAGCAAGTGCTCCTTGAATGAAGGGGTTTTCTGCCCTTTGAATAAATGAGGGTAACTTGGTAATTGCTGGGCTAGTAGCTCAAGGGTTGTGTAACTGAGGCTCGAAGCCAGAACTTGTAAAGACCCCAAAGCTTGTGCTTTCGTTTGTAAAGTTATCTGTGTACCTGTGTTTCATATTGTTATTTCACCTAGTGAAAATTTGTTAAATCTTGTTGTCTATTGAAAATATAACCTTTATTGAAATTTTAATTCATCTTTCGGACTTGTAGTTAGACCCATTCCAGCCCGCACCTTCTTTCACCTCTGCTGTTCCACAGATATCTCGGAACAATATATATAAAGTATGTTAAAGTGTAATGTGAATTTAATCGAATTAACAAAAGGCATTATGAAATTAAATCCGATATCAAATTACGAATCTAATTACTGAGTTGAATGTAGCTGCGATAGGGAGTCACGCAATCATCAAAATACTATAAAGCACAGAACGTTAAATTAGAAATAGTAATCCACTATGCGCGCACGAGTATTGGTATTATTTTCTAAAGTCGTAATACTACGAGTACAAACATATACTAGGTCGAAAGAACGCAACATCACCAAGTGTTGAAAGACAGAGCCCTCTATGGTCAGCCAGACAAAGCTCCCTCAGTATTGTTCTAGCGGGCAGCACTGTAGGAAATCCAGTGGGAGATCGTAATACGACTCAGTAAATTGTCAATACTAGAAAAAACATTTCCGGCACAAGATTTCGTATGTTAGCATGTGACAAGCACTCAGTTGTCAATTTTCCTTCTGCCCACCAATGAAGTGATTTCTGTGAATATGGTTTGCTTGAAAATTAGGCTACATAATTTCAGTCGTCGTCCGTTGACTCCGCGACTGAGCAGGGTAGACGACGGCTTAACAGCGGTTAGTTTTGCTAACCTCGCAGCCTGCATTCGGGAGACGGAGGGGGGCTGGTCCCCACTGTCGGCTGTCCTCATAGCGGACTTCCGTGGTATTCCATTCTCGTGCGCTAAGGTGAATGCCGGAACAGATCCTTTCACAGGTCACGACCATACCTCTCACCTTTTCCACACCACAAATCAACATTATAAAACTCCCTGGCCTGGGAGAAGGTGTTACTCTCTAAGAGGCTCACCGCCACGAATCTACTTACGCTGGTATAACAGGGGGAGAGGTGATACTCCCACGTGGTGCGTCCCAGGTGCGGATAGGGGGGTCCTAACCGGCTTGCCGGCGGACTTTGGTCTCACGGACTAAACACACTTCCCCCTGTGGGTGAGGGACGCAGGCGAAGAATACACACACGGTATCACCTGCCTATCGTAAGAGACGATTAGAAGGGGCGACCAAGGGATGATCGAATTAGAATCCTGAGATTATTTGTAATTAGTACCACCACGTGGGGAACACCATGGGTCGCCTTTACTTGCGCGTAGTACCACTATGTTAGGTACAAATTAGGTTTGTGATTAGTAGCAGCAGAGTGTGAATCCGGGTGGGTTTTACAGTACCTGTGATTAGTACCACTCTGAGCGACACCATGGGTCTGCCTTGGCTATGATTAGTAGCCTACCCCTTATGTGAGGAACATTACGGGTTAGTACGAGTCCCTGTGATTAGTACACCTATGTGAGGAACACCATAGGTTTGCGATGCCTGTAAATGGCGCCGCAATGTGAGAAACAACATAGATCTGTTATGTGTTCGCATTACATTACCTGTGAGTAGTTTTTTTTATTTTGCTAGGGGCTTTACGTCGCACCGACACAGGTAGGTCTTATGGCGACGATGGGATAGGAAAGACCTAGGAGTTGGAAGGAAGCGGCCGTGGCCTTAATTAAGGTACAGCCCCAGCATTTGCCTGGTGTGAAAATGGGAAACCACGGAAAACCATTTTCAGGGCTGCCGATAGTGGGATTCGAACCTACTATCTCCCGGATGCAAGCTCACAGCCGCGCGCCTCTACGCGCACGGCCAACTCGCCCGGTCCTGTGAGTAGTACCATAATGTGTGGAATACCGCGAGTCTACGTTACTCTTGATTAGTACCGCAACATGACAAATACCATGGTTCTATTTGCCTCGCGATAAGTACCATTATGAGGGCCGATGCCCTGGATTTTGAACCCCTTTAGACTACAAGCATCATCGATTCAGTATTGTGCTTTAGAAGCAGTCCGTTTGTCGGTAATACAATTTTTAACGCTAGTTTGTCGGAATGTGGGGCACTACAGGACGGATCCACTGATTGTTTTAAAATCATATCACCCACCCATTCATTCTTCGTCATCACGTTTTAAATTCTGGTCAGTGGATGTTGGACTTTTACATTTCGTCTCAATTCGTACCATTATCGGCCAATGATCTAGATGTTAGGCCCATTTAAACAACAACAATCATCATCATCATCATCATCATCATCATCATCATCATCATCATCATCATTATCATCATCAAGAGGCCCACCGCACCCCTCCAGAGTACGGAGTGAAAATATTTGTAGTAGTAGTTGACCCTCTGTCCGTCTCTGTGGTATAATGGTTAGTGTGATTACCTGCCACCCCTGGCGCGGATTTGATTCCCGGCTGTGCCACGAAATTTGGGTAGTGGTACGACGGCTGGAATGGAGTCCACTCAGCCTCAGGAGGTCAACTGAGTAGATGGGGGGAGGGGGAGTTCTATTCCCACCTCAGCCATCCTCTAAGTGATTGTCCGTGGTTTCCCAATTCTTCTCCAGGCAAATGCCGGGATAGTGCCTAACTTAAGGCTACGGTCACCCACTTCCTTCCCTCTTCCATGTCTATCCCTTCCAATCTGCCCATCCCCCACAAGGCCCCTGTTCAGCATAGCAGGTGGGGCCGCCTGGGCGAGGTACTGGTCGTCGTCCCAAGTTGTATCCTTCCTATCCAATGCCCCAATCTCCAGGACACTGCCCTTGAGGCAGTATAGGTTGGATCTCTCGCTGAGTCCGAGGGAAAAATCAACCCTGGAAGGTGAACGGATTAAGAAAGAAAAGACCTCCAACGTTAATATGAAATTTGGTTCCACGAGAGTGTCGGGGATACAACTGGGGGAACGACCAGTACCTCGCCCAGGTGGTCTCACCAGATATGTCTTGTAGAGAGATGAGAATGTTGTTGTTCGTTGAACAATTATTGATGATCCTTAGAAACTGAAACTTAAGTACTCGTCTTAGTAGTTTGGTGGTATATGTCCTGTTAGAAGAGAAAGACAATCGACTAGCTTTCCTAGTTTATTAAAATATAGTAATTTTAAGAACGTTAAAAAAGCTCATTGAAATCGTTCTAGCTTCTAATCTCAAGAACACAGGTTGCAAAGTTATGTTTACTTTAATTGTAATGCGAATGTCAGAGAACTGAGGAAAGAGGTTATTGAATAAAATCGATATCAAATTAGAAATCCAATTACTGAACTGAATGTGGCAGCTTTAAAGGAATGTGATAAAGGCAGTTGCAAATTTGCGATCATCAGAAACTATAAACAGGGTATGTGTTAAATTAAAAGCAGTAATCCACTCGAATACTGCCATTTCTAAAGTTGCTATAGCATTCGAAGAACTTAGTGGGAACAATTACAGAAATAAAATTAAAATGAACAAAATAACGTCAAACTGAACCACAAAGAAAATCACTCCTTCGGAATAGACAGAATATGAAAGAAACGTCTATACAAAAATATTAAACAAATACATGATTAAATTTCAAATAAATTGTCGTGCGAGAGAAAATGATCTGTAGGTTGATTAATGGTTTATTTGTTTTCCAAGAAGACAAGCAAGAAAATGCAATAATCGTAGTTTTATGTGATCGTAGCCATTGAACTGCAGTTTTACTGATATCCAGTTTACAGCAATTTTTTTTTAAGCGACAAGGTCTATAAAATCACGCTGCATACATCATAGGCTCAGATTCGTGCTAATAGCTCCTCAACTAAATATCCGATCCGAATAGTTGAGGTAATGTTTGCTTGTAATTGTGAGATGGTGGGGGTGATTATTGTTTTAAGAAGAAGTACACCTAGGCAACCATCCTACATTAACGCTAATGAAAGGGACATAATTGGAATGTCTGACACTTCGAAAAATGAAGGTATCGGCCAAAGAAAGACAGCGTCGGAAGAATAGAGAGAATAAAAATAACACATAATTCGACACCCAGAACTTGCTTCAGTTGGCTTTTGAGCGAAGTGTGGGCGGTAAGAACGGTAAAGGCAACCAAAGCATGAATGTGGCAAATAGATTTGAGTAGATGCAGGATGTAGTAGTTAAGTAGAAATTAAAAGTTTAGCACCGAGCATGATAGCATGGAGAGCTGTATCAAACCAGTGTACAGACTGATAACCCAAACAACATCAACAACAACAACAACAATGGAGTCATACGACTTATATAAGTGCACGTATCCACTGGTAAAGAATTATATGGAGTGGTACGCTTCGCGCATTTCGGGCCTCTTAGGCGGTGACGCCGTCTCTCAGGCAGAAAGGTTTTTTACGGTGAAGGAGATCCTCGGAGAAGGTGAGGGGGTTGGCGGCCGTGGCCTACACTAGGAACTGTCCCGGCATTCGCCTTGGTGCAGGGGAATGGAAAACCACGGAAAACCATTCTCAGGCCAGCCAACGGTTGGGGCCAAACATGATGTCCAGCCCTGAGCCACGGTAGAGCCGTGGCCACCCCTCCTCTGCTCAGTTGGCCGGTCAGCGTGCAGAACTCTTCGATAACGGACCAGCCGTGTTCACGTATTGGCCGAGACCCACTCCGCATCTATCGAAAGGAGTAAAATAATATGTAGCAAAATTTCAGTAGACCAGAAACGCAGAACGTATGTGTATGTTAACAACAACAACAGCAACAACAACAACAACAACAACAACAACAACATAAAAGCAGTATGGTTTCTTTTAATGCAGGTTATAAGTCCTTACAAATTGCATTAAAATTCCCTTGTCAAAGAAGTGCACGTCACGTGACTAATAAAACAAATATGTGTGCCGGTGTTTCAAGGCTAAAGGGGCCAAGAAACTAGACAAATTAGTTTTCTTCTTTTTATCTTGACAGTAATTCGTTTCAATTAATTTCGTTAATTAACTTTCTTTTATCTTTTATTGTTGTGCTGCTATTTTAGGTAGAGGAGCACGATAAAAGAGAAACCTTTCTTACTGTAGGGTTTAATTAAGATCAGTTATCGGAGAAAGAATACCAGATGCCTTACTCATTGTAGCTTCCTACCTAATGAGATAGGTTTCGATTCTCAGTTTTTCTATGAACCTTCGCGTTTTCTTTCCTTGCGGCTCTATCACGCCAATTGAAGAACAAAGCTGCCAGAAACATCGCCACGCCAAATTTCAACTCAATAAGGATACGGGAAATTTCAGAGTTTAAATGGTACTAACCGAATGGAAAAACAAATGAATATTAAAAAGCTCATGAGTTTTCGGTATTTATTCTGATACGTAGGCTAATAATAAAACAAAATCAGTTCTAAAATGCTATAAAACACCACTCTAAAATGCAACTTACAGTAATATAATAATACCGTATGGCCTCCGGAGAGGGCTAGTGCAGGTCTTTTCCTAGTAGACGGCCTATAGGGACCTGCATGTCTGTGAGGATGGGGCTCAACATAAGATGATTTCTAATGAAGAAGACGGCTCACTGGGCCAAGGGCCAGAACGCTAACCACTTAACTATGGAGCCGGACACTTACTGAAATTAATTTAATATATATAACCCTAGTATACTCCTTCTTGTTCTTCTTCTCACCGAGCGAGTTGCCCGAGCTTTTAGGGACGCGTAGCTGTGAGCTTACATTCGGGAGATATTGTTTTCTAACCCTACTAGGTTACGACTGACTGCAGGTAGGTTACGTCAGAATACGAAGAGACCAATAACCGGAAGGCCGCTCGTTGCAGGTTCCTCAGCGCTACCCGTTTAATGAGCCTCCTTCCGTTCGTAAACCTCATTTTCGAACAAGGCTAGTATTAGGTACAGTAGAACTACAGTTGTTGTCATCACATAGACAATGGATGATGTGTTCAGCAACGAGGAATACACAGACATAATTTTAATGTATAGAGAATGTGGTCGAAATGCAGTCACAGCTCGCAGACGGTATGTGCAGGAATTTCTAAATAGCCACCTGCCTTTCAAATATATGTATTTCACCGAAGAGAGTAGCAGTTAAGAGCTAATGAATCGTTCAAGGCGCATACCACATACAAGCATTTTTTGGTAGAGTGTGTTGTAAAATGATAGCCTTTTTTTCATACCTGAAACATAGCACGTTGTAGCGCTCCTTCGTAAACCAGTGATTAGGCACTCCATTCATCACTCGTGTCTACATGGCACTTTATTTTCAGAAAGTACGGGGCTGGAGGGCCACCTGGTTTATACATTAACTGATCTAGAAGTTATCTGAATATGGTACTTGACGTAAGCTTACCGGACAAACAATTAGTGACCCCTACAGAGATCATTACAAGCATCATTTAATACCGTGTCGCAACTGTGAGCTTGCATTCGGGAGATAGTACGTTCGAGTCCCATTGTCGGCAGCCCTGAAGGTGGTTTTCCGTGGTTTCCAATTTTCACACCAGGAAAAAGGTGGGGCTCTACCTTAATTAAGGCCACGGCCGCTTCCTTTCCACTCCTAAGCATTTCCTATCCCATCGCTGCCATAAGACTTATCTGTGTCGGTGCGACGATAAACAAATTGTAAAAAATTAATACCGTGCAACTTCGCCTCTGGACTTGGATAACCGCCTGGATTCGGTTAGGAAGTGAGTCCACGAGGTTATGCAGGTACGTCACATCCAGGTTAAGCCAGTCGCTGAGGATTTGATCGGGCAATTCCACGAACTTGCGGGGATGCTCATGTGTGGCGTTTTACCCGCTGCTCTAACATATCCCACAGATTTTCAATGGGGTTCAAGTCAGTTGATTTTGCAGGTCAATATCCATTTAATAGGATCGGAGTGTGTTTACAAAACCAGTCACATATGGGTCCAGCTCAATAAACTTTGCTGTTGTCATCTTGAAAAATCGGGGTATCAGTAGCTTGCTCATCATGCAGATGTTGACTGAAAGGCAAAAACTGGTCATCCGGTATGTTAAAATAATCATGCCGGTGGTGAGCGGGCCCAATCCATGATACCAGAAACACCTCAAAAATATCAGATCAACCTCCGGCTTGACCCTGACCTTGCACACATCCATGATGAAATGCTTCATTTGTCTTTCGCTGTACTCGACGACGTGCGTTGTTGGAACGTGATTCGTCAGAGCACATTATGTACCGCCAGTCTTCTGCTGCCCACGTTTAATGATTTCTAGCTCATTGAAGACGCGCCGCTTAATGTGTCTTTGTGAGCAATGGCCTCTTGGGAGGTGGCCGACGCCAAATGTTCATTGCATGCAGTTCCCGTCGCAATGTTCTCTTGCTAACAGGTTGGAATGGACCTTCTTTCACTGACTGCAGCAATTCCCGTCGCAATGTTCTCTTGCTAACAGGTTGGAATGGACCTTCTTTCACTGACTGCAGCAATTCCCGTCGCAATGTTCTCTTGCTAACAGGTTGGAATGGACCTTCTTTCACTGACTGCAGCAATTCCCGTCGCAATGTTCTCTTGCTAACAGGTTGGAATGGACCTTCTTTCACTGACTGCAGCAATTCCTGTCGCAATGTTCTCTTGGTAACAGGTTGGAATGGACCTTCTTTCACTGACTGCAGCAATTCCCGTCGCAATGTTCTCTTGCTAACAGGTTGGAATGGACCTTCTTTCACTGACTGCAGCAATTCCCTTCGCAATGCTCTCTTGCTAACAGGTTGGAATGGACCTTCTTTCACTGACTGCAGCAATTCCCGTCGCAATGTTCTCTTGCTAACAGGTTGGAATGGACCTTCTTTCACTGACTGCAGCAATTCCTGTCGCAATGTTCTCTTGGTAACGGGTTGGAATGGACCTTCTTTCACTGACTGCAGCAATTCCCGTCGCAATGTTCTCTTGCTAACAGGTTGGAATGGACCTTCTTTCACTGACTGCAGCAATTCCCGTCGCAATGTTCTCTTGCTAACAGGTTGGAATGGACCTTCTTTCACTGACTGCAGCAATTCCCGTCGCAATGTTCTCTTGCTAACAAGTTGGAATGGACCTTCTTTCACTGACTGCAGCAATTCCCGTCGCAATGTTCTCTTGCTAACAGGTTGGAATGGACCTTCTTTCACTGACTGCAGCAATTCCTGTCGCAATGTTCTCTTGCTAACAGGTTGGAATGGACCTTCTTTCACTGACTGCAGCAATTCCCGTCGCAATGTTCTCTTGCTAACAGGTTGGAATGGACCTTCTTTCACTGACTGCAGCAATTCCCGTCGCAATGTTATCTTGCTAACAGGTTGGAATGGACCTTCTTTCACTGACTGCAGCAATTCCCGTCGCAATGTTCTCTTGCTAACAGGTTGGAATGGACCTTCTTTCACTGACTGCAGCAATTCCCGTCGCAATGCTCTCTTGCTAACAGGTTGGAATGGACCTTCTTTCACTGACTGCAGCAATTCCCGTCGCAATGTTCTCTTGCTAACAGGTTGGAATGGACCTTCTTTCACTGACTGCAGCAATTCCTGTCGCAATGTTCTCTTGGTAACGGGTTGGAATGGACCTTCTTTCACTGACTGCAGCAATTCCCGTCGCAATGTTCTCTTGCTAACAGGTTGGAATGGACCTTCTTTCACTGACTGCAGCAATTCCCGTCGCAATGTTCTCTTGCTAACAGGTTGGAATGGACCTTCTTTCACTGACTGCAGCAATTCCCGTCGCAATGTTCTCTTGCTAACAAGTTGGAATGGACCTTCTTTCACTGACTGCAGCAATTCCCGTCGCAATGTTCTCTTGCTAACAGGTTGGAATGGACCTTCTTTCACTGACTGCAGCAATTCCTGTCGCAATGTTCTCTTGCTAACAGGTTGGAATGGACCTTCTTTCACTGACTGCAGCAATTCCCGTCGCAATGTTCTCTTGCTAACAGGTTGGAATGGACCTTCTTTCACTGACTGCAGCAATTCCCGTCGCAATGTTATCTTGCTAACAGGTTGGAATGGACCTTCTTTCACTGACTGCAGCAATTCCCGTCGCAATGTTCTCTTGCTAACAGGTTGGAATGGACCTTCTTTCACTGACTGCAGCAATTCCCGTCGCAATGCTCTCTTGCTAACAGGTTGGAATGGACCTTCTTTCACTGACTGCAGCAATTCCCGTCGCAATGTTCTCTTGTTAACAGGTTGGAATGGACCTTCTTTCACTGACTGCAGCAATTCCTGTCGCAATGTTCTCTTGGTAACGGGTTGGAATGGACCTTCTTTCACTGACTGCAGCAATTCCCGTCGCAATGTTCTCTTGCTAACAGGTTGGAATGGACCTTCTTTCACTGACTGCAGCAATTCCCGTCGCAATGTTCTCTTGCTAACAGGTTGGAATGGACCTTCTTTCACTGACTGCAGCAATTCCCGTCGCAATGTTCTCTTGCTAACAGGTTGGAATTGACCTTCTTTCACTGACTGCAGCAATTCCCGTCGCAATGTTCTCTTGCTAACAGGTTGGAATGGACCTTCTTTCACTGACTGCAGCAATTCCTGTCGCAATGTTCTCTTGCTAACAGGTTGGAATGGACCTTCTTTCACTGACTGCAGCAATTCCCGTCGCAATGTTCTCTTGCTAACAGGTTGGAATGGACCTTCTTTCAATGACTGCAGCAATTCCCGTCGCAATGTTATCTTGCTAACAGGTTGGAATGGACCTTCTTTCACTGACTGCAGCAATTCCCGTCGCAATGTTCTCTTGCTAACAGGTTGGAATGGACCTTCTTTCACTGACTGCAGCAATTCCCGTCGCAATGTTCTCTTGCTAACAGGTTGGAATGGACCTTCTTTCACTGACTGCAGCAATTCCCGTCGCAATGTTCTCTTGCTAACAGGTTGGAATAGACCTTCTTTCACTGACTGCAGCAATTCCCGTCGCAATGTTCTCTTGCTAACAGGTTGGAATGGACCTTCTTTCACTGACTGCAGCAATTCCCGTCGCAATGTTCTCTTGCTAACAGGTTGGAATGGACGTTCTTTCACTGACTGCAGCAATTCCCGTCGCAATGTTCTCTTGCTAACAGGTTGGAATGGACCTTCTTTCACCGACTGCAGCAATTCCCGTCGCAATGTTCTCTTGCTAACAGGTTGGAATGGACCTTCTTTCACTGACTGCAGCAATTCCTGTCGCAATGTTCTCTTGCTAACAGGTTGGAATGGACCTTCTTTCACTGACTGCAGCAATTCCCGTCGCAATGTTCTCTTGCTAACAGGTTGGAATGGACCTTCTTTCACTGACTGCAGCAATTCCTGTCGCAATGTTCTCTTGATAACAGGTTGGAATGGACCTTCTTTCACTGACTGCAGCAATTCCCGTCGCAATGTTCTCTTGCTAACAGGTTGGAATGGACCTTCTTTCACTGACTGCAGCAATTCCCGTCGCAATGTTCTCTCGCTAACAGGTTGGAATGGATCTACATTGACTGAGTGCAGCAATTCCTGTCGGGTTTGGAAGCGATTTTGATTCACAAGCCGTGAAACGCGTCTCCGGCCCTTCTCAGTCAGGATCTTTATTCGACCACAATTCCGACGTCGTGTTTCGTGGCCACGTGTAGTGCACCACTGCGTGTAGACACGTTGAACAGTCCACTGAGAAACACCAACAAATCCAGCAACTTCACTCATCGTATGGCCATGGGCACAGCGAAACACGATTGCCCATTTTTGCCACTCTGTCACATCCATGTTGACGTACACTGTCCGCCTGACACATCAATGTCTCACTGATCGCTACTGTCGTATACTCACATAGAAGCAGTGCGCGTAGGTTTGACCACGGGACTCGTTCGCTGCGCCATCTGTACAGGCTTAACGATCCATCTGTGCATGCACACTAGGGTGACTAATTTTGTCGGGTGAGTTTACCTTAAACTACTATCGATTTTAAAATAACGTAGAATGCCAAAGTATTGTCTAAAATTGATTCTTACACTTTTCAGTAAGCATTCTAACACGGTCTGTCCCTATTATTTCTCAAAGGAAGCAGTATTTATGAATTTGTCTTTTACCATAGGTCAGAATAAAATACAGCTTCCCCTGAAGACACAGTCTCATTTGTGGTTGTGTCAATGTGGACACTGCTGAAGTGCGTGTGGTGCTGAGTAATAACGTTCTGAGCACGACCAGTGCATCTGGATGTTACAAAAGGCGCTACTCATAGCGCTAGATGTGCTGCAATAGTTTCTTTCCAAGTGAGGAAAGCAATCGCAAACTACCTATAACTGTATAACATTTGTAGTGCTTTTTTGACGATCCAACCAGCCTCCTGGCGGAGAAATTAACAGAGAGATAATTCCTACAAATTTTAAAAGAATCTATTTGCCTTAAAATGGATTCCTTAACTTTTTTCACAATCTGCTTTATGTCGCACTGACACAGATAGGTCTCCTGACGACGAAGCGATAGGGGAGCCCCTGGAGGTGGTGGTGATGATTATCGTTTTAAGAGGAAGTACAAGAAGCCAACCATCTTCTATATACCATATTTACGTTAATAATCCCCGCATTTTTTTAAAATGAGGCACGAAATTGGGGTGCGGGTTTTATTTGCGTCAAGGTTGGCAACACGCTCCTGGTTCACATAGTTTCGATGTGAGGTGTACAGTTATGCTTTGTGTAACCGCATATGGAAGAAATCTGCCCCCATATGTCATATTTAAACGGAAAACAATTCAGACTTTTAATTCAAAACTGCCCTTACTTTTTTATAACTAGTATTTTACACAGTAATGTAAATTCGTTCTCGGCGTCACGTTAGAACGCGTATTCCGCAACGTGCAGGGGTAACTCTCCACACTTTTATTCGCTTCGGTGTGTCTACAGTGTGTTTCATAATTGCTAAGTTTGAGAGAAATAGTAATTCGTTTGTATTCGGCGTTTTAAGGAACGCCACATTATCTCGTAACAGGCAGTATGCGGAGAAGCAGAATCCGCGAACACTGGCGATGCCGACAGTTGGCGAAAAAGCGTGGCTCATAATTACAATCAATTCGTACACACCGAACAACATTGCCAATGCCGATGAAACTTCATTTTTTGAATGCCACGATCAACAGATTTGTGCTTTTGAAGGCACTGTGACAGGTGTTTGTTTCAAGTGTTTACATTGCACGAAAAGAATTATCCACCACTGGTCCTGTTACTATCCGAGTAAAAAGAGACGGCGTGTGAGAAGTGTTATGGACGTGGAGTGTGACGAATTTGTATGTAATTTAGGAGAGGATTCTAGTAATGCAAGAGACAAGAATCTTCCGATCTATAGCGAATCGAGTCTATTGCAAGTCCAGATTAATGGAGAATCTGCCACGTAAGAAAGCCTACTTGCTGATTTTCATGACAAATATATTTTATAGCAGTGATAATGCATTTTTATCATCTCAAACATGTTCATGCAAAGTAGGTATATCCGTCATGTTAATATTTGTGTAAATACCAAGTGGAATTCAGGGAGTGGTATGAAATGTTTGTTTATGCCTACGTTACCCTTTCGATCGAAGGAATTTTAGTTCACTTCATTGTTTCAAAAATGTCCTACCTAATTATTAGGGTGCGAGGATTATTCGGCGGCGGGGATTATTCGCGTAAATACGGTAATACTAATCAGAGAGAAAAAAATGAAAGTGATCAGATACTTCTAAAACTAAAGGTATCGGGCAAAGAAAGGCAACGGCTACGAATTTAAAAATGAAAGACTTCCTAGGCCCTTTGTGTTCTAATACCGTCGGGGTCGGAAAAGAATAAAAGTTGACCAATGGAGGTCGGATGGGATAGATGAAAGTGAGGAGCCTGGCAAAGTGGAAGCAATGCCAGGACTCAGCTAAGGGCCCTGAGGTCGCTAACCCACGCTTCAAAGTTAATAGTTCGTCGGGTCCCTTTTAGTCGCCTCTTGCAACAGGCGGGGATTACCGTGGGTATTATTCTACCGCCCCCTCGCACAGTGGAAGAGGGCTAGGAGTGGAAAGGAATCGGCCGTGTCCTTAAATTAAGGTACAGCCTGGTGTGAAAATGGAAAACCATGGAATATTATCGGCAGAGCTTCGGACAGTGCAGTTCGAATCCACTATCTCCCGAATCCAAGATAACTACGTGACACAAACCACGTGGCCAATTGGTCGGTTCTTTAACTTTTCACTAAATATACAGACGAGAGTATCATATTTTAATTCATAAATGCACAATTTACCTTTTATTCCAAATATGAAGGCTTTTCATTCCGCAGAATTCATTATGAGAACAATATTTAAAAATTATTTGTCAAAATAAACACTTTTTTAATTTGGAACAGTCTACTACTAAAAGCCGGGCTGAGTGGCTGGCCTTCTGACCCCAACTTGGTAGGTTCGATCCTAGCTCAGTCCGGTGGTATTTGAAGGTGCTCAAATATGTCAGCCTCGTGTCGACAGATTTACTGGCACGTAAAGAACCCCTGTGGGACTAAATTTCGGTACCTCGGCGTCTCCGAAAACCGTAAAAGTAGTTAGTGGGACGTAAAGTAAATACAGTAACATTATTATTTACTTTTTTTTTTTTTTTTTTTTTACAAGTTGCTTTACGTCGCACAGACACCGAGAGGCCTTACGGCGAAGATGGAGAGGAAAGGGCTAGGAGTGGGAAGGAAGCGGTCGTGACCTTAATTAAGGTACAGCCTCAGCATTTGCTTGGTGTGAAAATGGGAAACCACAGAAAACCATCTTCAGGGCTGCCGACAGTGTGATTCGAACCCAGTATCTCCCGAATGCTAGATACTGGCCGCAATTAAGCGAGCGCAGCTATCGATCTCGGTTATTATTTACTAATACTAAAATGTATTCATTCTTCCCCTGTAGGGGGAGGCGGGCCTCTTGACGGTGACGCTGTCTCTCAGGCCGGGAGGTTTATTAGGATGAAGGTGGTGTGCGGAGAAGGTAAGAGGGTTGGCGGCCGTGGCTTTTAATTGGAACTGCCCCAGCATTCGTCTTAGGGCAGGAGAACGGAAAACCACGGAAAACCATTCTCAGGACAGTCGACGTTGGGGACGCCAAAATGTTTTCGAATGTTTTATATGCCGATTAAGCAAAGCTGTACGATTACTGTAACTTCTGCCATATTTTTTTTTTTTTTTGCTAGGGGCTTTACGTCGCACCGACACAGATAGGTCTTATGGCGACGATGGGATCTGCCATATTTTAGTTTTATGAATCCCCTTTCTCACAAATTCTCTCAGGTAAACAATATTTTTTTTTTTCTGTTTTACCTTAACGGTTTAAACTATACACTTCACTCCAGCTGATTAGGAAGAAAAATCATGAAATAAAACATTTCTCATTTTCATACAGTAGCGACACCCAGCGAGTTCGTCTGCAAGGAAGAAGTAAATTCACACCTGTAAAATCGTAAAACAGATTAAACAAGTGAGTAAATTCTCCTATGCACATATGCAATGTTCTGCATTTAAGGGTTAAGCTCTCTGACTGAAATGTTGCGATGTTTTACTCGAAAATCGAATGTTCAATTTTAACCCTAAAAATCCTCCAATTCTTCCTCTTTCAAATCCCGTTATCACTTTTGACCTAACACCATTTTAAATCTCTAAATACCGAGCTCGATAACTGCAGTCGCTTAAGTGCGGCCAGTATCCAGTATTCGGGAGATAGTAGGTTCGAACCCGACTGTCGGCAGCCCTGAAAATGGTTTTCCATGGTTTCCCCATTTTCACACCAGGCAAATGCTGGGGCTGTACCTTAATTAAGGCCACGGCCGCTTCCTTCCCACTCCTAGCCCTTTCCTGTCCCATCGTCACCACAAGACCTATCTGTGTCGGAGCGACGTAAAGCAACTAGCAAAAAAAAAAAAAAATCTCTAAATGCCGGATTTAAAGGGTGGTGGCAGGGAGTATATAGAGCAAACATACGCCCCTTTCTCTCATGTTATCAGAAAATATTGGCTTCAAAGTTCTTTCGGACTACCATTTCAGTAATCCCGCTGGAATATATTTACTTTGTAGTGAGCCTAGGCTGTGCATAAGAGGAGAAGGAAGTATGAGGTAGTAACTACAGTCCAGAGCAGTTGTAATACAAATATGTTTCTTAAAACTGTCAATTGTTTTTTTTCTAGCTTAAAATATTATCAGCTATTGCCATGTCTAAAATTCTCCTTGCAACAAAGTTCTTATCAGATTCCCCTGAAATTTTCTAATGAAGTTTCAATATGTACAGGAATTAAACGTACTTCTGTATTTTATTATTTTTATTATCATTTGAATGTTACCTTCATATTTTTGTTCCTAAAATAGCACCAAACTGGAGTATTGCCTATTGTGTGAATAATGAAAACTGTAAACATGTTATATCTCTAACAGTTTATACCTAACTGCGAAACCCAGAGTTATTATTGAGTATATGAGTGTTGTTGACAAGTCTGTCAAATTATAACCCAAAAGTTATGAAAACGTTGCTGCAAGGAGCATTTTTCATGCAACATATAAAAATAAATATTATCTCTTTGTTAATAACTTTGCAACAAATTAAGTAATCAATTTCAAATTTTGTGTGGCGATCTATCTTATTAATATACACTTAAGAAAATGGAAATTGCAACACCATGAAGGCATTGGTCGTTTGTGTTGATTTTCAAGATATGGAACGATGCCATGTAGGTATGTAAACGATCAAAGTTTCAGACCCATTGGATTGTTGCTACAGGTCTCCCCACGTGATTGGTCGCTGAGGAATCAACTCCAGTATACGGACTCTGGTGTAGCGTAGTTGACTTGTAGCCTGTGCAGTGAAGTGTTCCCCGTCAAACATGCCTCGACGACAAAGAAGAGCACACTATCAACAACTGTCGCCATTTGAGAGGGCTGGGATAATTGGGGTGTGGGAGGCTGGATTATCTCTAAGGACTGTCGCTGCACGTGTTGACCGACAGGCATTTATGGTACAACGTGTATGGCAGCAGTGTTCAGATGAAGGTACCCACACTCGTAGATCTGGCACAGGCCCAGCGGGATGGACAACTCTGTGAGAGGATCGCCGCATCATTCGTATGGCCCGGATGGAACCCCATGCAACAGCAGCGCAAATTCGAGCAGCTGTGGCACCCCACGTTACACAACAAACAGTTGGTAATCACCTGCGTGCAGCTGGCTTATGATCCCTTGTCCCTGCAGAAGGTGTTCCATTGATCCCACAACAGGAACGTGTAAGGCTGGCCTGGTATCGAGAAAGATCAACGTGGGTCGACGAATGGCATAGGGTCGTCTTGAGTGATGAATTGCGCTTCTGTCTTGCCCGCAGTGATCGCCGGAATCGTGTGCGCCGACGTACCGGGGAGAGGGGCCGCCCAGATCTTATTGTCGAGAGGCACACAGGGCCAACACCAAGCATTGTGGTCTGGGGAGCTATTGGCTTTAATGAGAAATCACAATTAGTGCTTGTTGAGGTCACTATGACTGCTCAACAGTGCGTTGATAGGGTACTCAGTCCAGTGGTTGTCCCTATGATGGCGAACATTGCTAATGGGATGTTTCAGCAAGACAATGCCCGCATCTCCAGAGAAGCTCTCCACGACATCACAAGCTTAGAATGGCCCGCCAGGTCCCCGGACCTCAGTCCTATTGAGCATGTTTGGGAAATGGTGGGTCGACAACTGGCCAACCGTCCTCAGCCACCCACAACTCTGGAACAACTGACCAGTGCAGTGCAGCAAGCATGGGCCACAATACCTCAGGAAACGGTCCAGGGCCTTATTGACTCCATGCCTCGACGAATTCATCAATGCATTGCAGCTCGTTGTGGGCATATCCTGTACTGATTGTTGTCCAAACTTGCAGTCAGAGGGACCTGAAAGTGTAATCATCGAAACACAACCGAACACTCGTTCTGCATGTTCAATTGCAGCAATATAGCACCACTCCTTCTGGGTGATGCAATTTCCATTTTCTTCAGTGTATGTCTGTGTTTTAAATTTGGTTGTGATAAGTGGTAAATTGTAGAAGACCGAGCGAGTTGGCCGTGCGATTAGGGGCGCGCGGCTGTGAGCTTGCATCCGGGAGATAGTGGGTTCGAATCCCACTGTCGGCAGCCGTGAGGATGGTTTTCCGTGGTTTCTCATTTTCACACCGGGCAATTTCTGGGGCTGTACCTTAAGGCCACGGCCACTTCCTTCCAACTCCTCGGCCTTTCCTATCCAATCGTCGCCATAAGACCTATCTGTTTCGGTGCGGCGTAAAGCCACTAGCAAATTTTTTTTTGTAGAAGATGCAAATTTCAGCCATGACTCCCCTTAAATACCAACTAACTGCACGTGGATTGGATACTTTGACGTTAAACATAAAAGACGAACGCTTTAGTCAATTAATACACTGTGCATCCAGTCTATTGTTCAAGTAACATTGGTGTGGTGGTATGACGCCTGTCTTTTTGTTACTAGTGGACGTGCAGTCCCTTTTAAAAATAATCACGTGTAAATAGCTTTATTACCACTGCTCTACTTTTCATTTTAATGTAATGAAGAAACCACGCCCTGCAAGCTATCGTGTGATTGGTAATTCCTCTGAGAGGAGCCCTTGACCTAGATAGAGTCAATAATAAATTGACGAAATTTGAGAATGGGAACAAAGCCGATACCCCTCTATAAGTTACCACCGGAGTGGAGCTCTTAGAAGTATCGTACAACCTTTCCCACGGTTTTTTCTGTCTTCCTTTTAAACCACGCGAGTTGACTGCGCAGTACGGATCATGGAGTTATGAGCCTCGAGTCTGGAGATGTTCAGTTCGAATTCTGTCATAGGCAGCTCTGAAACTTCGTAGTATTCCCATTTTTGTGCCAGGCAAACGGTAGTGGTGGTGATCATTGTATTAAGAGGAAGCATACTCCTCTCTAAGTACCAATCAGAAGAGTGACTCGAACGGTTTGGGCTTTGGTCTTGTGACCACAAATTGCCAGGTTCGATCTTGGCTCTGTCCGGTGGTATTTGAAGGTGCCCAAATATGTCAGCCACGTATCGGTAGATATACTGGCACGTAAAAGAACTCTTACGGGAATAAATTCCGGCACTTCGGCGTCTCCAAAAACAGTAAAAGTGTGGAAAGTAAAGCAGTTATTATTATTATTATTATTGTTGTTGTTGTTAATAATAATAATTCCAACAGAAAGAGGAAGAGTCCAATCCTTCGAAAAATGAAGGTATCGACACAAGACAGGGGAGGGTCACGAAGGGCGTTAAGATGAGAGACTGGCTAAAGTAGTGGCCTTCTGTTCAGTGGGTCTTGGACTTGATTCCCGGCTGTGTAGGGGATTTTAGTCTTGAATGATCAATTCACGTGTCTCGGAGATTGGGCCTGGTGGGGTATAGTGAGGCGAATGGCGGAAGATAGGTTACTTAGGAGAATAATGGACACCCTCATGGAGGGTAAGATAAGTAGAAGGAAACTTAAAATGACGATATAATTAGACTCAGTTTCTAATGACTTAAAGGTAAGATAGAACTAAACGGGGCAACGAAACTATAGTCGAGTTACGCAGTAAACGTCCTTCTTGAGTGATCGGCGGGGCGTAGGAGGTCTGATTAGCGCGCGCGCTCTCACTCTTCCCTGTTCGCCACCTCTTAACTCGCTTATTGACACGTTTTGTTCAGCCAATGCGTACAGTTATTAGCACGATATGTAGATGAGGACTGGGCAGCGAGAGGAATGGGAGACGAGGCAGCCTTTTTTGATTGCCCCTCCCCACACGCGCGGCCGATTCTCGCGCAGGACGTTTAGAAATTGTTTGGACTTTAGTTACAAATATAGGATTATGGCGGCGTTTAGTAAATTTAGCGAGGATTGCAGACTGAACGCTGAAAGGCATAACCGTCAATGATAAAGATGTATGTTCAAGTGTCTGACCTAATCTAATCTAATCTAATCTAATTCCTGTTCCTCTTTATAGAGCAAAGGGCATTGAGAGAAGCTCCCCATTCTGTTAGTGCTGCAACCAGGTCTTTTACTTTATCTCATGTTTTCTCATTTCCAGCCATTTCCTCTCTAACTGTTCGCTTCCAAGTGTTTCTGCGTCTTCCACACTTCAGCTACTCAAGATGTAAATCTTTCTCTGTTCCACTGCAATTAATTGTACCATCCAATATATTTCCTTCCGATACACACGGAGACTTCATTAGCTCTTCCCCTCTCTGTTGGTGAATGTTTACGACCAAACAATTCATTTGCCGTTCAATCACGGCCGACAGGTTGGAGGGTATCTCATCTCAAGGTAAGGGGAAGTAAACTCATCAGTCAGAGAATGGGAATGTTCGGTGAATCACTTCAGAATATTGCCGGACGTAACTGATGTAGTTCGAAACATGTCATAGATATAGACATGATAGATATAATGCAATACCTTGTGACTACAGATTAATTTCAGTGTATGTCAGTGCGAGAGATTCGGAAGCTTGAGGAAACCAAAGGACGTTGACCGATTTGAAATTTTAATTAACTTAGAATTCGTACGCCTCTGTGGTGTAGGGGTTAGCGTGATCAGCTACCACCGCCGGAGGCCAGGTTCGATTTCCGGCTTTTCCACGAAATTTGAAAAGTGGCACGAGGGCTGAAACGGGGTCAACTCAGCCTCGGTAGGTCAGGATCAAGTGAGTAGAGGTGGGTTCGATTCCAACCTCAGTCGTGGTTTTCCGTGGTTTCGCATTTCTCCTCCAGGCAAATGCCGGGATAATACCTAACTTACAGCCACGGCCGCTTCCTTCCATCTTCATTGTCTATCCATTCCTATCTCCCCATCCCCCCTCCCACAAGGCCCCTGTTCAGCGTAAGAGGTGAAGCCGCCTGGGCGAAGTACTGGTCCTCTTCGCCACTTGTATTCCCCGACTCAAAGTCTCACACTACAGGACACTGCCCTTGAGGCGGTAGAGGTGGGATCCCTCGCTGAGACCGAGGGAAAAACCAACCCTTGACGGTAAACGGATTAGGACAGAAAGAAAGAAAGAAAGAAAGGAATAATAATAATAATTATCTTTAAGTGACCGAGCAAGTGGCTGCATACTTCGGGTCACGTAGCTATCAGGCTTGCATTCGAGAGATAGCGGGTGGTTCCGTGTTTTCTGCGTTTTTCCACCAAGAAAATTCTTTTGCTGTACTTTAATTAAAACAACGTTTACTTCCCTCTTGCACCTAGCGTAAAAATCTGTTCGTGTTGTCAAATTCTCTTTTCCATTACAAAATGTTGTATGTAACTTTCAACTATTAGAAATATTTGTATATTTATATACTGTATACGTCATCATTAGCGCTGAGTCACCCAGCGATATTTTTTAACAATTAAATGATTGCAGCAAAATTTTTATTACCGTCAAATATATTATACTGTATATACATTGATAATTCAGTCGAGTTCATTGAAGGCCTTGACTAAGACACAGGTTTCATTTGCTCGGTGTGAAAGTTGGAAACGATAGCAACCCGTCTTCAGGGCTGCTGGCAGCGGGCAAACAGAAAAAACAGCTACACGGACCCTCCGCGCAGCCAAATTTTTCCTGTTCAGAGGTAGATGCCTATTCGCAATATCCAAAGGCAAATTTTCTGTCGTTCTCCTGTGGACGTTTT
Source organism: Anabrus simplex (assembly GCF_040414725.1). Taxonomy (NCBI): domain Eukaryota; kingdom Metazoa; phylum Arthropoda; class Insecta; order Orthoptera; family Tettigoniidae; genus Anabrus; species Anabrus simplex. The sequence continues at coordinate 818,830,312 of NC_090265.1, read as the reverse complement.
TTCCATTAACAAGGTAGTATAGCTCATCCGAAGAAGACAATATGTAGGGCGTTCACAATATCGACAAAGTTGTGCTTCACCGACCTAGAAGTGGGATTGATTCCTCGTTAGCCGGTCTGAGGGGCTCGGAAAGTAGAGAGCCAGCTTTCTGAGTCCAAGTTAGTGAGGTCGATCCCAGGTCAGTCTGATGCTATTTGAAGGGGCTAAAATATGAAATACCAGCCTCATGTCGGTATATTTCGAAAATAATTCTTAAGTGAGGAAATTTCCATTCCTTGGCGTCTCAGAAAAACCGTAAAAGTAGTCTGGGGGACGTGCAAGTATTATCTATAATAAGAATAATATTATTGGTTTTACGTCCCACTAATTACTTTTACGGTTTTCGGAGACGTCGAGGTGCCGGAATTTAGTCCCGTAGGTCTTTTACGTGCCACTAAATATACCGAGCAAGGGCGACGTATTTCTTCTTCTTAGGACGCCGCCTCCCTACGAAGATTGGCGATCCAATTCATTCTGATAAGTCTCGAAACGGCGGCTCGGAAGATTTCGATGGAAGTTCGTCCATACCAACGGCGCAGGTCTTGACAGTAATTTTTCCGTCTCCCCACCTTTAAATACCAGCCGATTGAGCCAGGATCGAACCTGCCAAGTTGGGTTCAGAAGGCCAGCGCCTCAGCTACTCACCCCGGCACAAGTATTATAATTATTACTGATACCTCCTTAGTTGCCCAATATTATTCCTGAAGAGGTAATCATTAAATGTACGGTGGAGTAGAGTTCATTTAAAATTGTGTTAAAGCAAGCTCGTGCGTGACCTTGCTGAAGTTAAGCAATCGATACCACACATTCTCTCCTTATATGTTGCGAGGAAACTGCTGGTTTGGCTCCAAGTTCTAATGAAGTGCATTAAGGGAAATGAAATTAGTACACCACTGGTAGGGTGGAGCTTCTGTTATGTCGGGGGTGGAGATGTGTCAAGGTCACTGCGGCTGAAATGTCGTTGATGCTGACTGTCTGACCGCACACAGGATATTACCAGATTGAAATACAGATAATATATGTATGGGTTCCGGTCACGGGATTGCCACTTATTTTAGGGTTCTCGTGTTGGCATTTCCTGTCACATCAAATACAGACTGGAATGTAATCAATTGCTCGAGCATACTGCTAATGGAATGCATCGTTAGTATGTTTTTAGCTCTCGATAACTCGTAGTAGTCCGGCTCCATGACTTATCGTGCTGGTCTTTGGTCACAGGCGTCCCGAGTTCGATTCTAGGGAATTTTAACCATCATTGGTTAATTTCGCTGGTCTGACTCATTGGCTGAATGGTCAGCGTACTGGTCTTAGGTTCAGAGGGTCCCGGGTTTGTTTCCCGGCCGGGTCGGGGATTTTAATCGCTTCTGATTAATTATTTGGGCTCGGCGACTGGGTGTTTGTGTCCGTCCCAACACTCTCCTCTTTATATTCAAACAATATACCACACTACCAACCACCACAGAAACACACAATACTGATTACAACCCTCTATATAGGGTTGGCGTCAGGAAGGGCATCTGGCCGTTAAACAGGGCCAAATTTTCATACGCAACGCAGTTCGCACTCGCGACCCCACAGGTGTGGGAAACGCGGTAGGAAAAGAAGAAAGAAAAGAAGGCTGGTTAATTTTGCTGGCACGGCATCCTCATCAAGACGCGTGGGTAGCCTACGGGCGTCAAATCAAAAGACCCGCACCTGGTGAGTGGAGCATGTCCTCGGACACTCCCGGCACTAAAAGCCATATGCCATTTCATTTCAACTCGTAATAAAGAGGACGGTGGTCTGTTTGAGAATCATGATGTCGTCATATCGAGGAGGAATGAGGTTGTCTAAGAAATGAAATCTGATCTGTACTTTAAAAGTGTTTTTCAACAGTGGGTACGCGTAGCTCCGAGGGTATTTGGCGAGGGCTGAAAGTGACATGAATATGTAAATAGTAAAACCAGATAGCCTTAAATGTTAATAACATTGATTTTTCAATACCGGTTTGCGGATTTCTGTTTCAAGTTGGCCACATATCTGATTTGTGAAGTTTTTCTATGATTAGTATTTAAGCTGTCTTTACTAAATATTCCATTGTATTGCTATATACATCAGTTCATTGTAAATTTTGTCTAATGAGTAGATTATTCTGTGGTGTAGTGGTTAGTGTGATTAACTACCACGCCCGCAGGACCGGGTTCGATTTCCGGTTCTGCCAAGAAATTTGAGAAATTTGAGAGTTCAACTGAGTAGAGGGTGTTTCGATTCCCTCCTCAGCCATCCTCAAGTGTTTTTGCATGGTTTCCCACTTCTCCTCCTGGAAAATGCCGGGATGATACCTAACTGAAGGCCACGAGCGCTTTTTCCCTCTTTCTTGTCTATTCCTTCCCTCCACAAGGCCCCTGTTCTGTGTATAAGGTGAGGCCGTCTGGGCGAGGTACTGGTCCTCCTCCCTAGTTCTATCCTCACGACCCAAAGTCTCACGCTTCAGGACACTCTCCTCGAGGTGGTAGCGGTCGGATCCGTCGCTGAGTCCGAGGGAAAACCTACGCTGGACGACAAATAAATAAATAAATAAATAAATAAATAAATAAATAAATAAATAAATAAATAAATAAATAAATAAATAACTGTAGTTTTTCACAGATAATATTCATAAATAAATTCTAATATTCTCCTAGCCCTTTCCTAACCCATCGTCGCCGTAAGACCTATCTGTGTCGGTGCGACGTAAAGCAACTAGCAAAATATATATATATATATATAACTGTAAGGCATACTTGCAGATTATTTTCCACTGCATCACTTCCAATTCATGCACTTATAAAAACCTTATGTAATAACAATAAAATATTTTTGATAGTTGAACTCATTTGTAAAATTGCATATGCAATTGATTCCAGTATTGTATACCATGAAATAGCCCCGAAAATAATTTTCCTCTCTCTTGAAAAATTACTGATTTGTTGATTACGTCCTTATTCCGGAGAAGCATTATTAGCTCTCTGTTCATATTCTTAGTTTAGTCATTTGGTGCTGCAGTTTGAAATGGAACGTTGTGTATCGAGGACATCGAATACAATGATGATGATAATGATCACTAAAGACATCAGAATATCGATGCATGCCAGCTGTCGTTACATAGGCTGTTCACAACATGACGCAGTGTAAAATTCTGAACAGGAATTTGTCAGTCTTCTCGTTTGTGCTAATGAAATATTATATTCATATCATGCATATTTATATGTAGACTCATTTTTCTCACCCAATGAATTTTCTTTGTAAGTGGATGTAAATTAATGCCATTCCGGCGTTGATTTTAACGTAATGACTTTTAGTTACCGATATGAAATTGTGTTCGCCAATAATTCAGACCCGTACGGTATGAAAGCATGACTATTCAATCTTTCCACGTAGAGAAAAATCAATTTACTATAGGCCTACAATCTTAGATTGAGATATATTTGTAGATCTGTGGCAAACATTTTTAACATGTTTCAAAATTATTTTACGCCTCCAGATGAGTTAGAAACTTAACATTTTAAAAATAATACCTTTTAGTCTTAACCGACGGGGAAAATTCCAAAGAGTTGATAAGTTTACATTTTAATCCACGAAAAAGTAAAAAACAAAATGTGGGCACAAGTTCAAAATAAAGTGCAGACTTTTCAATGTATAATGTATAATAGATCCTTTGTTGTGCCTGGGTCACGACTTGGGAATTCAACTCCAGCTGCTGTCAATATCAAAATTTAAGACTGCATGGAGAGATTACCTGTTGAATAAAGCTGATTATTTCGTGTGATTAATAATTATTACTTAGCGTATGACTTATACAGACAGTATCAGTAATATACACTGACTGACAGAGCAAATGCAACACCAAGGAGGAGTGGTTCGAAAGGGATGAAAGTTGGGGAAAAAACAGAGACGGCACGGACGAATAATTGATGTTTATTTCAAACCGATATGCAGGTTACACAATGCGCACGGCATCGACTCAGTAGGATGTAGGACCACCGCGAGCGGCGATGCACGCAGAAACACGTCGAGGTACAGAGTCAATAAGAGTGCGGATGGTGTCCTGAGGGATGGTTCTCCATTCTCTGTCAACCATTTGCCACAGTTGGTCGTCCGTACGAGGCTGGGGCAGAGTTTGCAAACGGCGTCCAATGAGATCCCACACGTGTTCGATTGGTGAGAGATCCGGAGAGTACGCTGGCCACGGAAGCATCTGTACACCTCGTAGAGCCTGTTGGGAGATGCGAGCAGTGTGTGGGCGGGCATTATTCTGCTGAAACAGAGCATTGGGCAGCCCCTGAAGGTACGGGAGTGCCACCGGCCGCAGCACATGCTGCACGTAGCGGTGGGCATTTAACGTGCCTTGAATACGCACTAGAGGTGACGTGGAATCATACGCAATAGCGCCCCAAACCATGATGCCGCGTTGTCTAGCGGTAGGGCGCTCCACAGTTACTGCCGGATTTGACCTTTCTCCACGCCGACGCCACACTCGTCTGCGGTGACTATCACTGACAGAACAGAAGCGTGACTCATCGGAGAACACGACGTTCCGCCATTCCCCCATCCAAGTCGCTCTAGCCCGGCACCATGCCAGGCGTGCACGTCTATGCTGTGGAGTCAAAGGTAGTCTTCTGAGCGGACGCCGGGAGTGCAGGCTTCCTTCAACCAATCGACGGGAAATTGTTCTGGTCGATATTGGAACAGCCAGGGTGTCTTGCACATGCTGAAGAATGGCGGTTGACGTGGCGTGCGGGGCTGCCACCGCTTGGCGGCGGATGCGTCGATCCTCGCGTGCTGACGTCACTCGGGCTGCGCCTGGACCCCTCGCACGTGCCATATGTCCCTGCGCCAACCATCTTCGCCACAGGCGCTGCACCGTGGACACATCCCTATGGGTATCGGCTGCGATTTGACGAAGCGACCAACCTGCCCTTCTCAGCCCGATCACCATACCCCTCGTAAAGTCGTCTGTCTGCTGGAAATGCCTCCGTTGACGGCGGCCTGGCATTCTTAGCTATACACGTGTCCTGTGGCACACGACAACACGTTCTACAATGACTGTCGGCTGAGAAATCACGGTACGAAGTGGGCCATTCGCCAACGCCGTGTCCCATTTATCGTTCGCTACGTGCGCAGCACAGCGGCGCATTTCACATCATGAGCATACCTCAGTGACGTCAGTCTACCCTGCAATTGGCATAAAGTTCTGACCACTCCTTCTTGGTGTTGCATTTGCTCTGTCAAACAGTGTATATATATATATATGTATATATACACACACACGGTAGAATCCCGCTTAATCGAACTTCGCTTAACCGAAACCTGGCTTGACCGAAATGCTCTGGCAAAATTGTATTTTAATATTTTGTTTCTACCCTCTCGTTCTTAGCCGTTGATATTAATAATTCTCTTACTGTTTGTGCTGAGAGCTACTAGACAAACCCTATTTTTATATTATGACTTATGCCAGAATGCACGTGTAGCATAAAACAAAACATTTTCTTATCCTGTAGTTCGTTCCATGACTATGACACATTTTTCTTGAACAAGCAGGAATTAATATTACTACTGTATTATTATTATTATTATTATTATTATTATTATTATTATTATTATTACTGTATTGTTATTATTCTTATTACTCATGAAGATTATGCAGACGACTCCGACCTTGACAATGGCAGTTTTGAGAAGCTAGTTACAGCATATGATGGAATTAATGCATTAGAGGTAACACTGATTTCGAATTTTTATTAGAATACAGTACCACACGCTTAAATTACAGTACTGAAATAAAATTACTGTTAACAGTGTTCAGTTCAGTAGTAACAAAAAATTGTTTCATTTTCAGATTGCTTTGCGCTTTTTTGAACAAAGCAATGAATCTACACTAGCTGATGTATTGTTGATTAAACGGTGGCGCGAAATAGCTGCACGACACAGCTGCACTAAGAAAATTCAGAAGAAAATCACTGATTTTATACAATAAGTGACATTATGTAAACATTTTAATGTTAATATACAGTATGCACCTTTGCTTAACAGAGTTTATGCATTTTTATTTCGATATTTAACTTCCGAAAATATTTATCATGTATCATCCGAAAAAACGCGTCAACCGAAGTGGCTCCGACTCCTTTATTTCGGATAAACTGGATTTTACTATATATATATTTACAGATGAGAAACAAAGTAATTTGTACTTAACAATTCATTATCTAGTTCTTCAATCCAGCGTATAGCATCTAGAGTTACCAGCAGGAAGTCAGCTTAATCACTGTGATATTCTCGATTTTACTGTACATTGTTGTTCTTTATAATTAGTATTAGGTTATTATTATTATTATTATTATTATTATTATTATTATTATTATTATAGTTTAAATACACAGAATATTTAGCTATTAACTCATGTACATAGATCACTGTTTATAGCCAAAGATGTATTTCTGTTACTTTATTATGTATTGCGTTCAGTTTATGCTTTGGTTTACATGGTTCAGTTTGTATGTATGTTACTTGACTTTCATTATGACTTTTCCTCTTTCTTTTTTTACTTTTATACTCCGGATTTCTTTTTATTCGTATTTATTGGGCTTTGCTTTCTTTCTTCATTATATGTTCTCCAGATCTGTTATTTAACTTAATCTATCTTTAATTTTATAATTGAATACTACATTTCTTTTATATATGTATTATCGTGTAATTTACGGGGTTAATGTTGAAGAGTGGGCAATGAGCCCTAACTTCGCCACTGCTACAGAAAATAAATAAATAAATAAATAAATAAATAAATAAATAAAATAGTAAGTTGCATGAAAACCGGATTGCATCATCGGCCTCAGATTTCACAATATCTGCAAGCTTGCCCCTTTGACCTTTTGTCGTATCTCCAACGGTTGTGCCTTAGACAGACGTTGATTTTTAGATGCAGGGCAAATTTTATGCTTTTGTCACACGTTTTTGAATTTTTTTCCACACCTAACTGACAGGTATGGTCTTCAAACTTCGCGGGTCAATAGAAGTTCAAAGGATGTACAAGTTCGTCCCTATGAGGTTTTTTCGTATCTCCAACTGTTATATCTCATAATGAGCTAGAAACGTACGTTTTGCGTAGTTTTTATACATTTTTCGCACATAGTTTTATATTTTTAAAACTTGTAGGGTGGCGAGGTGCCGGAATATAGTCCCGCAGTAAATCTACTGACACGAGGCTGACGTATTTGAGCACCTTCAAAATACCACCGGACTGAACCAGGATCGAACCTGCCAAGTTGAGGTCAGAAGGCTAGCGCCTCAAACGTCTGAGCCACTCAGTCCGGCAAAATAATTATTGTCATTAAACTTAGTAGGCTCTATTTTATTTGACCATTCTCCCAAATTCCATTGAAATATGTCTGGTTCAGTCCAAAGAGTTTCCATCCCAGGAGAGGTGGAAAGGAAATCATGAATCTTGAAATTATCCAATGAACTTGTGGAATGAAAATCTATAAGTATGCCAATATTTTGACATAAATGTGTCTTAGATGTGGGGGTCATCCGAAAATTTGTGTAATGGAAACAACGAAACCTGTGACGGAAGTGTATGTTATTCCTAGCGAACGTGCAGGTTGTGATGTAAGGTATAGACCAGGGCCTCTCAAATGCTCAACATCTCAGGCGTGCAAATTGGGGCGCAGAGTTCCTGTGCACAGTGCATCGTTCCAACTCGGCTCTGCTAGGACCAACGCTTCATCTCTGGGCAACTCGGCTAAGCTCGGCTCAACTCGGCTGAACTCGGCTCGGATTTGGAGCGCTACGGAGCAAGTGAGGAAGAGGGAGACAGGCGGAGCGAGCGAGACAGGCGTGGGGAAAGAGAGAGACAGCGCTATTGTCTCAAATCGAGGAGTGGGGGTCTGCACTCTGGTCAACCAAGCGAAGTCTTTTGCACCGTGCACAGTGCATGCACCAATGTTACCCCCTGTGAGTGGGGCGGTAGAATAACACCCACGGCATACCCTGCTTATCGTAAGAGGCGACTAAAAGAGCCCCAGGGGCTCTCAACTTGGAAACGTTGGTTGGCGACCACGAGGCCTTTAGCTGAGTCCTGACATTGCTTCCACTTACTTGTGCCATGCTCCTCACTTTCATCTGTCCTACCCAACTTCCCTTGGCCAACTCTGTTCTTTTCCGATCCCGGCGGTATTAGAGCACTCAAGGGCTAAGGAGTCTATCATTTTAACGCCCTTCGTGGCGCTTGCCTTTCTTTGGCCGATATCTTCATTTTTCGAAGTGTCGACTCCCTTCCATTTTTTCTCTCTGATTAGTGTTACATAAAGGACTTCCACTTAAAACAAAAATCACCACCACCCCCACCAGACAATGTTAGCTAGCAATTGCTGGCGGTCATCTGAAATTAGCAGCCGTTGATGGATTGTTGGAACGAGAGACCTATGACATATTTATGATAATTTATTTCTTCCGTGGGAAAATTGAAGTCGGCGCTGCAGTATAGTGGTAGCGTACCTGCCTCTTTCCCGGAGTCCCTGGGTCGTTTCCCGGCCAGGTCAGGGATTTTTACCTGAATCTAAGGGCTGGTTCGTGCTCCACTCAGCCTACGTGATTACAATTGAGGAGCTATCTGATGGCGAGATTACGGCCCCGGTCTAGAAAGCTGAGAATGAGGGCCGTGAGGAATCGTCGTGCCAACCACACGACACCTCGTAATCTCCAGGCGTTCGAGCTGACGCTATTAAGAGCATTCGAGGCCTAGGGTGTCTTTCATTTTCACGCCCTTAGTGGCCCTTGTCTTTCTTTGACCGACACTTTCATTTTCGAGTGTCGGATCCCTTCCATTTTTCGCTGTGATTAGTGTAATAGAAGATGGTTGCCTAGTTGCACTGTATTTCCTCTTATAACAATAATCACCACCACCACCACCACCACCACCACCACCACCACCACCACCACCACCACCACCACCACCACCACTAGCCACTTCGGGTTCAACAGCGGTCGTTTGTTAGTCCATGGCCCTTCGGGGTTGTTGCGCTGTGGGGATTGGTTTTTAAGGGACATTTTACATTTTTTTTTTCATTTTCCGCTCTCCAACTTGTCTTAAATAGGAATTCCGCAGACTAATAAAGACGAAATGCCATGCATATCTAAGTGGGTTATTACTGAAAGGGTATAGTTTCTTGGAAGGGATGTTGGATATAGAGACGGGGCCTAACCATCGGCTTGTGCTGTTTTCTAGAAACTGTTTCCAATTTTGCTCATTTCGTAGAATCAACAAAGAGTGTGAGGGTTGTATTTTGATTAATCCGAGTGTAGGCGTGGCTGGAGTGGCGTTTCACGCCACATCAACAAAACAAATACATATGTATGCCTTTTCCTTCTTGTATGACGGAGTTCTGTAGTTTAATTATACGGTAGTTAGCAGTAAAATAAACATCCCCACACATCAACCATATAGTGACCGGCCACACGTACGAATATCATCATTATAATGGACAAAAGGGGAGATAATAATTATTTTTTACATGGTTTTTCGTAAATTAGTCATCAGTTTATAATGAATTTTACTAGTACAAAGTAAAATGTTAGACACCTTCGAAATGTGAATAACTTGTAACATTGTACACCCTTGGAATTCAAATATCAATCCTCTCGTGCCTCTAGCTTTCCAGAATGTCAGGTTTTTTACAAGTTGTTTTACGTCGCACCGATACAGGTAGGTTTTACGGCGACGGTGGGACAGGAAACGTCTAGGCGTGGGAAGGGAGCGGCTGTGGCCTTAATTATGGTACAGCGCCAGCATTTGCCTCGTTTGAAAATGGGAAACCACGGAAAACCATCTTCAGGGCTGCCGAAAGTGCGGTTCGACCCCACTATCTCCCGAATACTGGTTATTGGCCGCACTTAAGCGACTGCAGCTATTAAGCTCGGCGTCCGGCTCCATGGCTAAATGGTTAGCGTGCTGGCCTTTGGTCACAGGGGTCGCGGGTTCGATTCCCGGCAGGGTCGGGAATTTTAACCATCATTTGCTAATTTCGCTGGCAGGTTGGCTGGGTGTATGTGTCGTCTTTATCACCATTTCATCCTCATCATGAAGCGCAGGTCGCCTACGGGAGTCAAATCAAAAGACGTACACCTGGCGAGCCGAACATGTCCTCGGGCACTCCCGGCACTAAAAATCATACGCCATTTCATTTCATCAAGCTCGGTCAGAATATCCGTAGCACCCTGTTCGTAACTTGAAAAATAGTTGTGTTTTAAATGCTTAACAGGCTTTTGAGGTTTTTCTTCTCCAGAAAATCTCTTATGCCCACATAGGTTTTTTTATGCCTGTTATAAAGTTAAGGTATATGAAGTTACCTACAAATGCAAGCTCGGAAGTGAAATTCATAAATATAATGCCAGGTCGTTTAATGAAGTAAAAGTACCTCGTTATAGGCTAAAAAGGTCAGGTCCATTTCATTGTTCAGCTAAATATGCTGAACAGATCTTAAAGGAACTACCGTTCAATATAGTCAGATGGAAGCTTAAGAACGTGATTAACCCTTTCAAAACCTTATCTTAAAAAAATTCTTGTCTACCGAAAGACAGCATAAGCAGTCCAATTCCTAAATAAAATAAAAATATACACGTATTTTAATATACCCATGGTTGCATACGGTTTATTATAAAAAAGTGTACAGCAATTCCGAATTTCCAAAAATTTAAACATTCAGTAATTTTCTGTTCCGTAAAATTAAATAAAAATTATTTACTTGTCAATTCATGGGAACTGGGATTCCCTTACGTGATTGTTCGGGTATGTTTCTGACCTGTTGTTCATTAATTGTATTTCTTTCAGTATGTCCTGATAGGTCGCACTATGTTATCAAAATCGTAAGGAAATTCGTACATGGGCACATAACTCTTTCAAATATTTTAATAATAATAATAATAATAATAATAATAATAATAACAATCGTACTGCCTCAACTACCGTGTATAGGCATTTTAATTTGTCGCCATCTGGCTGTCTGCTCGTCAATTTCGACGTTCCGTTTTACTCTAAGACCACTAGATGGCAGACCGAGTAAACCGAAACTCTCTTGGGCGTCTGTGGCTGAGGTTTAATTAATTTTGTCGTGTAAAAACCACATGTGTCACCAGATATCTTTTACATGCCGATATGGTACAACATGGAGTGTCGAATGGAACTTTCTCCGCCCTTCAAAAATCCGATTAGCTCTGCTGGGTTGAACCCGCTGTCTTAGAATCCGGTGGCCGACACTCTACCACTTATCCACATACACTAATATATTACAAACAACACGCCAGTACACCAAAAATCATACAGGTGGCCAAATGTTATTGAAGAGTTGGTCACACCAAGCCATATAGTTAAAACCGCTGAAAACCGGTATTGTCGTATTAAAGTACTAGCAAGATACCCGTGCTTCGCCACGGTATTATAATGGAATTTATAATTGAATGCTTAACGTTTTATATATAATCCGCCGAAATTCACTATGTAACTCGTTTTCTGAGAGAATCCGCCAAAATTCGTGATCTGGCTCGCTTTCTGAGAGATTACGGCAAAGTTCCTATCATATTTCAATCTTTCTTTCCAGCAATCGATTTCGTACTTCCCGGGCTAAGTCCAGGTATTCCACCCGGCCTGTTGGGTCCCTAAATCTTTGCCATCTTTCCCTATAAGCATTTTAATATGAATCAAATCCTTGAGCACGTCCGGCGTGGGTCGTCTTGGGTGCCTTAGCGTTACTGAACCAGCGGCCGGACTGCAATCGTAGTCATTACCCGGCCAGGACACGTTTCCAGCGCGATCCACACATTTTGACGACAGTCCGGAACATTATTATTATTATTATTATTATTATTATTAATGGTCTGGAGCTCACAGCAAGATGCAAGCTCTGCTGGGTAAATTTGTAAATTTACTTGGCGGTAAATTACATCCTCTGCCATTGTCATTGCCGACAATGTGACCAGCACCACCGTCGCGCGTAGGCAAGTGCGCGAGATTTCTGGCGACACGAATGATATACTTCCGTGAATTATTGACCTTATTATAGAGGTGAACAATTAGACGGTCAATATCATTCATATCGTTTATTTCAAATGTGTTTAAATTTTTATTTATATGCCAGGAGAATCTACTGTAATCAAGCTTATGTACCCCAAAGGAAAATATGGTTCTTGAAAACGAACCCAGGAAAGATTAAAAATGATCAGTTTATGATCAGAATAAGTACATTATGAACAGTAAAACCAATTGGTCTCAACTCCTTTTTCACCCCACTGCCGTTAATTTGATTTACCCCCCCCCCAAAAAAGAAGGCGTGTTTCCTTATGTTTAAAGGAGATTCCAAATACCAATGTTCACGTCTGTTACCTTCAGTTCTGAGATATAAGTATCTCCATAAAAATAATTTACTTTTTTCACTTCCTTTCACATTCCCCCTTAAGTGAATTTCCCGTTAAAAATACGTGTCTCTTTAATAATAAAGGATCTTATAAATACCAATTTTCACAACTATAACATCTTCAGTTTTTGAGATATGTGTCCACATAAAAGGAATTAAACTCCTTTTCACCCCCGCCCCCAAAATGATTTCGCCCAAAAACGCTTTTTTCTTTGTTTTTATAGGAGATCCAAATATCAATTTTTATGTCTGTAACAACTTTAGTTTTTATTAGATGTAAGTATCCTCATACAATTATTTCAATTAATTTTTCAATTTTTCACCTCCCCCCACTTCATTGGATTTTCTGAGAATACGTGTTTGTTTGTCTGCAAAAATCTTTCGTTTTTGAGATAATAGTATCCTCATACAAATAATTCAACTAATTTTTCAATTTCTCTTCTCCCTTTAGGTGGATTTCCGAAAACAAAAAAATACGTATTCCGATATAATAAAGGAAATACCAAATACCAAATTTCACGTCTGTAACATCTTCAGCTTTTGAGATATCAGTATGCTAATTAAAAGAATTCAACCCCATTTTCAATCACTTTTACCCCTCCACCCAAGTGGTTTTTCAGAAAACAAAAAATTACATGTTTCTTTGTTTTCAATGGAAATACAAAATACTATTTTGTACTTCGGTAACATGTTAAGTTTTTTGAGGTATACTGTAGAAATGCTTATTTTAAAATGTTACCCCCTTTTTAGTTCACTTTTAAGTGGAGTTTCCAAAAACAAATCACCTATGTTTCTTTACTTTTACAGGTGAGTCTGTAACATTTTACGTTTCTGAGATGTACTGTAGATATAGTATTTATAAAAATTCATCCCAATTTATCACTCCTGTTTAACGCCCATTAATTAGATTTTTCAAAAAAAACCGTTTTTATTTATTTTCAAATGAGATCCCAAATACTAATTTTCAGGTCTGTAATATCTTCTGTTTCTGAGATATAAGTATCCTCGTTTAAGGCATTCAACCCATTTTTCACCCTTTTCACCCCTCCTATTGGTATTTTCCGAAAACAAAACCAAAAAGAACGTGTTTCCTTAATTTTAAAGAAGATTATAAATACCAATTTTTACATCTGTAAACTTTTAAAGCTTTGAGATATACACTCATTATAAAATTTCACCCCCCTCCTTTTCACCCCCTTAGGACGGAATGTCCAAATATCGTCTCTTAGCGAGCACCCACATCTTAATATGAATGTATGCCTAAAATTTCATTTCCTTATGTCCAGTAGTTTTGGCTCGGCGATGATGAATCAGTCAGTCGGTCAGTCAGTCAGTCAGTCAGGACAAGTTATTTTATATATATAGACTAGCAATTACCCGCTGCTTCGCTCGCGTGGATTTCGCAATTTGTTCAAAGTAATCGTTCATCGGCATATTACTAAGACATTATCTGAAAATTCCTAAAGTATAAAAACTCGTCCAAAAATTGAGTTTCATTTACCTCAGAAATTAGTTTTAAACCATGTTTTTGGTAGTACCTTTTGGGGGATGAGACGACCACGTGAGAAACAGCCTTCTCTCAAGTCGAAAAAATAAATACATGTTTCTTTATTTTTAAAGGAGATTCCAAATACCAATTTTCATTTCTGTAACATCTTCAGTTTTTGATATATAAGTATCCTCATAAAAATAATTCAACTACTTTTTACTTCTCTTCAACCCCTGTTAAGTGCCTTCTCCGAAAACAAAAAGGTATAGGTTCCTATATTTTTAAAGGCCTTTCCAAATACCAAGTTTCTTGTGTCTAACATGTTAACATTTGTCATATAATGTAGATACCCCGTTACTAGTTTTTAAAGTTCATCCGCTTTTCAAATTCTTTTCAGCCCCTTAAATGGATTTTCCGAAAACCAAAAATTGGTGTTTCATTATTTTTAAAGGAGTTTCCAAATACCAGTTTTCATGCGTGTACGTCCGTAACACCTCCAGTTTTTGAGATAGATGTATACTCATAAGAATAATTCAACTTCATTTCATCCCTCTCCCGCCTTAAGTAGACTTTCCGAAAACAAAAAAAATACAGTACGTGCTTCTTTATTTGGAAAGGAAATTCAAAATACCAACTTTCACGTCTGTAACAGCTTCAGTTTTTAAGATAAAGTATCCTCATAAACATATTTTAACTCCTTATTTACTTATTTTCAACCCCACACCCCCTTACGTCAATTTTCCGAAAAAACAAATGCGTGTTTCTTCATTTTTAAAGGAGATTCTACATACCAATTTTCACGTCTTTAACATTTTTAGTTTTTGAGATATAAGTATCCTCACACAAAGAATTAATTCACCCCCCTTAAGTGGATTTTCCCTAGTCCGACTCGTTCGTTGAATAGTCAGCGTACTGGCCTTCGGTTTAGAGGGTCCCGGGTTCGATTCCCGCCCGGGTCGGGGATTTTAACCTTCATTGGTTAATTCCAGTGGCCTGGGTGTTTGTGCTGTCCCCATCCCTGCAACTCACACACCACACATAACACTATCCTCCATCACAATTACACGCAGTTACCTACACATGGCAGATGCCGCCCACCCTCGTCGGAGGGTCTGCCTTACAAGGGCTGCACTCGGCTAGAAATAGCCATACGAAATTTATTAAAAAGTGGATTTTCCCAAGACAAAAGAAATCGTGTTTCTTTACTTTGAAAGAAGATTCCAAATACAAATATTCATGACTCTAATATCTTCAGTTTTGAGATATATGTATCCTCATAAAAATGAATTAAACTCCTTTTTCACCGAGCTCACCCCCAAGTTGATTCCCCCCCCCCCCGCAAAAATGCGTGTTTTTTATTTTTAAAGGAGATTCCAAATACTAATTTTCACGTCTGTAATATCTTCAGTTTTTGAGATATAAGTATCCTCATACAAAGTATTCAACTATTTTTTCAATTAATTCAGCTCCCTTAAGTGGATTTTACAAAGACGAAAGATTACATGTTTCTTTACTTTGAAAGAAAATTCCAAATACAAATTTTCATGTCTGTAACATTCAGTTTTGAGATATAAGTTTCTCCAGAAAAAGAATTCAATATTTTACTTCCTTTCACGCTCTCCACTCAAGTGATTCTTCCAAAAACAAACAGTACCCTTGTCTTTAAAAGAGCTTCCAAATACCAATTATCACGACTGTAACATCTTCAGTTTTTGAGATATATGCATCCTCGTAAAAGGAATTTTCTCAGTTTTCATCCTTTCCCCCCTACAAAGTTTATTCCCCCACCAAATGCGTGTATATTTATTTTTACAGAAGATTCCAAATACCAGTTTTCACGTTTGTAACATCTTTAGATTTTTTGGTGTGTGTATATATATATATATATGTTCTCATACAAAAAATTCAACTAATCTCTCAAGTCTTTCACCCCCGCCCCTCCCGTCAAGGGTTTTCCCGAAAATAAAAGAATACGTGTATTCTTGTTTTTAAAGGAGATTTCAAATACCAATTTTCATGTCTGCAACATGTTAAGTTTTAGAGATATACTGTAGATACGCTAATTTGAAAAATAACCCCTTTCAATTCCCCGTAAGTGGATTTTCCGAAAAAATATTTATGTTTCTTTACTTTTACAGGAAATTCCAAATACCAGTTTTCAAATCTGTAATGTGTCTGAGATAATTTGCAGATATAGTCTCTTTTAAAAAAATTCACCCCGTTTGTCAGTTCTGTTCACCCCCTATTCATCGGATGATCCAAAAGCACAAAAATACATGTTTCCTTATTTTCAAAGAAGATTCTAATTTTCAATTTTCATGTCTGTAACATCTTCAGTTTTTTAAATATAAGTCTCCTCATAAAAGGTGTTCAACCCCTTTTCCCCATTTTTTCACCCCCTTAATGGGATTTTCCGAAAACAAAAAAATTATATTTTTAATTTTTAAAGGAGATTCCAAATACCAATTTGTACATCTGTAAACTTTTAAGTTTTCGAGATATAGATACACTCATTTTAAATCACCCCCCTTTTCACCCCCTAGCGACGGAATATCCAAAAACCCTCCCTTAGCGAGCACCTACACTGTAATATGAATGTATTCCCTAAATTTTATTCCTTTATGTCCAGTAGTTTTGGCTCAGCGATGATGAATCTGTCAGTCAGTCAGTCAGTTATTATATATATATACTAGCAAGATACCCGTGCTTCGCTACGGAATTATACTGAAATTTATAATTGAATGCTTATTGTTTTAGATATATAATCCGCCGAAAATTCGCGATCTAACTCATTTTCTGAGAGAATCCGCCAAAATTCGCGATCTGACTCGTTTTCTGAGAGTTTACGGCAAGGTTCCTCCCAATTTTTCAGTCTTTCTTTCCAGCAATCGATTTCGTACTTCCCGGGCTAGGTCCAGGTATTCCACCCGGACAGTTGGGTCCCTAAAGCTTTGCCATCATTTCCTATAAAGATTTTAATATGGATCAAATCCTTGAGGAGATCCGGCGTGGTGCCGTCTTGGGTGCCTTGGCGGTACTGAATACGCGGCCAGACATCAATCGTAGTCATTACCCGGCCAGGAAACGTTTCCAGCGCGGTCCGCACATTTTGACGACGGACCAGAACATTATTATTATTATTATTATTATTATTATTATTATTATTATTATTGTGGTGGGTGAAATTAGTTGAATTTTATTATTATTATTATTATTATTATTATTATTATTATTACTATTATTGTACCGGGCGGTACACCTCCACGCCGCTAATTCAAACTTTGCGCCAGTTGAAACTCCTCTGCTGGAGGAAGTCTGAACTTTATCTACGGTATTAATTTTCAAGTTTCTCAGAAGATGTCACTACTTGGAAATTTTGAAGTTTCTGAACTGGGTCGTTTTCGACGTATTTTTGTTTTTCCTGTAGTAAGAAGTGTGAACATTCTCTTCTAGAGGACACTACTGAAGAACTACAATGGTGCACCCTAGGGCGAAGTGAAAGAACTATGTTTTTGGAGAAATTTTGAATTCATAAGTTTGTTCTTTGTTAAATTTCTTTCAGTCATTGTTTAAGTTGGCAATATTAACCCTTTCTTTCCCCTTGTTTTGAATTTAGCCAATCCCGAATTTCTTGAGTTAATTTTCCACCAATTATGTGTTTCTGCTTCATATTGTGTAGGGGTTTTCTTGGTTATCCAATAAAATGATTGTGGGCGGGTGTTTTCATTCCTGAAACGCCTCGAACATTCCACGAGAGTATATAAACTGCTGATTTTCGGGTCTCTGCGCCACTTCAGTACCAACTTTCAAAGTGTAAAGTACGTAGCAGGGGGCGGGAAGCGCCTCTTTCTTCGGGCAGCAGTTCAACAACAAGGTAATGGCCGTTTAATAACTTCTTTTCTTGCTAGCTCAGCAGTTTAACTCTCGGGGCGGGTTCGAAGCGTTTCCACCATGTAACTTTCCCTAAAATGTAAAGACTCTTAGCATCTATTCTCTTTTAAAGCTACATATTGGGATAGAGAGTGCTTAACCCTCTCGAGCTCCCACTCATATTGTTTTGAGGTGAACTTATTTTTCATAACCGATTCTTCCTTAACGTAATGTAAATTGTTTCCTTCTAAAGTCACCTCTTTAGTATGGGATTAGCCCTTGCATTAGCGGCCTAGAGCCAGATTAGGTTTTAAACAAAATGTATTAGGAGTGCAGATCGCCTCCTCTCAAATTGTTATTTTGGAGGTCATGTAATTAACCTTTTTTTCACTTGATAGACCTCAGTAGGTTGGGTATTTTACCCCGGTGTCTATGTCCTTAGAGGACAACTTGAAGGTGGAGTTTGGTGTGGCCTTTGATAGGCTTAAAGTTGAGAGCGAGTGGCTCTTTTTTGAAAATTGAGTGTGTATGCCTCGATGAGGCTTTTCTGTGTAATTTAGAGCAAGTGCTCCTGGGCATGAATGGGGTTTTCTGCCCCTCTGTTAAATCTTGTTTTGGGGTAAAGTTGGGCTAGTTGCCCAAGAATTGTGAGTTCGGGGCTCGAAGCCCAAATCCTGTAAATACTGTAATTGTACTTTTGTTGCCTTGCTACTCTGTACCTGCCATTCTTGTTATTTCTGAATTTTGAAAAGAAAATATAACCTTGTTAAATTTTAAATTAAACTTAATTTCGTAGCCTGAGACCTGTTCACCCCCGCACCTTCTTTCACCTCTGCTAATCCACTAAACCACGGTAACAATTATTATTATTATTATTATTATTATTATTATTATTATTATTATTATTATTATTATTATTATTATTATTATTATTATTGTTGTTCTGGACCTCGCAGCAAGATGCAAGACCGCTACTTGTCGGTAAATTAGATCTGCTGCCATTGCCATTGATGACAGTATGACCAGCACCACTGTCGCGCGTAGGCAAGTGTGCGGGATTTCTGGCGATACGAATGACATGCTTCCGTGCATTAAGACCTTATTATAGTGGAGAACAATTGGACGGTCAATCACATTCCTATCGTTTATTTCAAAGGTGTTTAAATTTTTATTTAGATGCCAGGAGAATCTACTGTAATCTAAGAACGTTCTCCGAAGAAAAAGATGGCTCATAAAAACGAACCCAGGAAAGATTAAAAATGATCGGTTTATGATCAGAATAAGTACATTGAAAATCTATAGCCTGTTTCCAGTCATTCGGCAGGGTCAGGAATGGAATGAATAAAGCCCCCATCTAGCGACGACAATAGGAATTGTGCCGGCTGCCGAAGTCTGTCGCACTCCTCTGGGGCAATGGAAAATGAATGACAAATGAAATGAAATTATATTGGACAGTGTTGCTGGAATGAATGATGACAGGGAAAAACGGAGTATCCGGAGAAAATCTGTCCCGCCTCCGTTTTGTCCAGCACGAATGTCACATGGAGTGACCGGGATTTGAACCACGGAACCCAGCTGTGAGAGGCCGGCGCGCTGCCGCCTGAGCAACGGAGGCTCCTTATAAGTACATTATGAACAGTAAAATCAATTGGTCTCACCTCCTTTTACACCCAACCACCGTTAAGTTTATTTACTCCCCCCCCCCAACAAATAATTAAAAGAAGGAGTGTTTATTTATGTTTAAAGGAGATTCAAAACACCAATGTACACGTCTACTACCTTCAGTTTTGAGATATAAGTATCCTCATCAAAATAATTCACTTTTGTTTCACTTCCTTTCAAACTCCTCCCCCACCTTAATTTTCCGGCAAAAAATAGTTGTTTCTATAAGAGTAAAGGATCTTCTAAATACCAATTATCACGACTCTAACTTCTTCAGTTTTTGTTTTATGTGTACTCATGAAGGGAATTCAACTCCTTTCCTCTCCCGCCGCCCAAGATGATCCCCCCCCACAAAACGCTTTTTTCTTTTTTAAAGGTGATCCCCCCCCACAAAACGCTTTTTTCTTTGTTTTTAAAGGAGATCCAAATACCAATTTTCACGCCTGTAACAACTTTTGTTTTTATTAGATGTAAGTATTCTCATACAATTAAGTCAATTTTTCAATTCTTTCACCTACCCCCACACTTCATTGGATTTTCTGAGAATACGTGTTTCTTTACTTTTAAAGCAGATTCCAAATATCAAATTTCACGTCTGTAACATCTTCATTTTTGAGATATCAGTAGCCTAATTAAAAGAATTCAATACCATTTTCAGTCACTTTTCCCCCCCTCCACCCAAGTGGTATTTCGGAAAACTAAAAATACACGTTTCTTGATCTTTAATAGAAATAAAAATTTTCACTTCTGTAACATTTTAAGTTTTCTTAGATTTACCCTAGAAATTCTCACTTAAAAATTTCACCCCCCCCTTTTAGTTCTCCTTAAGTGGAGTTTCCAAAAACAAATCACCTATGTTTCTTTACATTTACAGGAGATTCCCAATACCACTTTTTACGTCTGTAACATTTTACGTTTCTCAAGCATTCTGTAGATATAGTCTTTCAAAAAATTCACCCCATTTTGTCACTCGTGTTTAACCGCAATTAATTGGATTTTCCAAAAACAAAATACATGTTTCTTTATTTTTAAAGGAGATCCTATATACAAATTATCAGTTCTGTAATGTCTTCAGTTTCTTAGTTATATGTAGCCTCATTAAAAGCATTCAACCCATTTTTCAACCTTTGCCTCCCTTCCTATTGGGATTTTCCGAAAACAAAAAATACGTGTTTCTTTATTTTTAAAGGAGATTCTGAATACCAATTTTTACATCTATAAACTTTAAAAGTTTTGAGATGTAGATACACTCATTTTAAAAATTCACCCCCTTTTCACCCCCCATTAATTGGATTTTCCAAAAGCCAAAAAATACGTGTTTCTTTATTTTTAAAGGAGA
This sequence comes from Anabrus simplex, assembly GCF_040414725.1. Lineage (NCBI taxonomy): Eukaryota > Metazoa > Arthropoda > Insecta > Orthoptera > Tettigoniidae > Anabrus > Anabrus simplex. Next base: position 818,809,491 of record NC_090265.1, on the reverse strand, counting down.
TCCCAAACACCCATTTTCAGGTCTGTAATATCTTCAGTTTCTGAGATATAAGTATCCACATTAAAGCATTCAACCCCATTTTCACCCCTTTTCACCCCTCCTATTGGGATTTTCCGAAAACAAAAAATACATGTTTCTTTATTTTTAATGAAGATTCTAAATACCAATTTGCACATCTGTAAACTTTCAAAGTTTTGAGATATAGATACACTCATTTTAAAAATTCACCCCCCTTTTCACCCTCCCATTAATTGGATTTTCCAAAAACAAAAAATACGTGTTTCTTTATTTTTAAAAGAGATCAAAAGTGCAAATTTTCAGGTCTGTAATATGTTCGGCTTCTCGGATATAAGTACCGGTATCCTGATTAAAGGCATTCAACCACTTTTTCACCCTTTTTCAACCCTCCTATTGGGATTTTCTGAAAACAAAAACAAAATACGTGTTTCCTTATTTTTTAAGAAGATTCTAAATACCAATTCTTATATCTGTAAACTTTTAAAGTTTTGAGATATAGATACACTCATTTTAAAATTTCACCCCTCTTTCACCCCCTTAGCGACGGAATATCCAAAAATCCTCCCTTAGCGAGCACCTACATCTTAATATGAATGTATCCCCAAAATTTCATTTCTTTACGTCCAGTAGTTTTGGCTGGGCGATGATGAATCAGTCAGTCAGTCAGTCAGTCAGTCAGGACAAGTTACTTTATATATATACTAGCAAGATACCCGTGCTTCGCTGCGGTATTATACTGAAATTTATAATTGAATGCTTATTGTTTTATATATAATCCGCCGAAATTCGCGATTTGACTCGTTCTCTGAGAGAATCCGCCAAAATTCGCGATCTGACTCGTTTTCTAATAGATTACGGCAAGTTTCCTCCCATCCTTCAATCTTTCTTTCCAGCAATCGTTTTCGTACTTCCCGGGCTAGGTCCAGGTATTCCACCCGGCCAGTTGGGTCCCTAAATCTTTGCCAGCTTTTCCTATAAGCATTTTTGATATATATATCAAATCCTTCAGCAGATCCGGGGTGGTATCGTCTTGGGTGCCTTGGCGGTACTGAACCCGCGGTCGGACTGCGTTCTTAGTCATTACCCGTCCAGGACCCGTTTCCAGCACGGTCCGCACATTTGAGGACGGTCCAGAACATTATTATTATTATTATTATTATTATTATTATTATTATTATTAAGACCGCTACTTGGCGGTAAATTACATGTGCTGCCATTGTCATTGTTGAGAATATGACCAGCACCATTGTCGCGCGTAGGCAAGTGTGCGGGATTTCTGGCGATACGAATGACATACTTCCGTGCATTATTGACCTTATTATAGAGGTGAAAAATAGGACGGTCGATCTCATTCCTATCATTTATTTCAAATGTGTTTAAATTTTTATTTATATGCCAGGAGAATCTACTGTAATCTAAGAACGTTCTCCGAAGGAAAAGATGGCTCTTGAAAACGAACCCAGGAAACATTAATAATGATCGGTTTATGATCAGAATAAGTACATCGAAAATCTACAGCCTGTTTCCAGTCATTCCTCAGGGTCAGGAAAGGAATGAATAAAGTCCCCATCTAGCGACGACAACAGGAATTGTGCCGGCTGCCGAAACCTGTTGCACTTCTCTTAATGAATGACAAATGAAATGAAATGATATTGGACAGTGTTGCTGGAATGAATGGTGACAGGAAAAACCTGTCCCGTCTCCGTTTTGTCCAGCACGAATCTCACATGTAGAGACCAGGATTTCAACCAGGGAACCCAGCTTTGAGAGGCCGGCGCGATGCCGCCTGAGCAACGGAGGCTCCTTATAAATACATTATGAACAGTAAAATCAATTGGTCTCACCTCCGTTTACACCCCACCGCCGTTAAGTTTATTTAACCCCCCCCCAGAAGGCGTGTTTCTTTATGTTTAAAGGAGATTCCAAACACCAATGTTCACGTCTATTACCTTTAGTTTTGAGATAATTAATTTTAAATTCTTTCACCTCCCCCCCCCCCCCCGGCATTCATTGGATTTTCCGACAATAGGTGTTTCTTTACTTTTAAAGCAGATTCCAAATATCAAATTTCACGTCTGTAACAACTTAATTTTTGAGATAACAGTAGTCTAATTAAAATAATTCAACACCATTGTCAGTCCCTTTTACCCCCTCTCTCTACCCATGTGGTATTTCCGAAAACTAAAAATACACGTTTCTTTATTTTTAACAGAGATAAAAATACCATTTTTCACTTCTGAAAAATGTTAAGTTTTTGAGATGTACTGTATAAAAATTAACCCCCCTTGTCATTCCCCATTAATTGGATTTTCCAAAAGCAAAAAAAAAAAAATGTTTCTTTATTTTGAAAGGAGATCCCAAATACCAATTTTCAGGTCTGTAATATCTTCAGTTTCTGAGATTTAAGTATCCTCATTAAAGGCATTCAACCCTTTTTTCACCTTCTTCCACCCTTCCTATCGGGATTTTCCGAAAAAAAATTAGTGTTCCTTTCTTTTTAAAGCAGATTCTAAATACCAATTTTTACATCTGTAAACTTTAAAAGTTTTGAGATACAGATACACTCATTTTAAAAATTCACCCCCCTTTTCACCCCCCGATTATTTGGATTTTCCAAGAACGAAAAAGTACGTGTTTCCTTATTTTTAAAGTAGATCCCCAATACCAATTTTCAGGTCTGAAATATCTTCAGGTTCTGAAATATAAGTAGCCTCATTAAAGGCATTCAACCCTTTTTTCACCCTCTTCAACCCTTCCTATCGGGATTTTCAGAAAACAAAAAAAATACGTGTTTCTTTATTTTTAAAGGAGATTCTAAATACCATATTTTACATCTATAAACTTTAAAAGTTTTGAGATATAGATACACTCATTTTAAAAATTCACCCCCCTTTCACCCCCCATTAACTCTATTTTTCAAAAACAAAAAAATACGTGTTTCCTTATTTTTGAAGGCGATCTCAAACACTAAAATTCACGTCTGTAATATCATCAGTTTCTGAGATATAAGTATCCTCATTAAAGGCATTCAATCCATTTTTCACCCCTTTTCACCCCTCCTATTGGGATTTTCCGAAAACAAAAAATACGTGATTTTTTATTTTTAATGAAGATTCTAAATACCAATTTTTACATCTGTAATCTTTAAAAGTTTTGAGATATAGATGCACTCATTTTAAAAATTCACCCCCCTTTTTACCCTCCCATTAATTGGATTTTCCAAAAACAATAAAATACGTGTTTCTTTATTTTTAAGAGAGATCAAAAGTACAAATTTTCAGGTCTGTAATATCTTCAGTTTCTGAGATATACGTACCGGTATCCTGATTTAAGGCATTCAACCACTTTTTCACCCTTTTTCACCCCTCCTATTGGGATTTTCCGAAAACAAAAAAATACGTGTTTCCTTATTTTTAAAGAAGATTCTAAATACCAATTTTTACATCTGTAAACTCTTAAAGTTTTGGGATATAGGTACACTCATTTTACAATTTCACCCCCATTTTTCACCCCCTTAGCGACGGAATATCCAAAAATCCTCTCTTAGCGAGCACCTACGTTTTAATATAAATGTATCTCCAAAGTTTCATTTCTTTATGTCCAGTAGTTTTGGCTCGGCGATGATGAATCAGTCAGTCAGTCAGTCAGGACAAGTTATTTTATATATATAGATAGATGATTAACTTCACTCTTCGTCGACTAGCTCGCAAATGTGAATACGAATTCTTTTTATTATTACGAAGAGAAATTAATACATTTTATATCTTGTGCGGCGGCGGCGGTGGTGGTGGTGGTGGTGATAATCCTGTTGTAACACTAATCAGAAGAGAGAAAGGAAGAAGTCTGATCCTTTGAAGAATGCTATTTGTCTTACGTCACACCGACACAGAGAGGTTTTAGGGCATTTTCTGGGTGTGAAAGTGGGAAACCACGGAAAAGCATCTTCATGTCTGCCGCCGGTGAGATTCGATCCCACTACCTTCCGAATGCAAACTGACATAGCAAGCAAGCAAGCAAACAAGCAGTGTTGTCACCTACGTGGCAGATTCCTTATTGGTTGTTACTTATTCTTGTCTTAAAAATTTTTCACAGAAGTTGGAAGTTTATCACACATCTTGTTTGGTAAATTATTCCAATCCCTAATTCCCCTTTCTATCAACGTGTATTTGCCCCAATTTGTCCTCTCGAATTCGAACGAACGAACGAACGAACGAACGAACGAACGAACGAACGAACGAACGAACGAACGAACGAACGAAGGATTATCTGCATTATGGGCTCTCTCCTTGGTGGCAGATTTCCTACCAATTATTTACCTATTATTGTCTTAAATAATTTCAAAGTAGTTGGAAATTTATCACACATTCTTCGGTAAATTATTCCAGTCCTTAATTTCTCTTTCTATGAACGAGTATTGCCCCAGTTTGTCCTTTTGAACAGTAGCGGCGATTAAGGTAGGCGAGGGCGAGCAGTCACCCCCACCCCCCACTTTGTGGAGAAAACATTACATTTGTATTCCATTTTGCTGGCTGAAACAAGGGATTATAGAAATTACAAGCAATTTGTGCAAGCCCTGTTGTCTCATCAGATAATTCTTTCCTTTATTTCCTTTAATTATTAACACAATTATTAGGGGAAATACGCAAATAAATGTTGTTCACGCGGCCAACCTATTTGTCTAGCGCCATAGCAAGTAGTGGAGACTTTGCATGCTGTGAGGATGGGTAACAGGGGTGTATTTTTCCTAAGGTCATGGACACTGAGGTATGATCCTATGATGATTCTATCCTCTTTGGGTATGATTCACCTGCTTGCCGCGCGCACTCGTTAGTCTGGCAGTCTCTTTAATATTTGTTAGTTTCTTTCAGTTTCTAGGTGTGTAGTCAAATACTAAATGATTTTTCTTTCTTAATCTGTTTACCCTCCAGGATTACCTTCTCCCTCGGACTCAGCGAGGGATCCCACCTCTACCGCCTTAAGGGCATTGTCCTGGAGCGTGAGGCTTTAGGTCAGGGGATACAACTGGGGAGGAGAACCAGTACCTCGACCAGGTGGCCTCACCTGCTATGCTGAACAGGGGCCTTGTGAGGGGATGGGAAGTTTGGAAGGGATAGACAAGGAAGAGGGAAGGAAGTGGTCATGGCTTAAGTTAGGTACCACCCCGGCATCTACCTGAAGGAGAAGTGGGAAACCACGGAAAACCACTTCGAGGATGGGTGAGGTGGGAATCGAACCCTCCTCTACCCAGTTGATCTCGCGAGGTTGAGTGAATTCCATTCCAGCCCTCGTACCACTTTTCAAATTGCGTGGCAGAGCCGGGAATCGAACCCGGTCCTCTGATGGTGGCGGCTAATCACGCTAACCACTACGCCATAGAGGCGGACCCAAATGTTTTTTGATTATATAATCATTGATTGTATAATCATGCCGTACTAATTTATGCAGTTGTCTATAGAGATCTCAATGCTAATCCACTGGAAATATGTGTAATTATTGTTCCTTTGGAGAACGTTTTGTTGTATAGTATTGAATCAAAATCTCAAAAAATTATTATTACCACAGTTAAATTGGCAGGCTGTCACATTCCATTTTTCCCCATTTTCATGTATACACACTCCTCCCCACCGCTATATCCTACAAATCCGGGTACTTTGTTATCTTTATATTTTTTTCCCCCTACTTCTAATTCTCAATCGCCGCTACTGCTCTTGAATTCCAAATTTAACTTCATATTATGATGTTTCCTACATTGAAAAGTCCACGGCTACGTGAATCAAACCTCTTAGTCACTCGCTCGGTCTTAGAAGGATAAGAATATCGTCAAAAGTAAGACATGGGCTTTGAAAGTCATGAAAGTGAAAGACTCCGTTGGCCTCGAAAATATAATATTGTCAGGACAGAAGAAGAAAGCAGTTGATCAAGGGAAGTTGGCAAGCAATGTTGAAATTAAGAAGTTTGACATAAGTAAATGGATGCAATGGCATACTCAGTTATTTGCCCTGTGGTCTCCAATTCACGCTCCATAGTAATAGCGGGGTGTCGTTATAGGTAAAACGAATGCGACACCCGTGGAACCCGTTCTCCTCCAGGTGGTAAAAGCTTATATTCTACAAGTTGGTTTCTACAGTATGAGATCCGTCTGTTATGTGGGAACTATACTAATATCCACATACATCAATACATGGAAATGCCCTTGCTTCCTACCGCTGGCTTCTGTTGAAGGTCAACTTGGATCGAAGTTGTAAACGTGAATCATGCGCTATAGGAATAGTAGGCCGTATTATGCAACCACTATACAGAACTTCCGTGCTGCAATTTGAACAGTGGATATCTTCTTCTTAATCTGCTTACCCTCCGGGGTCGGTTGTTCCCTCGGACTCAGGATCCCACCTCTACCGCCTCAAGGGCAGTATCCTGGAGCTTCAGACTCTGGGTCGTGGGATACAAATGGGGAGGATGACCAGTAACTCGCCCAGGCGGCCTCACCTGTTATTCTGAACAGGGGCCTTTCAGGGGGATGGGAAGATTGGAAGGGATAGACAAGGAAGAGAGAAGGAAGCGGCCGTGGCCGTGGCCTTAAGTTAGGTACCATCCCGGCATTTTCCTGGAGGAGAAGTAGGAAACCACGGAAAACCACTTCCAGGATGGCTGAGGTGGGAATCGAACTCACCTCTACTCAGTTGACCTGCCGAGGCTGAGTGGACCTCGTTCCAGCCCTCATAGCACTTATCAAATTTCGTGGCAGAGCCGGGAATCGAACCCGGACCTCCGGGGGTGGCAGCTAATCACGCTAACCACTACACCACAGAGGCGGACACAGTGGATATCCCTAGTACTAATTTATGCAATTGTCCATAGAGATGTCAATGCTAATCCACTGGAAATATAATATAAACTAGCTGATTTACCCGTGCTTCGCTACGGAATTCTACATTGTATACAGAATTGTAGGTTAGGTAGAGTACACGTTGTGAGCAAGACTGTATTAAAATTCAAAGCCCTTAACGTTACCCTGGAAGCGCGACGGAGAAATCACCAAACGTACTTTCTCACATGAAGACTGCGTTAGGCTGATTCTCCACGAGCAGGTAAAACGCCGCTGTTCGCCCGCTACAAACCCGCTTGCGGAACAGAACTATGGGGTATTTGTAAGTGCTGTCTACACGGGCGGTTTGCACGCCGCGGGTGGACGCGTCCATGAGCGGGCAGGCGGGTCTAACGCCAGCAGAGGCGTCATTCCCGCTAGCGGTAGAACAGCGAATCATACTCCACGTGGCGGCAGTGAGCAGTTCACCCGCCTCTGTCGCACGATAGGAATTGACTGAAGTGTAGTATATTCTCTATTAGCTGATGTATGCGTACTTCGCTACGGAATTCTACATTGTGTACAGAATTCTAGGTAAGGTAGAGTACACCTTGTGAGCAAGATTGTATTAAATTCCATAGCTCCTAACATTACCCTAGAAACGCGACGGGGAAGTCACCAAACGTCTTTTCTCATATGAAGACTAGGTTAGGGAATATTCATTGTAACGGTAGGCCCGTTTGCCTACCATCGGTCACAATCAGGTTAGGGAGTTTATATTATAATGGCAGACACTCAATCTCCACCTGCCTTTTTACATCCTCAGAAAGACTGTCTTAGTCATTTTCCCAACTGAAATGAACATAGGTCATTACAATGATGTCAGTAGGAATGACACGATTAAAACCAATGTGTGCCTTTTTTTCGGCGGGGAGGGGAGCGTGTCGAGTAGTGGAGAGTCCCAGGGCAAAAACTATGCCCTTTTACTACTCTGTTTCCAAGGAATACGCGATGAATCGGAAAATCTCAGTTCACTACACTGGTGGCGGAAAAAAACTATCTGCCTTGGAGGCAAATTCTTCCTCAAAGCCAGAGGAGAAAGCCCCTCTTCACTGCTAATTTGGAATAAAATGAATATAGATTTAACAAAAGTGAAGCGGAAGAAGCTTTTCTTATGCTAGTTTGCTAGTTGCTTTACGTCGCACCGACACAGATAGGTCTTATGGCGATGATGGGACAGGAAAGGGGTAGGAATGGGAAAGAAGCGGCCGTGGCCTTAATTAAGGTACAGCCCCAGCAAATTGTAATTCTAGACCAGGCCATACTACTACTAAATAAGCCTCTGCCTTAAATGTGCACACTGCTCATTCAAAACAGCGCGTCAGAGTAGGGATCGAATAGCTGGAATACTATGATGAAGCAGTGTATTACGTACTAGCAGTATCAGGAAATGTATGAACGAGAGGAATGGAATGCTAAAGAAGAACGTTTTCTAACTCCCTAGATATTTCCCGCCAATATTCAGTCAGGCTGTTATACTCCGTACGCAGCAGTGATCCCATCTATCGGAGTTGAGTGGCAGCATAAGAGACAAAGAACATCACAACAAACAATGGTCAATATAATGTTATTGTTGATGAATGTTGCGCGCTTTCAATATTGTAGGTCTTCACATTTAGTTTTCTTCCGACTCTGAAATACCACTCTTATCATAGTTGGTACGGTAAAACTGAAATGGTCGGAAATTGTATTCTCTATAACTTTTGTTATGTAGTAAGTTACTTTTCGATAGCACCAATAACGTAGGTATTTAAAATTACATTTTAGGCGCCTTCCCCTAAACTACACTTTCATACAGGGCGAATAAAATTGTTTATAGCTTAGACTGTAGTTTCTTATTCCCGGACTCTATGTACCGATTTTCATTACATTATGTCAACCCATTTTATCCTGGTTCGGCGTTGATATGGACTTAGCAACAAAAATACAAATTCATGAATGTCTCTGTTTTCATAGCCGGTACGGTAAACATGTATGGGACATAAATGATCGGAAATTTAATTCTATATAACTTGAGTTATATGATATTTATCGATAAGACCACTAATAATATAATTTTTTGAGAATTAAATTTCAGGATTTCCCTAGTATTTCACTCGTTTAGTAATATGCACCTTAATAAGTTCAAAGAGCTCATCGAATGAAGCAACTGACATTCTGTAATACTGGGAAAAAAAATCCGGATAGCTCCTGTGTTCGCAAAAGGTTAAATGAAATTTTCCAGTAGTGAGCCGATTCGATAACCCAGGGTGAGTCCACCAACGTTTTTTCTTACAAGATTTCTTTTTAAATATTGCTAAGAACTGTAATTGAATAGCTCCGACAACACAACCTATTTGTACGACATCCATCATTACAGTACGGCAGGATTTTCGCTGGTGAAGAATGGCCGCGCGTGTCGCCGGCGTTTTCGGCGTCAGTTCAACCGCTCGTGTAGAATAGGCAAAACGTTTGAGCGGTCAGGCGGGCGAGCAGCGGCGTTTTACCTGCTCGTGGAGAATCAGCCTTAGGGAATTTTCATTGTAATGGTAGGCCCGCTTGCCTACTATCAGTCACAATCAGGTTGGCAGACACTCGCTCTCCACCTGCCTTTTTACATCCTCAGAAAGACTGTCTTAGTGGTTTTCCCAACTGAAATGAACATAGGTCATTACAATGACGTCAGTAGGAATGGCGCGAGTAAAAGCAATGATTTCACATGAAATACTCGATCAAACTAAAAACCGCACATTTTCCTCACTTTTAACGAATGAACGAACAGTTCTACGCTACCGAGCTAACAGTCCAAAGTTCCAGAGCTGGAATGACCAAGCAGCAGACAGCCGTGATCCGTGAACACTCTTAGCCTTTTCTCGGAGCGGGGAGGGGGGGTGGGGGGGCGTCACCTAGTGGAGAGTCCAAGGGTAAAAACTATGCCCTTTTACTAATCTGTTTCCTAGGAGTACACAATGAATCTGACTTGATGGCGATTTTTCCTCCAAGCCAGAGGAGAAACCACCTCTTAACTAATTTTGAATAAAATGACCGTATAATTTAATAAAGAGGAAGAAGCTCTTTTTATGAAACGGCTCTTTTCAGGGTTGAATTTTGAGTTATTTAGTGAATTGTGGTGCTATAATTTGGAATATGCCTAAATTGTAATTCTAAACCAGGTCATACTACTACTACTATTACTATTACTACTACTACTACTACTACTACTGAGAGAGCCTCTGCCTTAAGGTGCACACTGCTCATTCAAAACAGCGCGTCAGAGTAGGGATCGAATAGCTGGAATAGTATGATAAACCAGTGAGTTACGTACCAGCAGTTCGGTATCAGAAAATGTATGAACCAGAGGAATGACATGCTAAAGTTTTCTAACTCCCCAGCTATTTCCCGCCAATATTCAGTCAGGCTGTTATACTCGGTACGCAGCATCTAACGGAGTGTAGCGGCAGCATAAGAGACAAAGAACATCACCACAAACAATGGTCAATGTAATGTTATTGTTGATTAATATTTTGCACTTTCAATATTGTAGGCCTTCACATTTAGTTTTCTTCCGACTCTGAAATACCACCCTTATCATAGTCCGTACGGTAAAATGGAATAAAACATAATTGGTCGGAAATCGTGTTCTCTAACTTTTGTTATACTATATAGTACTTTTCGATAGGACCAATAACATAGGTATTTAAAAATTACATTTTAAGCACCTTCCTCTAAACTGCAATTTCATACAGGGTGAATGAAATTGTGCATAACTTAGACTGTAGTTTCTTATTCCCCGACTCTATATACCGACTTTCATTAAATTCTGTTAACCTACGTATTTTCTCGTGACTCGGCGTTGATATGGACTTGGCAACAAAAATGCATATTCATGACTATCTGTGTTATCAAAACCGGTACGGTAACAATGTATGACACAAATGATCGGAAATTTAATTCTATATCACTTTAGTTGTGTAGTATTTATCGATAGGACCACTAATAATATACATATTTGAGAATTCAATTGTAGGCCTTCCCCTAAACTACCATTTCACTCAGCGTAAGTAAAATGATCTATAGCCTAGATTGTTGTGGCTCATCCCCCGACTTCACATACCGATTTTCATTAAATTCTCTTCAGCCGTTTTCTCGTGATGCATAGACAGACAGACAGACAGACAGACAGACAGACAGACAGACAGACAGACAGACAGACAGACAGACAGACAGACAGACAGACAGACAGACAGACAGACAGACAGACAGACAGACAGACAGACAGACAGACATTACGGAAAATTAAAAAGTGCATTTCCTTATTACTATGGACATGACCGATACAGAAATATCATTCTTTTCAAATTCTGAGCAATGTACAGACAAAACTCTTATTTAATATATAGATTTGACTGTATAGTTTAAACGGAAGTATAGGAACAGCAGCTTCTTCATGTTTGAGTCCGTAAATTTCGAATTTTTGGCTACACTACTGCGTTTCTGTCTCAAACGAGGCATGAATGATCAATTTTCCACCTTCCAGTTCATATATCCCCTGGCCGAGGCGGTAAAGGCGTGCTCGGTTCGCCCGGAAGGACGTGGGTTCTAATCCCCGTCAGGAAGTCGTAACATTTAAGAAACAAGATTTCCACTTCCGGAGGTGCACATAGCCCGGAGGTTCACTCAGCCTACACCAAAAATGAGTACCAGGTTAATTCCTGGGGGCAAAGGCGGCGGGGCGTAGAGCTAACCACTCTACCCCACCAAGTGCCGAGGTTACGGATAGTGGAAGCCTTTACCTTCCACTCCTCCAAGGGCCTTCATGGCCTTTACGGAGATTGCTTTGCTTTGCTTTGCTTTGTATCACATCGAATCTGCTGTAGAAGCTGACATGAACGTCTGTATTTGAAAATAAGACGTACTGAGAGAAAACTAAACTAAAAGTTAATAAATATTCCATAAGTACGGGAGAAATTAGGGGTTTCATAAATGTTATGACACACAATTTGCATTACGATGAAGTCTTCTTCAAAAAAATGTATACGAAATATAGGAAATAATATTCTCATTTTTTATTTCTCTATATCTGACAGTAACTACCTGCATTTTAAAACTGAGAAAATTGAGATCAAAGTTAATCAAATTCTCATTACTTTTTACTTTAAGGATGAGGTTGGAATTAACACATTAACTATAAAACAAACAGAAGAAGGCATTTCTTGCATTAACATTTTTTCTTTGATCGTTGCTAAACAATTCTAAACCCTTTCGTTTGCAACGCTCATAACAACCTTCCTGGCGAAGGTGCTTGTTAATTGATTTTTCTTTTCTTCCTTCCATCCGTCACTTATTTTTCTTCGTTTTTGACCGCTATCTACAGCTGAAGAAGTCTCTTCTTCATTTTCCGTATCATTTTCCTTCTCCTCAGTATCCTATATTATGTTCTGACTGTCTATATTGACCAGCGTTCCTTTTTTCTTTGAGTTAGTCCCAGTAATTCAAAAATAATTTCCCCCTCTGAAAATCCTGTAAAAAGTAAAATTAAAAAATGGCCAATGGTGTTCACTTCACGCACTGAGTATGGTTCCGTACTTTAACTTGTTAATATTGGTGATGATGATAATGCTTGTTGTTTAAAGGAGCCTAACATCTAGGTCATCGTCCCAATCTGTTAATATTCAGGAATAACTTCACCAATATAATAATATGAAAGGAATGTTTTGTTCTTTCCTGTAATGCAATGGAGCCTTCAGTTCCTGCTGATAATTTCTTTCTGAAATGTAATTCCTTTTAAAACACACTGCAAACAATTCAGACTCGTACTAAAATGATTACCAGCAATAAAATTAACGAGATAGCTCTGTGCAGATAATGCTTTCTTGTAGCCAAAATTTACTACCTTCTGCCATTGTTGAGTTGTAATGCTGGATGAAATTACAACCTTGAAAAGCAGTACTTCTGCAGGTACTACTTTTCATACGGTGCAGTCTATACTTACTGTTTTCTGTCATTGTGGATGTCGAAAAACTGGAAAGGAAGTAACTGGTTACCTCTTATATTTTTAACGAAAAATCATGTTACTGCTTTTTAAGGTTTTATTATAATTCAGAACATCGAGACGATTCCATTGATACCAAAAACTCCTTATCTTTTATTTCTGCAGTTACTGCATTTTTTCTTAACAAGAAAGAATGTACCGGGGAAGTTGGCCGTGCGGTTAGGCGCGCGTAGCTGTGAGCTTCCATCCGGCAGATAGTGGGTTCGAGCCCCACTGTTGGCAGCCCTGAAGATGGTTTTCCGTGGTTTCCCATTTTCACACCAGGCAAATGCAGGGGCTGTATCTAATTAAGGAAATGGTCGATTCCTCCCCACTTCTAGGCCTTTCATATACCATCGTCGCCATAAGACCTGTTTGTGTCGGTGCGACGTAAAGGAAGTTGTACTAGAAAGAATGTGTTTGAATCGTTGACTTAATTCACATTGAAAGGAACAAATAATATTAATGATCTAGCAATTGTCTGTGATTCTTTAGACATGGCTACGAAGCAAATTAACCACCCCAAGGCACAGGCGGAAAAGCAGGCCTCCAGATCTCTTTGGAGAAAACGCATTTCATAACATCAAGCCAGCACGAATAGAGATAAAAGTTTACCAAGGGGAAATGATGATAATAATAATAATAATAATAATAATAATAATAATAATAATAATAATAATAATAATATTTGCTTTACGTCCCACTAACTACTTTAAAGGTTTTCGGAGACGCCGAGGTGCCGGAATTTAGTCCCGCAGGAGTTCTTTTACGTGCCAGTGAATCTACCGACACGAAGCTCACGTATTTGAGCACTTTCAAATACCACCGGACTGAGCCAGGAGTGGGGGGGGGGAGGTGGCTGAAATGGACAGATAAGTTTAAATATGTTGGTGAGTGGATAGAACCAAACGATTCTGAAAAAGAATTGGCTTGTCAACTGACCAAAAAGGTTTACAACAAAAGGTCCTTATCTTTGAACGCAAAACTCAGATATTATTGCACTGTCATAAGGCCAGAGGCTTTGTATGCAGAGGGCTGCCTTGCCATGAACAAGAAAAGCCTGAGAGAAAAATAGGACATCAAATAAAGGATGAAAGAAAGAAAGAAAGAAAGAAAGAAAGAAAGAAATATCTAAAGGAAAATTCTTGGTCCAATTGAAGACAAATTTGAATAAAGACGTGTATAATCATGAGCTGTATATCGTCGCTGCCGGTGAAAAATCTCCTTTGTGAAATATTTGACCATAGAACTTTGGCCGGTAAGGTTCTGTCATCTAAGGTGCAATATTGTGTGGATATTGTCAAGGCACTTTCGCTCTTCATAATGTATGTGCTGCGGGTCAGTATATCTCCAAAAAATATTATCATATAGGAGGTTTTGTCCCGGCAACGACGATATTCATATGCAGAAGATCTCTGATGTCATGCGGAGAAGGTGAATTACATTTTAAGGTCAATTGCTACGAATTAAACCAACACGATTATCGAACCAGATCTTTACATATTTTAATGATAAGAAGGACATGGAAAGGGACCTACAGGAGATGGGGATCACTTATGAATATAACAAGAACGCAACGCACTCAGGAGGAAAGTAAAAGGCCACCAAGGTTTTCAAGAAAGGCCAAAGTTGAAGACGGAAAAGATGTGGACGGAGGAAAGAAAAGAGCAACACCGGTAACGAATGAAAGAGCACTGGGCAAAGATCAAAGCCCAGAGAAGACAGCTGAAATAACGTGGTCCCTAGTAGGCCGATACGAACAAATAATAATAATAATAATAATAATAATAATAATAATAATAATAATAATAATAATAATAATAATAATAATAATAATAATAATAATAATTGTTACGGGGATACCCGTGGAGCAGAAAGAGGTTATGGAAGAAGGTGCGGGCTTGCATGGGTCTAACTACAATATCAAAATTAATTAAAAACTTAAACTGAAGGTTATATTTTCAGAACTTCAAACTTAATAATTTTTTCATGACAATATTACAGGTACAAGTAGCAATCATTAAACAAAATTGGGAAAATTCAAGATTCAGAACCTTAACACTTTTGGGCTTTAAACTCCTAGTTTTACAATTTTACAAATGGAAGAATAATTATTTCGTTAAGGGCAGAAATCCGTTAATTCATAGAGCACTTGCTCCCAAAATACAATATCTAGCCTTCCAGAGGCACTCGTTACAATTACAAACTAGAAAAAAAGCTAACCGGCTCTCGGTTTCTTACTGCCTACTCAAGGCAGCATTACATCAATCTCTGGTCTCTCAAACCACCATTTACAAATTGGGCTCGTTTTTACAGGAGTATATAATACACAACCTACGGGGCCTTTGTGGAATAAGAATAACAGGTTAAATTAATGACCCGAACACAAAATGAATGGAGGCGTATACATGCACTCCTAGATATGAACACTAAAACAACATAGGGGCTCTAGGCCGATGAAATAGGGACTATTCCCAAACTACTGAGGTGACTCGTATAGAAATTATTTTACCACATTACAGAATGAAAAACAGTTATAAAAACGTAGACACCTCAAACCAAGTTAAAGGGGAGCTCGGGAGTGTAATTCACTCTCTATTCCCGATTTACAGTTAAAAGATTTTATGAAGTTTTTACATTAGACGGAAGAAGTTACATTTTAGAAAGCTGGTTACATAACAAAAGAGTCGGACCTTTCCCTCGGGTTAAACTGCGGAGGTGCAAGAAAGAAAGAAGTTATATGGCCATTACTTTGTAGATGTTCTGCTGACAGATGAAAGAGGCCGCCCTCCTCCTGCTTTGACACGCACACTCAGTAAGATGACGATCAATTGTTCAAGAAACGAGAAAATCCGCAGTTTATAAACCCTCAGGGAAGGTTCGAGATCATTCAAGATGAATCAGGCACGCCCTCTTAATTTTTATTGGCAGATACAAGTGAAGAAGAAATACGGGATTGGTTGGAAATTAATTACAAAAGTTAGGGATTGGCTAGATTCAAAACTGGAGGAAAGAAAAGGAAGAATTGCCAACCTCAAAATAAATGAACATCAATCAGTTACAAAAACCAAAGAATACAAAACTTCTTTAAATTATTTCTCTCACTTCGCACCAGGGTGCATGATCACAGTTTTTAGTGGTGTCATCTGTGGAAAAATGTCCAAACTTCTTGACGAATGTCGAAAAAAAACAAGTAGAAATTCACTCAGGTTAAGCAACTGCACAATAACAAAATTAATCGATATTTTTGTGGTGACATCTTCTGAGTAAAGTTCTAAGTTGGTGTAGTTTCGGTTTCACTGTTTTACCAATAGAAGAGTTCTTTTAGGCGCTGAATTTGAATGCGCGGCTTTGGGATGAACCTCCTGGTATAATAATAATAATAATAATAATAATAATAATAATAATAATAATAATAATAATAATAATAATAATAATAATAATAATAATAATAATAATAATAATAATAATAATAATGTTGTTGACTAAGATATATTTTACCATACTCGATTCAGAAGTATGTGTTGGAATTTTTAACTTCATCGAGATTAGGGAAACTAAGAAGCATCCTCAAAAGTTAGATTATTAAATAAATATTTTGTAAATGTAAGGTTAGTAACATTATAGTTATCATTTTTCAAGATTAAGTTTTTAATGATAATAAATAATGAACATTCGTTTTAATAATTTTAAAATTAGCTTTCATGACAATTTAAATTTAAGTTACATTACATTTTACGTTAACTTTAAAATGAATTAAATTTACTTTAATGTGAAGTAGTTATAATGCACATTACATTATGTTTATGCAGGAAGAACGAAATATCGCAAGAAAAATTCTTTGTCCAGAAAAAAAAAACCTGAACCGACACAGACTGAAATCCCATAAAGCAACAGAGAAACTGTCTAACCTGGTAGCAGGTATTAGAAAACGAAGGTTGAAATTTTATGGACACGTTTAAAGACTCCCAACAACAAGGC
Source organism: Anabrus simplex (assembly GCF_040414725.1). Classification (NCBI taxonomy): domain Eukaryota; kingdom Metazoa; phylum Arthropoda; class Insecta; order Orthoptera; family Tettigoniidae; genus Anabrus; species Anabrus simplex. The sequence continues at coordinate 818,792,617 of NC_090265.1, read as the reverse complement.
TACACACAAGATCATGACATAAAGCAGAAAATTGAAGAGTCTACCATCGATCTAAGAAGTCAAAAAGGACCTGAAGTAAGCCCAGATAGTTATGTCAGAAATATTATACAGAAATATGTTCCGTAAAAGAGTAAACAGATTGTAGTACAGCCAGAGAATGAAGTTCCAAGGAACCAGGGACCAAGTGGACTGAAGAAAGGAAGACAGACCGCGGAGAAGAAAAGGAAAGCCATATGGAAGACCAGAAAGGCGAATCATAAAAGCACTGCGCGATCCAACAGGCTCCATACGCAAATAATAATAATAATAATAATAATAATAATAATAATAATAATAATAATAATAATAATAATAATAATAATAATAATAATAATAATAATAATAATAAATCGTTTGCCATACTAGCAGGCTTTATAGCCTGAGCCCCGCCATGTACGGAAAGACATAAATAAATAAATAAATAAATAAATAAATAAATAAATAAATAAATAAATAAATAAATAAATAAATAAATAAATAAATAAATAAATAAATAAATCTATATATATAAATGAATGTTTGTATGTTTCTATGTAAATGACACATCTCCTCCTAAACCACTGGAGCAATTTCAATCAAATTTTGAACACTTATTATTTGCTATCCGGAGACGAGCACTGTGGGGGTAAGCCACCACTACCCCCCTTAGGGGTGGGGGTTAGGGGGTTCAGGTAAAAACATAATCAAAAATAGTGTCGAATCCATAGTTTTTGGGGTCACTGAGGTGAATAGTGACACTCCCGATTTTTTTAAAGTCAAATTTCTGCTCCCATTTGGGTGGGTGGCGAGGGGGGACTGATATATTAAACGAAAATAGTGTCGAATACATAGTTTTCGGGTTTGTCGAGGTGAATTGTACACTCCGGATTTTTAGTATCAGGAGACAAACCACGTGGGGTTAAGGCAGCCAAGGAAAGCTTAGGGGCGGGGGGGGGGGCAAGGGGGTCAGATATAAATAGTGTCGAATCCACACTTTTCAGGGTCGCTGGGATTAATAGTGACACTCCGGATTTTTTAAAGTCCGAGTTGAGCCCCCTTTGGGGTGGGGGTGAGGGGGGAGTGATATATAAAAATAAACGAAAATGGTGTCGGATACATAGTTTTCGGGGTCGCCGAGGGGAATTGTACACGTGGGGGTAAGACAGCAGAGAAAACCTTAGGGGGGGGGGTGAGGGGGTCAGATACACAATTAACGAAAATAGTGTCGAATCCATCCTTTTCGGGGTCGCTGGGATGAATAGTGACACTCTGGATTTTTTTAAAGTCCAAGTTCAGCCCCCTTCGTGGTATGAGTCGATGGGAGAGTGATATTTAAAAATAATCGAAAAGAGTGTCGAATCCATAGTTGTCGGGGTCGCTCAGATGAATAGTGAGACTCCGGATATTTTATAAGTCTAAGTTTATCCCCCTTTGGTGTGGGGGCGAGGGAGGAGTGATATAAAAAATTAATCGAAAATAGTGTCGAATACATAGTTTTCGGGGTCGCCGAGGTGAATGGTACGCTTCGCATTTTTAGCATCAGGAGACAAAAATACGTGGGGGTAGGACACCCCAGGAACGCTTAGGGGCGGGGGGGGGCGAGGGGGTGAGACATATATATCATCGAAAGTAGTGTCGAATCAATACTTTTCGGGCTCCCTAAAATGAAGAGCAACACTCCGGAATTTTTTAATGCCCAAGTTCAGCCCCCTCCGTTGGGGTGGGGGGATGGGGGATTGATATAAATAATAGAAAATACTGTCGAATACGTAGGCTTCGGGTTCGCTGAGATGAATAGTGACACTCCGGAATTTTAGTATCAGGAAACAAACCACGTGGGGGTAATACACCCCAGGAAACATTAGGGGTGGGGGGCGAGTGGCTGAGATATACAAATCATCGAATGTAGTGTCGATTCCATATTTTTGGGGGTCGCTGAGATGATTAGTGACACTTCGGAATTTTTAAAAGACCAATTTTAGCCCGCACCGTGGTGTGGGGGATGGGAGAATGTTATATAAAATTAATGGAAAATAGTGTCGAATCCATAGTTGTCGGGGTCGCTGAGATGAATAGTGAGAATCCGTTTATTTTATAAGTCCAAGTTTATCCCCCTTTGGGATCGGGGGCGAAAATAGTGTCGAATACATAGTTTTCGATTTCGCCGAGGTGAATTGTACACTTCGAAATTTTAGTATCAGGAGACAAACCACGTGGGGGTAGGACACCCCAGGAACCCTTAGGCACCGATGAGCGAGGGGGCTGAGATATAAAAATCATCGAAAGTAGTGTAGAATCCATACTTTTCGGGGTCGCTGAGATGAATAATGGCACTCCGGATTTTTTTAAAGTTCAGCCTCCTTCGTGGTGGTGGCAATAGGATAGTGATATATAAAAATAAATGAAAATAATGTTGAATCCATAGTTGTCGGGGTCGCTGAGATGAATGGCGAGACCCCGGATATTTTACAAGTCCAAGTTCATCCCCCTTTCTGGTGGGGTTGAGGGGGATTCAGATTTAAAAATAATCGAAAATAGTGTCGAAGCCATAGTTTTCGTGGTCGCTGAGATGAATAGTAACACTCCCGGTTTTTTTTAACTCAAAGTTTGACCCCCTTTAGGGGGGAGGGTAATGAGATATAATAATAATCGAATATAGTGCCTAATCCATAGTTTTCCGGGTCGCTGAGATGAATAGTAACATTCCGGATTTTTTAAGTCCAGCCTCACCCCCCTTTGGTATATAGGGTGAGAAAGGGTGAAAAAATAAGTGTCAAATATGCCCAAGGTAATAGACGTGTGTATGTTTCAGTATGACTTTCAAGTATGACTTACTACCTGGAAAACACACTGTGGGAGTAAGACGCCCCTAGAACCACTTCGGAAGCGGGTGAAATATAAAATCCATATTAATAAATAGAAGACAGTTTGGCGCGATCTATATATACTGTACTATACATATATATAAATTAAGGCATAAAAATGAAAACAGACGTGAATTAATGAGACCATTCTAGGCATCCTAGAAACTTAAAACTTGGTACCAGACAACCTGATGACTTCAGGATCCCTAGAAAAATCTAAAATTCTCAAAATTCTCTAAGAGGGACACGTTGGGAGTTTTCAAATCTGCATAAGAACACAGTCGGTGATATTTATCCTGAAGGCTGACCTATACGCTTCATGGGCTTAAAAGTTTCCTGAAAATCCTAATTTTTAACCCCCTCCCCCATATCAAGATGGCAGCACAATCTCCCAGACGAGTTAGAAAATAGGAATTTGGCAAAATTAAAGCATTTTGCCTGTAATCGATGGAAGATTTACGAGATGTTTAAAAAATAATTTTTTACCCCCCAAAATTATCGAAATATGGAGGCAATTTTAATGACGGTGCAGAATTTCCTTCCGAGGTGTTTGGTGGCTAGACGGTAAGTCGTATCACAAAACGGATGGCACAATCTCCGTTCAATTTAGAGTGATCTACAGCTTTGATCCTATAACTTTTTGTTGTATCTCTATCCCTTTTGTTAAATTTGGCTCTGTTTCTGGAATTACCTAAATTTTGCACTTTGTACACGTAAATTGATGGTTTGATTCACTTATAGGAAAGATGGGATCATCAAATTCTACACGAATATTGGCCCACCCAGCCAATTTCTATGTTTGCAGCTGTCGCATAAGTATTTGAAAAGTAATTCACTGTGTGAAAACCTTACACAAATTTCACCCTATTCAACGGTTCTAAAATAATCTTGCCTTTAAATAGATGAGATACGAGGAAATACCATAGGGCCAGCCATTTAGATAGCTAAATGAGGCCATAGTCGTCTTTTAATACAATCCGTTTTTCAATATGAATGCACCGTTTAGCAGCAGTTATTCTGTAAACGAAGGTGAACATGCATATACTTCCGTATGCCGATCTACATTTATTAATTTAAGTCGATTTTTAGCGATCTAGAAAGGGGTGTGTCTTACATTGTAATTAATACTTTACAAATCAAAAGTGACTCTCAGCAGGAGGGTGTCTGCTGTTGTAATCAGTACTCCCCACATCGACCTTAACTAGCAATAGGAATGGGGTAGTTCTCCAACCCTTGTGTACCGTTGTAATGTATAATTCCCTTCTTGATTTCACTAGCAGAAGGCAAGGGAGCGTGCATTTTTTTAAACTATTTTTTTTTGCTAGGGGCTTTACGTCGCACCGACACAGATAGGTCTTATGGCGACGATGGGATAGGAAAGGCCTAGGAGTTGGAAGGAAGCGGCCGTGGCCTTAATTAAGGCACAGCCCCAGCATTTGCCTGGTGTGAAAATGGGAAACCACGGAAAACCATTTTCAGGGCTGCCGATAGTGGGATTCGAACCTACTATCTCCCGGATGCAAGCTCACAGCCGCGCGCCTCTACGCGCACGGCTTGAACTATTTTACCTGATTCTCTTTATCATTAGGTATAGGTGCACCTGATTATAAACAAATTTACCCATCAAAATGTGACTGACGTTACGCATAGTGAATTGCGGCAGACAAGTGGACCTGTTGTTATCATCACAACTCTGCAACTCGCACTTTACATTGGAAACGTCTGCGGACCTCCCTATGCTTTTTCTCGGATAACGCCAAGAGACATGCAATTAAATTTTTTTATTCACTTCATGTACAGCAATTTACTTCGATCCGTATACATTGTAGAATACCGTAGCGAAGCACGGGTACATTTGCTAGTAAATAAATAAATAAATAAATAAATAAATAAATAAATAAATAAATAAATAAATAAATAAATAAATAAATAAATAAATAAATAAATAAATAAATAAATAAATAAATAAGAGGGAACCTTATATTTCTCCCCTCTCTGTAGGGCGCAAGAAGACTTTAATTCGGCCCAGGATACAACACCTAGTTTTTTACATAAAGAATATTCGATGATTGACTAGAACGATGCTGTGAGAAGGGATTTCATGCTGCACGTGTCTGATTACTCAGGGTTTGCAGGTTTTGTTTGAGTTGCAAGTCCAGACTGCTACGTCTGCCACGCCCTGGCCGCCTCATCTCCCTGATTAGACGTCATCGTGACGTCATGGGCGGGGGTGGATAATGACAATGGTCACGAGTTTCGCGTCGCGACAAACCGCCACTTCCGGCTCGCCTCGCTCAGACTTACGAGATATGTTCCGCCGTCCACTGTCCCCCCCAGCCATTTGGCAGACTGCTCTCTTCCTCTGTCTGACAGAGAACACCTTTTCGTTCGAGCAAACAAACGGGGGCTGTAATGCAGTCATAGATAATTTTCCTACCTCGGAATTTACCAATGATACTCGTATTTCTGCGAAACGTCTCCTCGGGTTCTTACAGGAACAGGACAATGATTGTATTTCCTAGATTTTTTGAGAAAGTACGATAATGCATATGCCAGATAAATTTGAAATGACAAAACCACAAATATGCTTTGTTACAGTGATGTCTTTTGAATAGTAAATTAAAAAGCTTTCCAGTCTGTCAAACAGAATTTCAATATAAAATATAACAGTATAACATACTTGTAAAAATACACACTATTAAACAAAGGATTTGTTCTACAAGAACATTCTTAGTTTCTATCGTTTACGTTGCGTAAACTTGTCAATTATTGAGTGTTTGGTCAAAATATGAACAAGTATTAACAAATAATGATTGTATTAGGATTCTACCTTCACCACACTTCTTTTAATGAAATACTTCTGTACTTACCTAATCTGTCGAAGTGTAATCCATTGTTTAAGACACAGTTTCCGGATTTCTTAACAAATCTTTCGAACAGATGACAGCTTTCCACTCGTAATGAAAATTAATATCAGTAGAAGCAGGGCTCTGGTCCCAAAATTCTTACAGCGGATACTTTAAGTCCCGAAGGTGGTTTTCCGTGGTTTCCCCACCAGGCAGATGCACAGGCTGTACCTTGATTAACGCCACGGCCGCTTCCTTCCCATTCCTAGCCCTTTCCTATTCCGTCGTCGCCATAAGACCTATTTGTGTCGATGCGATATAAAACAAATAATAATAATAATAATAATAATAATAATAATAATAATAATAATAATAATAATAATAAAGGCCGGGCAACACAATTCCCGGACGCCAGACCACTCTGGCGTTTACAATTAGTAGGTTACAGCTAGTTACAACAAACTTCCCTCAATTTGGCGTAATTCAGGCATGGAGAAGACATTTTATGATGGCAAAGAAGAAATCGATATTTCAGCGCACTAGTTTGAAAATCTACCGGGTTCGACAGCTGCAGTCGCTGAAGTGCGGCCAGTATCCAGTATTCGGGAGATAGTAGGTTCGAACCCCACTGTCGGCAGCCCTGAAAATGGTTTTCCGTGGTTTCCCATTTTCACATCAGGCAAATGCTGTTGCTGTACCTTAATTAAGGCCGCTTCCTTCCCACTCCTAGCCCTTCCTTTTCCCATTGTCGCGATAAGATCTATCTGTGTCGGTGCGACGTGAAACAACTAGCAAAAATAAAAAAATAAATTTGAAAATCATATTTTGCTTATGCAGTAGTTTCCAGCTATTTATTCAAAATCAATCCAAGGTGTCTCTCTTGATTTGCGATCGCACTTTTCGTTGGAAAAATCCTTGAATAATTGTTTTATGCTGCGGTACGGTGGTTTTGCAGCCGCGTATTCGTATATTTCTCAGTCTGAAATCAGTCAACTTGTGAGACATTTGAATGTATTAACATAAGACTGGTGACGTGAGGAACAAACAGTGATGACCTTAAATAATGTAAGGAATAGCTGATAATGTTATTCAGCTGAACCTTTGATGTTCCAAAATGATACGTAGCCTATGTTAACTGGAATGATATGTTTCAAATGGTGAAAGAAATTTCAAAATCAGTCCAGTACTTTCTGAGATTACCTATTACGTATACACAAACTCACAGTCTCTCTTTATATATTAGTATAGTTTTATGAGTATCAGGACCGAAGAGCTGTTGTCTATTTGCATGCCATCTTAAAGTCAGTGCTGTAGTCGAGGGTACACGCAAGTATACGCCGCTCGCCCTCTGCTCAACTCCATTCATCAGAGTATGTCTTCTGACAGTGTTGCCAGGTCTACAAATAAAGAATCGGTAGATTGTACGTAAAAATGTCGGGAGTTTTAAATGAAAATTTCGGTAATTTCTCGAGCAATGAAATGTCATAATATGTTATTATGAGAAAAATATACAATTTCACTCACCCGTACTGTCTGGTCATTATACTTCTTTTTCCTCTTCTTCTTCTCCCCACTTTTCCTGTAGATGTAGTTATTCATCAGGCGTAGAAATTGTGTGCCAATTTTGAAGTTGTAGCAGGGTGCAGATTTTATATTCTATATGCTGGTGGGGGATTTCCCTTGGAATGATGCAGTCAGGCATGAGTTTTGAGTCCAATGAGAGAGGAGAGATTACGTAATTCTAGCCTGAAATGAATGCTGGGAAGTACCTAACGAGTGATGTTATCGATAAAACGTCATGCAGTTAGACGAGAAAAGAGTTTTTATGCACAAATATATTATGTACCATTAATATTCATTTTCCTAAACTTTGGGTTAAAAGAAATTTCGGAAGATTTTTGTTTTTTCGGGTTTTCTGGTGTGTTGCAAAAAATCGGGAGATCTGCTGAAATTTCGGGAGACCTGGTAACAATACCTTCTGATTTCTTGCGTATATCTTCTACTTTGGCTTCTTTCCCTTTTCATTTAGCCATTCTGTCAGTTATTATTAACTCTCCAGCTACTCTTGTAATCGCGAACATCGAGGATCTGCCTATATAATGAGAACTGACCAACTCCACTTGACTGGTAGTAGAAAAGTGTGCCTGACATTATAAGCAAAATTCCATAACTTGATTGTGACCGGCAGTGGGAAAAATGAAGCTGAATACACTCCAACTGGATTCTGACTGGGAGCAGGCAAGGAGGCCGTACATTATAATGAAATCTCCCCAACTCGATTGTGATCAGCAGTAGGCAAGAGGCCAATCATATTTCATTAAAATTCTCCATCCCGGACTCTATATGAGGAACGGCGTATGGCGACCTCCCCGTGGTGTTTCTCGTGCAAGGTAAAGAGCCATGCAATTTGATTAAATCTTACAACGTGTAGACTACTTCATATATGATTCTGTATACAAGGTAGAATTCCGTAACGAAGCTCGGGCACGTCTGCTAGTATCAGTATAAAATGACTTTCTCGAATATTTTGTGATAACTGAGGCCATCTGTTTTTAGTTTCGACTCAGCTGATTTATAACTGTCAGGTTCTTCAGCCTACCTAAACTAAATTTGAATAAATAAATATTTATAAGATCTGACGACAAATGGATTGCCGAAATTTTTGATTTATGTAACAGCCACCCTAGAATTGTAATGTATGTGAAAGTACTGACCTTAAAATTGCGTAGGACCATCTGTTGTGTTGACCCCGCGGTCTAGGGTAACGTACCTGCACCTTACCCGGAAGCTCCGAGTTCGATTCCCGGCCATGTGAGGGAATTTTTAACCTGGATCGGAGGGCTGGTTCGAGGACCATTCACCCTACATAAGAACAATTTTAAAGAGCTATCTGACGATGAGATAGCGGCCCCTGTCTAGAAAGCCATGAATTACCTCCATTGGAGTTGTGCCTAACAACATTTGTACTAACTCGGGATGAGGACATAAGTTTACTTTAGTCCGCCTCCGCATTGTAACGGTTAGCACTACTAGCTGCTGGGACCGAGCTCGATAGCTGCAGTCGCTTAAGTGCGGCCAGTGTTCCGGTATTCGAGAGATACTGGGTTCAAACCCCACTGTCGGCAGCCCTGAAGATGGTTTTCCGTGGTTTCCCATTTCCACACCAGGAAAATGCTGGGGCTGTACCTTAATTAAGGCCACGACCGCTTCCTTCCTACTACTAGCCCTTTCGTCAGGATAAAAACAACTTGTAAAAAACTATCAGTTGCTGTCCACGGTGGCCCGGGTTCGATACGAGGTACTGCCAGAAATTTAAGAATGGCAGGAGTGCTGGTATGTGGTTAAATCGTACATGCAGCTCAACTCCATGGGGGGTGTACCTGAAAAGACCTGCACCACCTCGGGGTGAGGACATGACTTTACTTTGTACTTACGAAGGAATTCATCTACAGTCGGGGTGAGTGGCTCAGACGGTAGAGTACTGGCCTTCTGACCCCAGCTTGGCAGGTTCGATCCTGGCTCAGTCCGGTGGTATTTGGAGGCGCTCAAATACGTCAGCCTCGTGCTGATATATTTACTGGCACGTAAAATAACTCTTACGGGACTAAATTTTGGCACCTCAATGTCTTCTGAAACCGTAAAAATAGTCAGTGAGATGTAAAGCCAATAACAATAACATTAATACGAATTCATCAACGTACAACACACCAGCCTACCAACCACAACAGAAACACGAAATAGTGAATCAACCCTCAACATAAGGTTGGCGCCAAGAAGGATATCCATCTGTAACACTGGGCCAAATCCACAAGTGCCGACTCCAATGAACTGGGAAAATGTGAATAAGAATATTAACGTTTATATATGATCCATGCCAAACAGGACTAATTAAGTAAGTTGAGATAGTACAGCGAAAGGCTGCAAGATTCGTGTTTACTGATTTTATTTCTAGGAGTAGTGTGACAAGTATGATATAAAAACTTGGGTGGGAGACACTGGGGACTTGAAGGAAACGAACGCGGTTATAAGCCACGTATAATGCCTACAATAATAAGCCAGCTTGGGGAGAGTTGAACCCTTGACTAGAAAAGCCCTGTTGCACAAGTAAGTCCTATCACGCGCATAAAGTAAACAGTAAATAGCAGAAAATTAACTGTTGTAAATATTATTTTGTGAAGCCTCCGTGGCTCAGACGGCAGCCCGTCGGCCTCTTGACGCTGGATATCGTGGTTAAAATCCCGGTCACTCCATGTGAGATTTGTGCTGGACAAAGCGGAGGCGGGACAGATTTTTCTCCGGGTACTCTCCATTCTCATTTCATAGCATCCATCGGTCATTAATAAATCACTTTGGGAGTGGCGCCCCATCGTACTAATAGCCTATATATGATTCATTCATTACATCCCTGACCTGGTTGTAGGTTTTCATTTTTCAAATATTCTTTTTTAAATTGGGGATTTGATGATTGGAATGCATTACCTGCAATTGTCTTAGAGCATTTTCCCAAAAATGTAAGGTGCTTCAAGAACAGATTCCAGCATTCTATAAATTGTGTGCACATTTCTGTGATAGCGTCATATTTTAATATAACGCTCAACCCACTGTGCATTGTAGTATTAAGTCATCTGAATTATTTAAGGTAGGCCTATGTGTGAATTTGTATATGAACGTGTTGTAATGTTAAGCTAGTAGTAGCTCAACCTATAGTATTGTAAGCCATAGTGGTAAGCACTGGAAATACTTAGGTTGTATGTAAATTTGTATATGATGCTGGATTTAAAATGTTAAACTAGCAGTATTTATTATAATATTTTTCTTTCCATGCAATTGCATGTTATACTCTTGTTCTTGTGATTGTTCTTGGGTAAGTATGTTTTAACTTTACTTTATCTGGCGAGATGTAGTGTTTACAGTGCACTATGTCTTCTGGTAAGGGCCATTTAAAATTTGTTACTTCCTTTGACCTGTCTCAGTCTCATCCTTGGCTTTGACAGTATGAAAGTGACTGAGGTATGAGTGATGCTAATAATACCATTCCTTATGCAGCCAGTCCCTGCTATGAATGGTGTGAAAATACCACTCATAGGATCGGTTAGTGCATGTACTTCAGTGGGCTTGGCAGACTGATATGTAATAGCAACTTCTGATTCGGTGAGGAAAGTAACGGGGAACTACCTCCCTCCTCATTTCTCTAGCACGCCTCTTCAGTGACGCCTAGGCTATTTATGACAGCTGTTGGCGAAACTGTGGAGGATTCACAATTACGATGAACTTGTTAATAATAATAATAATAATAATAATAATAATTTACGAAGGAAGGGAAACAGTAAACCTTTGCATTTTCCGTAATGTTTCTGTGATATGACAAAGAAAAAATACAAGTAAAATGGTTGTGTTAAAAGAAAGGGAGTTAAATATTTAATTCGAAATGTTCACAGGTGCGCGTTCCTAACAGCACGGCGACAATAATTCATCTGCAGACTTTTGTTATGTTGCAGTGTTTTTTACTAGTGTTGTCTAAATATTGCAGATAGGTTAGAATAGATCGTATTTGATTTATACCGAGGAAGTAGCTGTACGGTTTGTGTTACTCAGCATTCAGCTTGCATTCGAAGATAGTAGGTTTGAACCCCACTGCTGGAGGCTCTGAAATTAGTTTTCCGTCGTTTCCCGTTTTCACACCAGGAAAATACAGCTACCTTAATTAAGGGCACGGTCGCTTCCTTCCCACTCCTAGGCCTTTCCTATCCCATCGTCGCCATAAGACCTATCTGTGTCGGTGTGACGTAAAGCAGATTATAAAACAATATATATATACACACACACATGCAGGCCATCCTGCAGTTTTTTAAAAACTTTGCAGGCGATATCAATAGAGCATCTTTCACCTGAAGAAATGTCCAACTCGTTGGCTGAATGGTCAGCGTACTGGCCTTCGGTTCAGAGGGTCCCGGGTTCGATTCCCGGCCGGGTCGGGGATTTTAACCTTAATTGGTTAATTCCAATGGCCCGGGGGCTGAGTGTTTGTGCTGTCACCAACATCCCTTCAACTCACACACCACACATAACACTATCCTCTACCACAATAACACGCAGTTACCTACAAATGGCAGATGCCGCCCACCCTCATCGGAGGGTCTGCCTTACAAGGGCTGCACTCGGCTAGAAATAGCCACACGAAATTATTATTACCTGAAGAAATATTCCAGGCTCATTCTACCTGAAATGCTGGTTAGACCTGCATTAAGTAGAAATTAGATTGATGTTTTCACGGCTAGTAATTGTATACATGATCATAAACTCTTGGGCTTATGCCACGTCAATAACACAAGGTAAAAACTCTTTACGTTTCGCAGAGAACTTTGCTCCGCGTCTTCAGAAGAAAATCTCGTCTGTTCACGAGAATTATTTATCTTATAATGAAAGCTTGGATGTAACCACGGCCGACTTGACGCGTCGCTCTAGTTAGTAGCGCAGCGAGGGATCCAGTCGGCCGTGATGTAACAATGTTTTACCATTGATCTATACACGGCCGACTTGATGCGTCGCACACAAAGCTAGGTTACGCAAGCCAACGAAAAAAAAAAAAATCGCCACAAATCTACTTACGCTGGCGTAGCAGGGGGAGAGGTGATACTCCCACGTGGCGCGTCCCAGCTGGCGGATAGAGGGGTCCTAACCGGCTTGCCGGCGGACTTGAGCGAGGTAAAATAGGTCTTGTGGACCAAACACACAACCCCCTGTGGGTTGGAGGTGCAGACGAAGAATACATCCACGGTATCCCCTGACTGTCGTAAGAAGCGACTAAAAGAGGCGACCACGGGATGATTGAATTAGAACCATGAGACTACTTGTAATTATTACCATCACGCGAGGAACACCATGGGTCGTCTTTAATTGCGAGTAGTACCGCTATGTTAGGTACACAATAGGTTTGTGATTAATAGCAACACAGGGCGAAACAGTATGGATTTTACAGTACCCGTGATTAGTACCACTATATGCGGAACACCGCGGGCTTTCATCACCTGTGATTAGTACCATTGTGAGAAACACCTAGGGACTGGGAGTTGCCTGTGATTGCGTATGTTCAGGCCTCAGCCCTAAGGCTGGTTGGATCCTCAACAGCTCCGCCATCAGCTGTCATAGATGGCCTAGGCAACACTGAAGAGGCGTACTAGGGAAATGAGGAGTGAGGTAGTTTCCCGTTGTTTTCTCACCGAGCCCGAAGTTGCTATTACATATCAATCTGCCTAGCACACAGAAATGTGTGCACCAACCGACCCTATGAACAACATTTTCACACCATTCATAACAGGGACTGGCTGCATAAGATAATGCATTTCTAGCATCGCTCAAACCTCAGTAACTTCAATTGTGTCAAAGCCAAGAATAAGACTGACAAAGCAATGAAAGTAAAACAATTTCTATAGACTATAGCATAAGACATAGTGCACTGTAAACAGTAGGTCCCGTCAGCAAATAGTACCACTATATGAGCGACACCTTAGGTCTGCGTTGCCTGTGGTTAGTACCCACTATATGAGGAACACCACGAGATAGTACGAGTCCCTGTGATTAGTACACCTATGTGAGGAACACCATGGGTTTGCGTTGCCTATGAATGGAGCCGTAATGTGAGACACACCATAGATCTGCGATACCTGAGCCTATTACATTACCTGTGAATAGTACCACAACGTGTGGAACACCGTAAGTCTACGTTACTTATGATTATTACCGCTACATGAGAAATACAATGGTTCATACTTTCCTAGTGATAAGTATCATTATGAGGGGCCGCTGATCTGGATTTTAGACCCCTTTAGACAACAAACATAATCGATTCAGGATTGTGCTTTGGAAGCAGCCCGTTGGTCAGTATACACTATTCTTTTAAAATAGCAAAGTGGGCATTGTGGGTCGAATCCTATGATTGTTTTAAGTTCATAATTATTGTCCATCGTCTCTTTTTTAATTATAGCCAGTAGAATAATTGTGGAATTATTTTTAAATTTCAATATTGTGAGCTGGATCCGCTAATTATTTTAAATTCATATTCATCCATTCATTCTTCATCACGTTTTGAATTCTGGTCAGTGGATGAGTTTTGGGCTTTTAAATTGTCATTACATTTCGTATCATCAGTGTCATTGGCCTAGATGTTAGGCCCCTTGAAACAACAACCATGATGTTGCCATTAATGCTTTCACGGCCCGTACTTATAGACATAATATAGGTTTTTGGGCTTATGCCGTGTCAAGAAAATAAGGTAAAATTATTTACGTTTCGCAGAGAACTATGCTCTGCGTCATCAGAGGAAAATCTCGACTATCGTAGAGGAAGGCTTCTAAAACAATGAGCTTTGAATTTAGACGTTACCCAATAGAAGTGGAAATGGTACGTTCATTCGCCACCCGATGGCTCCTGGGACGCGGTACAGCGCTAGCATTCGAAGCGGGAGCTGACTGAATCATCAGAGTAAGTCTGAGAGGGTCACATAACATAACAGGCGTACGCACATATGAAGGTATGACATTGACACAAGTCTGGAATGAAACATCTGGCGATGAGGAACATACGAATTTGGAAAACACCGACACGAAATAACAATAGTGAAGCGACAGGGAAGAAAACTACCCACGTAAATCCTTAATGGCAGGCAACCAGGTATTACTTAATTGATAACCAGTGTCCCTATTGAAACTTTTAGGATTTCTACGCATTTCCATAGTTTCTCGTATAATCCTGGACCTGTAGTGTCTTGTGTGAGTAAGAGCTCGAGCATCTTGGAACATGACATCATGACCCAACGATAGAGCGTGCTCAGCTATTGCTGATTGGTCTGGCTGGTTGAGGCGAATGTTACGTTCCCGTTCCTTGATACGAGTATCAAAGAACCGGCATGTTTGGCCAATGTATACCTTACAGGGTAAGGTAAGCATTACTCTGCCCGAAGGCAGGTCCGAACCTCCGCAGAGGTGTTCCTGAGCCGGAGTTTACGTACGGTAGGGTGGCCAGTTCCTTTCCGCTCCTCCATTCCCTTACCATCCACCAACAGCGCGTGGCAACCCACCCAACTCCTGACCACGCCCAATATTGTTTAACTTCGGAGATCTCACGGGATCCGGTGTTTCAACACGGCTAAGGCCGTTGGCTATACCTTACAGCAAGTACAGGGAATTTCTTATACCCCAGGATGTAAAATTGGGGACAATTAGTCCTTCGTTTTACCCAGACTGTGAGCAATTTTAGTGGAGGTGCCAAACACTGTTTTTATATTGTGTTTGCGACGGACCTTGGCAATTCGATCTGTGGTGCTATGAATGTAAGGCAGGTAGGCACTTACCTTCACTTCTTTCTTCTGTGAGCTTTTCTTGGTCGTTCCTCTGGGATGCAGGGCTATATGAATCTGCAAATCGCTGAAACTATTACCCTTGAACGTGACTTTGAATGTGTCCATCTCCACCTGGATGTTTGATGGCTCGCAAATTCGTCTCGCCCTCTGGGTGAGTGTCGTGAGAATGCCTTGATTTTATGGTGGATGGTGGTGAGAATCTGCATAAAAATAGCGATTTGCCTGGGTAGGCTTACGATAGACGGTATGTCCCAAGAAACCATCTGGTTTCTTTCTTACTAGAACATCCAATAAAGGAAGAAAGGAAGGTATCCGTCCGACTCCATCTCCATAGTGATTTAATTGAAGGATGTTGCTGATTTAGGTGGTTTAGAAATAGATGAATTTTGTCAGGACCTCCTGTCCAGACCACAAACGTCGTCCTTGTCCGACCGCACACTGTCGGATGTGACAAGCAAAAGCCCAAATGCGGTTTTTATTGATACCTCAAAAAGTAACTGTCTGATTTTAAAAATACTTACATATTTGAACTTGTACGCAGTTGAACTTTTAGGCCAGCTGTATGTATTCGTGTCGTTCCATTTAAAATTTAGAGTTAGTATCAATATGTCGGTTATTAATCACCCTAATGAAAATATGTAGCACATTATTTTACAAGCACCTGGGTAACATTTACGAATATGAAAACAGAATACCGATATCTTTAATGGTTTAGACGTTATTTCCGTGTATCATCTTAGGTGAATAACACTGTATAGTTTCTTTACATGATCTTTTCACCGTTCCAACATTTGAAAGATAACAAAAAAATATTTTCACATTTCTTGACCTCCCATCAATTCAAAAACACGATTAGTTTCCAAGAAATCATTTTTTTTTAAATATTACGGCTGAGAAAGGTTAATTTATTTAAATGTTATTCAAATACTGAGTTCATTTGAGAAATGCACTAGGATTTTGTGGTCTCAACTTAATGGGATACTTAAGATGATAATACTACGAAAGCTTGTACCTTATAGTAAGAGTAAACGGATATACGACACGTCATAAATCGTAGTCTTCATTACAACAAATGCATGCCTGTCACTGTGCTTATTCTGAGAATTCTGACTACCGGAACAGTGAAGAAATTGTACTTCCATTTCACTCGAACATCGCCGAGGTGCATTTTTTTCATCAGGAGGGGGAAGGAAATAAGCGTGAAAAATCCACATGGATGTTTATATGTTCCTGTGGAGACAATTTACGCGTCCTTTAAGCTCAAATATTCGTTGCTAATAGACTATGTTACGAAGTCATTGCAGGTGCTGTGATTACCCATTCCCATAATCAGTGACAAAAATGCATCTAATTTATAGAATATTCATCAAATGTCAAAAATATGCACTTTGCAAAATTGAACAATCCTTTTGCTTCTGTGAACCTCAGTTTTACATTTTTAAAGGGAGACGGGTAATATAATACATAAATGAGAAAACGCGAAGGTGAACTTTCTTATAGAACAGAAACTGTGTTATTACTAGGGCTCGGAAGTTGAAAATCTATAAACTGCCTAAAAATTAACTAAAATATCCACAAATATCTAGAATCTGGCAAAAAGTACGCACAAATTCGATCCAAATTCATTAATAACTTTAACTGAATATTTAATGAAGGTATGAGGTGTTTAAAAATGAAAAATTCTAGTGACATGCAACATACAGTACAAACACATGAGTGAAATACTTCTTTCAGGTCGATGATCACTCGTTCAAATATGCAATGAGGAAGCAATGTGATTATAGTTGCGTCAAATTTGTGATACGCTCTACAATCAAATATGGTTAGAATTACTCATATACTCAAGTAAGCTAAGCTAACGTCACCCGAATCCTCTACTCAGCATATACAGTTATTATAACTCAAATGTTGTTGAAATATCACGTAAACTCACTAGCACTGTAACTTGATGTTAAGGATCTGAAGTTTGCCTAATTCACAACCCCTCACAATGTAAAACAACTCACTCATCACGCTTATATGTTCGGCAGACGCTGCCAATTTGTTATTATTATATGTGAACCACTATTTTCTTTTATAAATTCACTTTTCAACTCTATAGTCGTAATTTCGACTACGCTTCCACAGTACTTCACTGTATTTGACTAATCTAATTGCACAACACATATTCATTACACATATAGAAAATAGGTGAGATACTACGCAGGTCACTGTAGGTGGATAATTCCTGGTTCACTAACTTCGATGATTACACCACAGTACAGAATATCGTAAATATACGAATTCTTCACAATCTGTGGCACGTCAATAATTAATGCACTCAAATAACAATTTAAGCAGTATTTCCACCACTTATATCTTACAAACGTGGCACTACAACACACATGAAAATGTTGCACCACTTCGCTGACGACACGTCAGAATAGTCCGAGAGCACAGTAGATAATGATAAAATAGTCATCAACCCAACTTCTTTTATGCTGAAGACGGATAAAATCGAGGGTGGGAGTTAACCACGCCTAGTTGTCGGAAATCGCTCCGGTAATAACCGTTTGTCGGTGTTGATTTGCATATCGAAAGATAGCTCTGACCTATATATTACTGATCGAGTCTTATTCTCGTAGGATCGGAGGTTTGATCATATCCATCAAAGCGTCACCTAGCACTTGTGCAATGGTTGACTCTACGTTTTGGCGTAATTCAACATAGGCTCACCTCGCCAGACTCATGACGACGTTCCGTAATTCTCCGCACCGATCCAGATCACGTAATCAATGATATGTTGAGTAATTGGAATATGTTTTGCTGTCATAATTAATTAAAAATTCTCTGATTATGACGAGCTCTTGTTTATGAATATTGGGTGCGTATGTCAAAAGTCACGTGATTAATATTATTATTCTTATAGTCGAAAATTTTGAAACAAGTGAAGGTTTTTCGCTGGCATCACTGAATACACCAACAAATATTTAGGGAATTACGTCTCCCTAGGTTGACGCGACTTAATAAGTACAGCCTACTAGTTGTCACATGATTTTTGCCTCTTCCAACCCACTCCCACAAGAGAGAGAGAGAGAGAGAGACATTCTAACTGCTGGCTAGCGCATGGCTCGCTTTCGTCATTACGCGCAAAGAGACTTTCGTCCTCCGAAGCAGTAGCGCGTCGTTCGTGTCCCGTGTAACGCTAGAGTCTTCTAGTTATGCGACTAATCATCATAGCATGATGCGGGAAACGGCATATTATTATTACAGGGCGTCACGATATGCTATCTGCAGTACCGTGAACGGTCACAGTAGTAAGATGTTACGTGACAATCTTTACGAACATTGAAGACGAATCGCTCGCAGGCATTCTGAATACGCTGGATTTTGCTATTATATTTCTCTGAGATATCGCTGTAAATTGCAGCGCTGTAATCTAAAATAGGATATACCAATGTTTGGATCAACATCTTTCTCACCGAAAAAGGAAGTAATGGCAAGTTTCTTCGAAACTGATTCAATATGCCAGACACTTTCTTGACCGAATGCTTGGCATGAAAGGTCTAGGACATAGTGTTATCTATTGGAATACCTAATTCTTAACATATTCCTGATACTTGACTACAGAACCGTTTACAATTACTGGAGGAATGTACCTGTTGAAAATATTTGATACATTTCGTCGATATCCTAGAAAAATAGATAAGGTTTTCATTTACTAGTAAATTATGACAATGATGTAGTCTTTCTGTATCTAGATTTATTTTACTAATACTTTCGTCAACACCATTCACAGGAAAATTGTAATAGATCTGTAAATTATCGGCGTGCATATGATACCTCGTGCGGCGTAAAACTCCCGGCAGATCGTTTATATACAGTGAAAACAAAAGGGGACCCAACAAGGAACCCTGAGGGATGCCAGAATGTACAGTAGACCTTTTAGAGAAATTTTGTTTGCCAAATACTATACGCTGAGACCTCCCTTTCAAGAACGCTTCAAACCAAGACAGAGCTGATGGAGATATGCCCATTGTATGTAACTTAATTTAGTCAGAAGGAGGTGATGATGAACTCTTGTCAAGTGCCTTTCTATCCATCGCAAACTTGATATCATCGGTGACTTTGAGAAGTGCCGTCGTAGTGCTATGGCCTGTTCGAAAACCAGTTTGAAACGTGTTAATAATAGAATGAGTATTTAAATACGAAGCGAGTTCTTGGTAAACAATCCTTTCTAATCCTTTACCTGATATTGACAAAATACTGATTGGTCTGAAATCATCAAATTTTTGAGGAGAAGGAACTTCAGGAACAGATCAGATATTGGAAATTTTCCATACAGCTAGAAAGACTCTTGATTGTAAATAGGAATTATACAGGTGAGCTATGGCCATTCATTAGGAGGGAATGTGAGATACCATCTGGTCCAACAGCCTTGTTATTCATGTTCTTAAATACTTTGACTACATCCTCTGGGTAAATGTACGAAAGGTGAAAGAGATCACGCTGAGGTTCAGTTGCGTTCATGTAACTATGAATAATTTCGGATGTTCTGCGAGAATTGTTCACTGGTGAAATTTTAAGGAAATAATCGTTTTGCAATTGTACAGATATGCATGAGGAAGTAAGTTGTGAACATTTCTTAGCAATACCTAGTGATTTTATAGTTCCCCATAGAGCAGACGGTGTTGATCTCTTACTGAACCACGAATGCATGTGTTTGACTTCGGCATCTCGGATCGCGAGTTTGGTTTTATTACGCAAGATGCGAAAGGTTTCAAAATCTTCAGGCTTCCTGGTTTTGATGTGCTTTCATTTTGCCTTGTACCGCGCAGAGATTAATTTCTTAATTGTAGACGTTATCCACGGATTAGGCGGGTGTTTGGCTCGAATTACTTTTAATGGGGCATGCAGCCCCAGCATTGGCCTGATGTGTAAAGGGTGAAAAGAGGAAATCACGGAAAACCATCCTCAGGACTGCCGACAGTGTGGTTCGAACCCACTATCTCCCGCATGCAAGCTCACAGCTGCGCTACTCTAACCGCACGGCCAACTCGCCCGGTGATCGTCAGCTCTTAGTGAGCAGCTCTCCGTCACACCACCAACTAGCGGCAACACCAGCTTGCTGAACACAGTGCCCTCCTACACCACAGGTAACACTAATTTAACCGAGGGCAAGATTGTGACCTTGGTGCAAGGTATAGTGGGGAACTTACTACAAAATAGGGACTTCCTTCAACCCTTGGTAACAGTTCTTGCACAAAAAAGTTTGTGAAGAACTAAAATAAACAAAAGACTTCAATTCTAAATTTATCAACGATTTAAGAAATGAGTTAAAAGCTCGTGAAAATGAAATTCTGGAGTTAAAGTCTTTATTAAATCATAAAATGGACGAAATTGA
The DNA here is from genome assembly GCF_040414725.1 of Anabrus simplex. Classification (NCBI taxonomy): domain Eukaryota; kingdom Metazoa; phylum Arthropoda; class Insecta; order Orthoptera; family Tettigoniidae; genus Anabrus; species Anabrus simplex. The sequence goes on along the minus strand of NC_090265.1, from coordinate 818,772,148 downwards.
ACAATACCAAAAGCGAAATAGTATTCGGATTTTTGGGTTGCACGAAGAATCTGGTGAGGATACAATTCACTTAGTGCTCAATGTGGCCCAAAAATTGAAGGTTCCCTTAAGCGTGGAAGATATTGACCGCTCGCATAGGTTTGGAGCCCCTAGGCCTGGGAAGTCAAGGACTATATGTAAATTTGTCTCCTAGACCACGAGATTAGCAGTTTTCCGTGCGAACAGGCTGTTACGTGGATCCAAGGTGACGATTCGTGAAGATCTTACCTCCAGCAGACATCACCTTTTCAAACAGGCAATCTCCATCTTCGGCGAAAAGCATGTGTGGACTATTGATGGCACAATTATCGTACTACAAGTGGGTGTTTTACACCGTATGAAAAATACTGCTGAACTTAAAAAGATCTCTCCTTGTTGAAGTTAAATTAGTATGTTCTATTCAGTATTCTATTCTTTACTTTCGCTTCACGTAATCTGAAACTGCATGTAATGTTATTAAGACCTATAATTGATTATTAATTTTCTGGAATTTTGTAACCATCACAATTCATGCATGTCTTCCAAACTTAAGTCTTCTGAAATTCACGAAATCATTGAAGATCTATCCCTTTGATCTGAAAATAATTCACTTAAATGCACAGTCGTTAGTTGATAAGGTACATTTCGATGAGTTTTTTGACTGCTTTGTTGATTGAAATATTAATGTTATTGCTGTGAGACATTTTTCAAGGAGTCCATACCGAACTCAGACATTAACATTCCCAGCTTTAATTTATAGTAACGATAGACTGGGCAAGAGAGGAGGTGGAGGAGTAGCTGTGTACGTGAAGAGCAACATAAAATGTAAAATAGTTCACTCCTCCCCCGGTGCAAAATATTGTCGTAAGCCAGAGTATATTTTACTCGCACTTGAATTAGTTGTGGGTAAAGTATTATTTTCATGCATCTACTGTCCTCCCAAAATTGGTTTCATGGAGTCGTTTGTAGAGGCGATGTATAATCTTTTCATTATAAATATGTTATTCTTGCAGGTGATATGAATGGGCATTTTGGATCAGGGTCCTCGGAAACTGTAGTAATCGATGATGCACTTGACTCATGCAATTTGACTAGAATACCATTTGATGTCACATGCCACACTGCATATTGTCATTCTAATCTCAATACCATAGAATCACATTGTAATGATACCCTTCTCAAATTTGGGCAGACCCCAGCGAGTGGATTTTCTGGACACGATATGCTATATGCTGTCTTCTCGATATCAACACCCAAATATGAAAGATAATGGATCACATTTAGAGATTTTCGTAGTCTTAATCCTGAAGATTTTCGAAAATACGTAATTTCAGCTCCCTGGTATGAAGTATTTTCTCAGCGTAATATCGATGATAAAGTCACCGAAATTTTTAGTTTAATTTCCGCGTTGTAAGACACTCCACTCGCTGGGGTCTGCCCAAATTTGAGAAGGGTATCATTACAATGTGATTCTATGGTATTGAGATTAGAATGACAATATGCAGTGTGGCATGTGATATCAAATGGTATTCTAGTCAAATTGCATGAGTCAAGTGCATCATCGATTACTACAGTTTCCGAGGACCCTGATCCAAAATGCCCATTCATATCACCTGCAAGAATAACATATTTATAATGAAAAGATTATACATCGCCTCTACAAACGACTCCATGAAACCAATTTTGGGAGGACAGTAGATGCATGAAAATAATACTTTACCCACAACTAATTCAAGTGCGAGTAAAATATACTCTGGCTTACGACAATATTTTGCACGGGGGGAGGAGTGAACTATTTTACATTTTATGTTGCTCTTCACGTACACAGCTACTCCTCCACCTCCTCTCTTGCCCAGTCTATCGTTACTATAAATTAAAGCCGGGAATGTTAATGTCTGAGTTCGGTATGGACTCCTTGAAAAATGTCTCACAGCAATAACATTAATATTTCAATCAACAAAGCAGTCAAAAAACTCATCGAAATGTACCTTATCAACTAACGACTGTGCATTTAAGTGAATTATTTTCAGATCAAAGGGATAGATCTTCAATGATTTCGTGAATTTCAGAAGACTTAAGTTTGGAAGACATGCATGAATTGTGATGGTTACAAAATTCCAGAAAATTAATAATCAATTATAGGTCTTAATAACATTACATGCAGTTTCAGATTACGTGAAGCGAAAGTAAAGAATAGAATACTGAATAGAACATACTAATTTAACTTCAACAAGGAGAGATCTTTTTAAGTTCAGCAGTATTTTTCATACGGTGTAAAACACCCACTTGTAGTACGATAATTGTGCCATCAGAAGTCCACACATGCTTTTCGCCGAAGATGGAGATTGCCTGTTTGAAAAGGTGATGTCTGCTGGAGGTAAGATCTTCACGAATCGTCACCTTGGATCCACGTAACAGCCTGTTCGCACGGAAAACTGCTAATCTCTTGGTGTAGGAGACAAATTTACATATAGTCCTTGACTTCCCAGACCCAGGGGCTCTTCTCAGCCGTTATTCTTGGTTTCCTAGACCGGGAGTACCATCTCACCGTCAGATAGCTCCTCAATTGTAATCGCGTAGGCTGAGTGGACTTCGAACTAGCCCTCAGATACAGGTAAAAATCTCTGACCTGGCAAGGAATCGAACCCGGAGCCTCCTGGTAAGAGGCAGGCACGCTACCTCTATACCGCGGGGCCGGAAAAAGGAGCAATAAGCCAAAAACCACCGAAAAAGACAAAAAGAAGAAATAAAACCCAGCATATTCGGGACTACAATGACATAGAATGAAGATATATTAATTTGGGCCTCGTCTACGACACTCGAGAAAACAAGGATTCTTCCTCAACTTCCAAGCCTTAGTTATTACATTATTGCTCGAACTACTGTATAAAAATATAACTTAAACTCTTATCAAGTTAAATATTAGACTATAACATAACTGTAAAAGCATATTATTAAACAAGTAATACACTGACTGACAGAGCAAATGCAACACCAAGAAGGAGTAGTTCGAAAGGGATGAAAGTTGGGAAAAAAACAGAGACGGCACGGACGAATAATTGATGTTTATTTCAAACCGATATGCAGGTTACACAATGCGCACGGCATCGACTCAGTAGGATGTAGGACCACCGCGAGCGGCGATGCACGCAGAAACACGTCGAGGTACAGAGTCAATAAGAGTGCGGATGGTGTCCTGAGGGATGGTTCTCCATTCTCTGTCAACCATTTGCCACAGTTGGTCGTCCGTACGAGGCTGGGGCAGAGTTTGCAAACGGCGTCCAATGAGATCCCACACGTGTTCGATTGGTGAGAGATCCGGAGAGTACGCTGGCCACGGAAGCATCTGTACACCTCGTAGAGCCTGTTGGGAGATGCGAGCAGTGTGTGGGCGGGCATTATCCTGCTGAAACAGAGCATTGGGCAGCCCCTGAAGGTACGGGAGTGCCACCGGCCGCAGCACATGCTGCACGTAGCGGTGGGCATTTAACGTGCCTTGAATACGCACTAGAGGTGACGTGGAATCATACGCAATAGCGCCCCAAACCATGATGCCGCGTTGTCTAGCGGTAGGGCGCTCCACAGTTACTGCCGGATTTGACCTTTCTCCACGCCGACGCCACACTCGTCTGCGGTGACTATCACTGACAGAACAGAAGCGTGACTCATCGGAGAACACGACGTTCCGCCATTCCCTCATCCAAGTCGCTCTAGCCCGGCACCATGCCAGGCGTGCACGTCTATGCTGTGGAGTCAATGGTAGTCTTCTGAGCGGACGTCGGGAGTGCAGGCCTCCTTCAACCAATCGACGGGAAATTGTTCTGGTCGATATTGGAACAGCCAGGGTGTCTTGCACATGCTGAAGAATGGCGGTTGACGTGGCGTGCGGGCCTGCCACCGCTTGGCGGCGGATGCACCGATCCTCGCGTGCTGACGTCACTCGGGCTGCGCCTGGACCCCTCGCACGTGCCACATGTCCCTACGCCAACCATCTTCGCCACAGGCGCTGCACTGTGGACACATCCCTATGGGTATCGGCTGCGATTTGACGAAGCGACCAACCTGCCCTTCTCAGCCCGATCACCATACCCCTCGTAAAGTCGTCTGTCTGCTGGAAATGCCTCCGTTGACGGCGGCCTGGCATTCTTAGCTATACACGTGTCCTTTGGCACACGACAACACGTTCTACAATGACTGTCGGCTGAGAAATCACGGTACGAAGTGGGCCATTCGCCAACGCCGTGTCCCATTTATCGTTCGCTACGTGCGCAGCACAGCGGCGCATTTCACATCATGAGCATACCTCAGTGACGTCAGTCTACCCTGCAATTGGCATAAAGTTCTGAACACTCCTTCTTGGTGTTGCATTTGCTCTGTCAGTCAGTGTACATAATAGTGTGTATTGTTATTCCCTGTGTGTTCGACAGACTGGAAATCTGGAAAGTATGGAATTCAAAAGGACAAATTGGGGCAAATATTAATTTGTGGGAAGGGGGGTTAGGGATTGGAATAACTTACCAAGGGAGATGTTCAATAAATTTCCAACTTCTTTGAAGTCATTTAAGAAAAGGCTAGGAAAACAGCAGATAGGGAGTCTGCCACCTGGGCAACTGCCCTAAATGCAGGTCAGTATTGTTTGATTGATTAATTGATATTCATTGTATGGCTTCCTTCTCAATAAACTGTATATGACAGCAATACATGAAACAAACACACTACAGTATTTAAAGTAGAGCATACAGGCAGAGTACTTGTGCTTTACGCTGATTAAAACGAAAAAATAATTTTGAATTTTCCGCACAATCATACACCATTCGGTTATAGACCTACAGGGTGTATCCGTGATGATGTTATAAACTTTCAGGGGATGATGGAGGACGGTAAATAGATCAATTCAAGATAAGGAGCCGTAGTCCGGAAACGATCATTCAAAAATTACCTGCACAAGATTTACAAGCTGCTCCATTTACAACAAATGTTGGAAATGGCATCCCTTGCGTCATTGCTGGCATGCCTAAAAATTAAAAAAAAAGATCCATAAAATGACGGCAAAAGTCCAATAAAATGATCCAAAAACTGTAAGGCATAAATCGTAAATGAAATTTTACAGTCAATTTACTAATCGAGTTGGTATAGCCTTTATTTATGTTATAGACATTATAATACGTATCCAACAGAACAATCTTCACACAAATCGGTTAACTTGTATGCTCCATTATTAGTTCCGTGACTTTACTTGACACATAGCGATTCCTAATGAGAGTAAGCTACAGTAGTAAACAAACACTTTGTTGAAAGAGTGAAAATGAAAACGAAAATCCACAGCCTGTTTTCAGTCATTCGACCGGGTCAGGAATGGAATGAATGAAACCCCCATCTAGCGGAAGGGATAGGAACTATGCTTGCAGCCGAAACCTGTCGCACTCCTCTGGGGCAAATGGCAGATGAAATGAAATGGAAATGGAGAGTGTTGCTGGAATGAAAGATGACAGGGGAAATCGGAGTACCTGGAGAAAAACCTGTCTCGCCTCCGCTTTGTTCAGCACAAATTTCGCATGGAATGACCGGGGTTTGAACCACGGAACCCAGCGGTGTGAGACCGGCGCGCTGCCACCTGAGCCACGGAGGCTCGTTGAAAGAATGAAATTCTTGACATTTTTTTTCCCTTTTCAGCAGTTGTGTTATGTTTAGATTAATAACTGTCAGTATATATTGTTATGGATATGTTGGTTATAGTTGTAATTACATTAGTAGTGAACACTGAAAGAGTTACCGCTTGAGAGTAGCAGCAACATGTGGTGGGCATGAGGTTACGTTCTATCCAACGTTCATGTCATCATCATCATCATCATCATCATCATCATCATCATCTGTTTATCCTCCAGGTTCGGCTTTTCCCTCGGACTCAGCGAGGGATCCCACCTCTACCGCCTCAAGGGCAGTGTCCTGGAGCTTCATACTCTTGGTCGGGGGATACAACTGGGGAGTATGACCAGTACCGCGCCCAGGCGGCCTCACCTGCTATGGTGAACAGGGGCCTTGTGGAGGGATGGGAAGATTGGAAGGGATAGGCAAGGATGAGGGAAGGAAGCGGCCGTGGCCCTAAGTTAGGTACCATCCCGGCATTCGCCTGGAGGTGAAGTGGGAACCACGGAAAACCACTTCCAGGATGGCTGAGGTGGGAATCGAACCCACCTCTACTCAGTTGACCTACCGAGGCTGAGTGGACCCCGTTCTAGCCCTCGTACCACTTTTCACATTTCGTGGCAGAGCCGGGAATCAAACCCGGACCTCCGGGGGTGGCAGCTAATCACGCTAACCACTACATCACAGAGGCGGATGTTTATGTTATCACTCTTTTATTCTGTTCGTGCGAGTAGTGAGAAGTTATGGCTCTCCTGTGATCAGATATTTTGTATATATAGGGTCTCTCATAAAAACTAAGAAGAAACGCACGGTGTTTGTACTCTGAGCTACGGCAACGGCAACGGACTCCCTGCTTTAAGAGTGTAAGATATATACAATCTTATATGAAATCTTACCTTATAAATTATGCCGGAAGTGTCGTCCTTCCTGGGCATTATGTCTGGTAACCACAATCTGGCTGACGCGAGTGAGTTCTGCCACTGTAAAGTTTCTGATTTCATTCATAATATTTTCTTTAAGTTTCTCCAATGTGTAAGGATTTGTTCGATACACTTTTTTCTTTTTTACCCCAGAAGTAAAACTCACACACTGTTAGATCTGGAGAACGAGAGGGAAAAAGACCAGCACTGATCACTCTGTAAACACTTCAGAGATTGTAGGAAGGGAATGTCTTGCTGTATGAGCAAGGGCTGAATCTTGTTGAAACTACCCAGCGAAATTTCTTCTTCCGTTAACTGATGGAATAATGGCATCAAAATGTCATCTTGGTACCTCTCCGCATTTACTATCGTCGCGGAAAAGCAGGCCAAATTATTCATCTTGCACTAAGGGCTCAGCAAACACCGATCTTCCTGTCATAATGAGTGATTTCATGAACACCATTAGGATTGTCTGCACACCAATAGCGAGAGTTTTGACTGTTCACAGGAGCGTTAACATGAAAGCAGAACTTTTACATACGAAACTACGGTGTTGCAATGTTAACAGCTGAGATTCAGAATGGTGACTGATGCTTGCCAGTTCGAACACGTCCAGGCTGTTTGCAAGGTCAAGAACTATGCGCTCAACTCCATTACTGCAGCTTACGTAACGGAGAGTAAAACCACTGCTTCGACGGTCTTAGTTTGTACATTTAAATATAATGACAATATATACGGAACATAACATACCCTCAAAGTGTGGATGTACCTTGTAATGATATTCATTTTTTGCTAAAATCCATTTTCGTCCTTCTAACGTCAATGTCAACTTTAAAAAAATCCTAAATACTAACAGATCCGTATGGAGTTTAACCAGGAAGTAGTCGTAGTAAATCTAAAGTCTTTTACCATTAATATGAACTGCACTTTCCCTATTTTATTATGATATTTATATGTGGGATCACATAAAGGCTTAATTTTGAATCGTTTACACAATCCTGAAAGTAAATGAATAACATTTTTCATAAAATGAATGCATAGAATTGTAGCACTATGTCTAAAATTTTATTATTTGTGCCGATGACCTAGATGTTAGATCCCCTTTAAGCAACAAGCATAATCAATCTTCTATTACCGCTTTTCCAACACCTGTGGGGTCACGGGTGCGAACTGTGTCACACGAGTGAATTTGACCTTGTTTTACGGCCGGATGCCCTTTCTGGTGCCAATCCTATGTGAGAGATGTAATCGCTATTGCGTGTTTCTGTGGTGGTTTGGTGTATTGTCTGAATGTGAAGAGGAGAAACACAAACATCCCGTCTCTGAGCCAGAAAAATAAACAGACACGATTAAAATCCTCGAGCCGGCCGGAAATCGAACCCGGGGCACTCTCAAACGAAGGCCTCAACACTAACCATTCAGCGAAGCATTCGGACAGTTCTATATCTTTTTTTCTACAATTTGTCTTCAGTCGCGCCGACAGAGACAGGTCTAATAATGCCATCGGCTTTACGTGCCACTAACTACTTTTGCGGTTTTTGGAGACGCCGAGGTGCTGGGATTTAGTCCCGTAGGAGTTCTTTTACTTGCCAGTAAATCTACAAGGCTGTTGTATTTGAGCACCTTCGAATACCACAGAACTGAGCCAGGTTCGAACCTACTAATTGGGCTCAGAAGGACAGAGCCTCAACCGTCTGAGCCACTCGCTCCGGCCATATAGGTCTTGCGGTGACTGTGGGATAGGAAAGGGCTAGGAGTGTGAAGGAAGCGGTCGTGGCCTTAATTAAGGCATCACCAGGATTTTTCTGGTGTGAAAATGGGAAATGACGGAAAACCACCTCCAGGGCTGCCGAAAGTGGGGCTCGAACCCACTATCTCCCGAATGCAAGCTCACAGCTGCGTGCCATTAACCGAACGGCCAACTCGCTTGGTGCTACGTCTTTTTAACGTAGCTAAAAATCTGAAATGTGAAAATTGAAGTCAGAGTACGAAAACGTGTTTTTGAAATGTCATGAAAATGATACAGTAAAATTCAAAATTACATAATTACATACGTACAGTACATATATTATCATTATAGACTGTTATTCCTTTCAACGTTCAGTCTGCACGGCTCTGTGAATTTACTAAACGTCGCCACAATCCTCTAATTGCAACTAGTGCTGTGGCCTCATTTCTATACCTCTTATCCGTAAACTGAGTCTAACCATCGTCGTCTTGGCCTACCTCTACTACTCTTACCCTCCATAACATAATCCATTATTCTCCTAGGTAACCTATCCTCCTCCATTTGCCTCACATGAGCCCACCACCGAAGCCGGTTTATGCGTACAGCTTCATCCATCGAGTTCATTCCTAAACGGGACTTTACCTCCTCATTCCGAGTACCCTCCTGTCATTGTTCCCACCTGTTTGTATCAGCAATCATTCTCGCTACTTTCATGTCTGTTACTTCTAACTTATGAATATGATATCCTGAGTCCACCCAGCTTTCGCTCCCGTAAAGCAAAGTTGGTCTTAAAACAGACCGATGTAAAGATAGTTTCGCCTAGGAGCTGACTTCCGTCTTACAGAATACTGTTGATCGCAACTGCGAGCTCACTGCGTTAGCTTTACTACACCTTCATTCAATCTCACTATATTACCACCCTGGGAGAACACACAACCTAAATGTTTGAAATTATCGACCTGTTCTATTTTTGTATCACCAATTTGACATTTAATTCTGTTGAATTCCTTACCTACTGACATCCTTTTAGTCTTCGAAAGGCTAATTTTCATACCATACTCATTGCACCTATCTTCAAGTTCCAAGACATCAGACTGCAGGCTTTCGGCACAATCTGCCATTACGACCAAGTCGTCAGCATAGGCCAGACTGCTTACTACATTTCTTCGTAACTGAATCCCTACCTGCCATTTTACACCTTTCAGCAGATGATCCATGTAAACTAAAAACATCAAAGGTGAAAGATTATAACCTTGTCTAACCTCTGTAAGTACCCTGAACCAAGAACTCATTCTGCCGCCGATTCTCGCTGAAGCTCAATTGTCTACATAAATGCCTTTGATTGATTTTAATAATCTACCCTTAATTCCATAGTCCCCTAGTATGACGAACATCTTTTCCCTTGGTACCCTGTCATATGCTTTCTCTAGATCTACGAAACATAAACACAACTCCCTATTCCTCTCGTAATATTTTTTAATTACCTGGCGCATACTGAAAATCTGATCCTGGCAGCCACTCTGTGGTCTGAAACCGCACTGGTTTTCATCCAACTTCTTCTCAACGACTGATCGCACCCTCCCTTCCAAGATGCCTGTGAATATCACACTAATCAATGAGATACCTCGATAGTTGTTGCAATCCTTCCTGTTCCCTTGCTTATAGATAAGTGCAATTACTGCTTTTGTCCAATCTGTTGGTATGTTGCCAACATTCCATGCTAATCTTACTACTCTATGAAGCCATTTCATCCCTGCCTTCCCACTATATTTCACCATTTCGGGTCTAATTTCATCTATTCCCGCTGCTTTATGGAAATGGAAGTTTATTTACCATCCTTTCCACTTCCTCAAGTGTAATTTCACCAACACCATTTTCCTCCTCCCCATGAGCTTGACTGTTCACGACACCACCAGGAAGATTTCCCTTTACGTTGATAAGATGTTCAAATTATTCCCTACACCTCTCCAGTGACTCCCTGGGATCTATTATGTGTTCACCTGAATTACTCAAAATACTGTTCATTTCCTTCTTCCCTCCCTTCCTAAGATTCTTTATTACTGTCCAGAAAGGTTTCCCTGCTGCTTAACCTAGCCTTTCCAGGTTATTACCAAAATCTTCCCACGACTTCTTTTTGGGTTCAACAACTATTTGTTTTGCTCTGTTTGTTTCATCTACGTACAAATCCCTGTCTGCCTCAGCCCTTGTTTGGAGACATTTCTGTTAAGCCTTCCTTTTACGTTTACAAGCTGCTCTCACTTCATCATTTCACCAAGATGTTCGCCTTTTCCTATCTTTACACACAGTTGTTCCTAGGCATTCCCTTACTGTTTATACTACAGCATCCCTGTATGCCACCCATTCAGTTTATATATCCTAAACCTGCTTACTATCTACTGTTCGAAACTTCTCACTAATCATATCCATGTACTTCTGTCTAATTTCCTCGTTCTGGAGATTTTCTACCCTTATTCGTTCGCAGACAGATTTCACTTCCTCTACCCTAGGCCTAGAGATACTTAATTCACTACAGATCAGATAGTGGTCTGTATCATCGAAAAATCCCCGGTAAACTCGTACATTCATGACAGATTTCCTGAGATGGAAGTCAGTTAAGATTTAGTCTGTTATGGATCTGGTACCCTTAGCCTCCCATGTGTAGCGGTGAATAGCCTTATGCTTGAAGAATGTATTCGTAACAGCTAAACCCATACTAGCACAGAAGTCCAGCAAACGCTTCCCATTCCCATTAGCTTCCATATCTTCCCCACATTTACCAATCACCCTTTCGTATCCTTCAGTTCTATTTCCAACTCTCGCATTGAAATCGCCCATTAGAACTATTCTATCCTTGCTATTGACCCTGACCGCGATGTCACTCAATGCTTCATAAAACTTGTCAACTTCATCCTCATCTGCACCCTCACATGGTGAATACACTGAGACAATTCTCGTCGTAATTCCTCCAACTGCCAAATCTACCCACATTATTCGCTCATTTACGTGCCTAACAGAAACTATGTTGCATGCAATGGTATTCCTGATAAACAGCCCTACCCCAGACTCTGCCCTTCCTTTTCTAACACCCGTCAAGTATACGTTATAATCTCCTATCGCTTCCTCGTTATCTCCCCTTACCCGAATATCACTTACTCGTAGCACGTCCAGATGCATCGTCTTTGCAGACTCAGCCAGTTCTACTTTCTTTCTTCCATAAGCCCCATTAATATTGATAGCTCTCCATCGAATCCAATTTCGTTCGCCAAGTTGTTTCCAAGGAGTCCCTCGCCTGTCAATTGGGAGTGGGACTCCGTTACTCCCAAAGGTCCGAGGCTTGCTTAAAATGTTCTGAGCTCGGTAAATTCATGAATCAGGATTCTACCCTACTTGCACATAGTCCAAGTGAGGATCTCTCCTTTAACGGTCTATGGACCAGCGGTGAATTGTATAGTCCTAGCCGCCCGAGCACAAGGAGGGCCATGACACAGAATATGTCCTAGATGCCCACTCCCATTCCATAGCAACTGGTATCCCGACTCTCAGGACCACTTACTAGGCCACTCAGCCGTTGCCATGGTTCACGAACTAGGAGGTGACTACAATAACCCACACCATGAACCATATTAAACCAAATTTAAAAGGAGAAATTTAAGAACATTCTGGGCATGAATACATTCTTACATGATAGAAATTCCGCTGGGATTTCTGTCTCAGACCTCCCTAAATTTTGTAAATTGGCAAATTATTGGTCTCCTCTACCAAAGGTTGTTAAATCTCGCGAACCTCTTCCACAGGAAAGAAAGGGAAAACTAACAGGGGGACTCAAGAGGTACTGGTAACGAAAGCGAGCATCCAATAAGAGTTTGCGCTCCCTAGTGGGCTTAAATCACTAATAATTTTTTTTCAATATTTAGTGCAAATGGACCCAGTACAAAAAAGTTTTTGAGTGGAAAGTCCGCTTAAGCACAATTGGACAGTAATTCAATCCAACAGCCTTCGATGTTGGATACGGATGCGTAACCTGTTGGCCTAAACAAAACTGTGTTGCCATTCCCATCGAGTAGTTTACAACAAATGAGACAAGGTGACTTGATGTTATTCTGGATGTTTCGAAGTTTGTTCTCACTGCATCCATATTAATTAGTACTACGATATCCTGTGTACGAGTATGACGTCATACACTGTGCAGTGACCGTATCACGACTCCCTTGAGGACCGTAACCAGAGTGCAATAGTACGCCTTCGTACTGTGCGAATTACTTGCTGAATTTATGAATACTTGATGGGTCTTCAACATGAATGTGCTTCAGATAAGGGAATTAGTTTCTCGTTTTAACAGAGCACGTTACACGTAACTGTAATGATTTACGACACAAATGATACTGCTGTGGTAACTGTCTGGGACTCCACCCTCATGAAAAATGAACGAAAGCAAACACCATAGCGCAAGAACTCCAAAAGGCCTTGGCTTACCAAACGACTCCTGCTCAGTCCGGATGCTCACACATTACGAGGTGTCGTATGGTAGGCATGACAAATACTCTCTGGGGCATTTATCTTGACTTTCTAGACCAGCAGACAGCTCCTCAATATTAATCACGTAGGCTGAGGGGACCTCGAACAAGCCCTAAGATCTTGAAAAAATCCTTAATAATAATATTTATTCATTGATTTAAACATGAACACAACAGGCCTTCGCCCAATTACTATGTTCACAATATACATCTAATAATTACACTACTAAACATTAACTGAATGCAAACAAATAAAATAAAATTTGAAGAATACAAGGAAATCCCAAATTTAGATTTGAGGATTCCAAATAAGCTAGAGAAAGTTTGTAATACAATGAAAAATATACAGTTACTACAATAAATTATATTTTACAGTGGGTCATAATACAAAGTAACACATTTAGCTATGAAGTTAAATTATGTCCGCCACTTTGGTGTAGTGGTTAGTGTAATTACCTGTCATCCCTGGAGGCTCGGGTTCGATTTCCGGCTCTGCCACGAAATTTGAAAAGTGGTACGAGGGCTGGAATGGGGTCCACTCAGTCTCTAGAAGTCAAGTGAGTAGAGGGGGCTTCGATTCCCACCTCAGCCGTCCTCGAAGTGGTTTTCCGTGTTTTCCCACTTCTCCTCCAGACGAACGTCGGGATGGTACCTAACTTAAGGCCACGGCCGCTTCCTTTCCTCTTCATTGTTCACCCCTTTCAATCTTCCCATCCCCCTACAAGCCCTCTGTTAAGCATAGTAGGTGAGGCCGCCTTGGTGAGGTACTGATCCTTCTTCCCAGTAGTATCCCCGCGACCCAAAATCTCACGCTCCAGGACACTGCCCTTTAGGCAGTAGAGGTGGAATCTCTCGCTGAGTCCGAAGGGAAAACCAACCCTGGAGGGTAAAAGTATTAAGAAGAAGTTAAATTGTATTAACAGTTTTAAAAGAGAGATTGCGAAATAAACATGTCATAGAATGCAAAGTAATATTCTGAGAAGAGAAATAAAGTTTTTAATTTATAGGTCATTTAAAAACTGTGCATTCAAAGGGAAGAGAAATTTAACAGTACATAGAATGTAGAGGTAAATATAAAAGAAGTAGAAGAATGAATCAGACATATACAGAAAAGGGAGACAATATTCAACAATATTTGTTTTATAGGAAATTTGGTGCTTAGAAAAGATATCCACATTGTGTATTTCATTTCTTTTTAGGGTTAGTTTTGGCCTACTAGGTACCAGGCTCGTCTTAACTCTTAGCTAATGTCTTCTGCTTTTTCTTAGCCCAGTACGCTTTCATTTTCTGGCTGTGTGCCAGTTTCCTTCCATCCGTCCACTTAGATGGCCCCTGCACTCGTTTTGCTTGTGAGGGACAGTGGGAAGACGGCCTGTCGGTACTGAGATCGGTTCTCTCTGGTATCTAATGGGATCTGTAGTACCTCTAGGTCTGATTTTACTGAAATGAAAGCATTTCCGCTACTTGTCACTGTGAGTATTCTGTTGGTGAGCCTGCAGGGTTTCAGGTGGTTCATGTTCCCGCAGAATATCAGTCACCTTTTCGTCATACATGTAACTATGTCTTCCTGATGTTCGTAGAGCTCGTTGTTGTGCCTGATCTTGTAGGTGCCATCCTCCTCTCTTATGGTTCCTAGTATCCTCCTCAAGATCTTCCTCTCTCTTAAATTTCTAGTTTCCTGTGTGGGCCTTTCGATTCATCAACAGGCACTCAGAGGCGTGGAGTACAGGTCTTACTACAGAGTTGTAGTGCTTCAGTTTTAGGTTCTTGGAGAGGTACTTGAAGGTGTAGATGGTTTTACAGGAACGATAGCCCCTCTCTAACTTAGTGTACCTGGTGTCCATGGCCAAAGTTTCACTCTCGCTTGTTGCTGAGATCAATTCTCATAAGTACTTGACTACTTCTTACGGTTTTGTTTCCTAGTGAGATTGTAGAAGGAGCCTGCTTTATGTTAGTGATAAACTCCGTCTTCTGTAGGTTGACCTTCAAGACGGTTTTTGCTGCAATACTGTAGAGGCTCTATAGTTGCTGGGTAGCCTCCTCCATGCTGTTGGTCAGTAGGGTGATATCATCAGCAAAGGCTTGAGAGGGTACATTGAGGTTGTTTTTCTTGTACCCAAGCTTCAGCCCTGCTTCTGATAACAATGTGGCAGTCCATTCCCTGGTGATCTTCTGTAGAACACAGTTGAAGAGGATGCAAGAGAGACCATCTCCCTGTCTGACACCTGTCTGGATGGGAAAGGTCTCAGAGAGCTCACCCCTGAACTTGACTTTGGAAGTGGTGTTCGTCAAGGTAGCTTTGACCAGTCTGGTGGTCTTTTCATCTAGGCCTAGTTCTACTGAATCGTATGCCTTTTGGAAATCCACCATAATGGCTACCCAGTGGTGTCTCCCTCGGCTCCTATATGTGAGGATGGTCTTGAGGTTTTGTATCTGCTCTGTACAGGACCTACTGACGCGGAAACCAACATGGTATTCACCTAGTTGGGAGCCCAAGTCTTCTGTGACTCTAGTTGGCAGGGCTATAGAGAACAGCTTGTATGTTACAAGCAACAGGGAGATGCCTCTCTAAATGTTTAGGTCGGTCTTACTTCCCTTCTTGTGTAGTATATGAATCACGGCTGAGGTCCACTCCTCTGGAAAGTCCTCTGTTCTCCATATGTCTTGGATGATCTGGTTGATACTCTGCAGGAACTGTTCATCTACATGCTTCCACACTCTGCAACTATACCATCTTCACCTGGGGCCTTGTTGTTCTTGAGGCCTTAACATTTCATCCCTGTTGGGTGGTACAGAGTCCTGGTTCCTGACAGTGGGCTCGGTGAAGGTCAGTCCCTCTTTAGGTTCTTGTGCGTTGAGGATTTTGTGGAAGTAATCTGTACTTAATTTATTATAAAGTTTCAGAATTTTATTGAGAGGAGAGTACTTATGGGCTTCTGTGTGGTACTTCTTAATGCAAAATCATTTCTTGAACCTGTTAGACATTTTCGGAACGTGAAATAGTATAATACTATTGGCATTAAGTCCCGCTAACTACTTTTACCGGTTTTGGAGACGCCGAAATGCCGGAATTTTGTTCCGCATGAGTTATTTTACGTGCCAGTAAATCTACCAACACGAGACTGACGTATTTTGAACATCTTCAAATACCACCGGACTGAGCCAGGATCGAACCTGCCAAGTTGGATTCAGAAGGCCAGCGCCTCAGCCACCTGAGCCACACAGCCCGGCGTATAAATCCCTGACCTGGCACACTACCTCTACACCACGGGGTAGCTGAAAAAATGAACCACTAAATCCAAGAAAGGTGCTCTTTTGGGACAATATCATCAAAGGTGAATGTTGTCATTTTCTTACATATGTTTCTCTCGGTTTGTAAAATTTGATACTTGATGTGGATTTGACCGTGTTTTACGGCCGGTTGCCTTTCCCGATTTATTACTTAATGCGTTTCCTGTGGATGTTATTAGTGTGGTGTTTGTATGAAGATGAATATAATTAAGACGAGGGAAACCGAGCTGGTTGGCCGTGCGGTTAAGGGCGCTTAGCTGTGTGTTTGCATCCGGGAGACAATGGGTTCGAACCAGCTCTCAGCAGCCCTGACGATGTTTTTCTGTGGTATCCCATTTCCACACCAGTCAAATGCTGGGGCTGCACCTTAATTAAGGCCATGGACGTTTGCTTCCGACTCACAATCGTCGCCAGAAGACCTATCTGTGGCAATGCGACCTTAAGCAACTTGCAAAATAAATAAATAAATAAATAAATAAATAAATAAATAAATAAATAAATAAATAAATAAATAAATAAATAAATAAATAAATAAATAAATAAATACATAAATAAATAAATAAATGAATGGAGAGGAAAAGCACCCAGTCTCTGAACCAGAGGATTTAATCATACGCTGCGTACCTGTTCAGTCGACTAGAATCATGAGTACCGACAAGGTAGACCGTTCTTAAGTCTGTACTGATCGTGATGTACAATGGATAAGGTAAATTCTTTTAGCCAAGTGATGAATAAAGAGATGTGGAATAGTAAACGTTATAAAACCGAAATTTATTCAAGAGAAAGATGAAGATCTACGTTAAAAATCACTGAATCAAAAATACACCTGGAATTTCTATTACACGGCCAAATCAAAGCAAACTGAATCTCACAGTGCAACAACTCTGAAGGGCCGTGGCCTCCCAAGAGGCTGATGCTCAGCCCGGAAGCTTGAAAATTACGAGGTGTTATGTTGCCTGCACGGCGAATTCTCTTGGCCGTTATTCATAACTTTCTAGACCGGGTCCGCTATCTCACCGTCAGATAGCTCCTTAATTGTAATCACGTCGGCTGATTAGACCTCGAACCAGCCCGCAGGTCCCTGACCTGGTCAGGAATGCGCAGCCTCTGGGCAAGAGGCAGCCATGCTACCCGTACGCGGCCGGGCCGGCTCAATTACATAATACAATTATAAAATTAAATTTAAAATTCCCGTCCTGGCTGTGAATCGAACCCATGAACGTTTGTAATGGAATTGAACCATATATTACAACATGGTATTTTGTGGCGACCACGAATTGTAGGCCTAGCTCCTTTTACTCGTATTTTCAAATATATTCTATGTTTTCCGCTGAGGATGCCATTACGCTAACCACGCGACACTCCAGTAACTGCGGGCCGTCTTGGTAGGTGAAGATTCTGAATGAGACACAGGTTTTTTATGAACTGATGTGATTCAGTGGTGGCTTCGGACCCCAGATTCTAATCTTCCTGTGGGTGGGACTAAAAGGGGCTCTCAACTTGGGAACATGGGTTGGCGATCACGTGGTCCTTAGCTGAGTCTTGGCAGTGGTTCCAATTACTTGTGTCAGGCTCCTCACTGTCATCTATCCTGTCGGGCCAACATTGGTCGACTCTTGTTTTTTTTTTTTCCAACCCCGGCGTTATTACGTAGGGAGTTTTTCGCTTTCAAGGCCTTTGTGCACCTTATTTCTTTTTTGTTGATGGATTCACTTATCTAAGTGTCGGACACCTTCCATTTTTTAAAGAGGATGGTTGCCTAGTTTTACTTCATTTTAAAACATTAATCACCGGGCGAGTTGGCCGTGCGCGTAGAGGCGCGCGGCTGTGAGCTTGCATCCGGGAGATAGTAGGTTCGAATCCCACTATCGGCAGCCCTGAAGATGGTTTTCCGTGGTTTCCCATTTTCACACCAGGCAAATGCTGGGGCTGTACCTTAATTAAGGCCACGGCCGCTTCCTTCCAACTCCTAGGCCTTTCCTATCCCATCGTCGCCATAAGACCTATCTGTGTCGGTGCAAACTTCAAAGGGTGGCCCCTTTTTTCTCAGTAGACTGTATTATTTGCCTTATAAGTTCATCATAGGTATCAAAATATTGATACTGAGTCATCATCATCATCATCATCATCTGTTTACCCTCCAGGTTCGGTTTTTCCCTCGGACTTAGTGAGGGATCCCACCTCTACCGCCTCAAGGGCAGTGTCCTGGAGCTTCAGACTCTTGGTTGGGGGATACAACTGGGGAGTATGACCAGTACCTCGCCCAGGCGGCCTCACCTGCTATGCTGAACAGGGGCCTTGTGGAGGGATGGGAAGATTGGAAGGGAGAGGCAAGGAAGAGGGAAGGAAGCGGCCGTGGCATTAAGTTAGGTACCATCCCGGCATTCGCCTGGAGGAGAAGTGGGAAACCACGGAAAACCACTTCCAGGATGGCTGAGGTGGGAATCGAACCCACTTCTACTCAGTTGACCTCCTGAGGCTGAGTTGACCCCGTTCCAGCCCTCGTACCACTTTTCAAATTTCATGGCAGAGCCGGGAATCGAACCCGGGCCTCCGGGGGTGGCAGCTAATCACGCTAACCACTACACCACAGAGGCGGACTTGATACTGAGTAATAGGTATAATATTGCATGCGATCCTTTATTGACAATATATTTTACTATACCTTTGTAGTTGTCAATCCATTTTTCATCTAAGTTTGCCTTTTTAGCAGCCTCCAAATGGGGAACGCAAAAGTAATGGATAACTGTGGTAAGGAAAAATAAAGTGCATATAGGAAATAAAATAAAATTTTGATTGCAATAAAATAATATCTCCCGAATTTCAAATGATCCGAAACTAGGACGGGAGTATTCTATTCTAAAAGGTGTACAAGTGGAGTTGGCAGTCCGTGAAAAGGTCAGGAGTATATGTCTGCTTGAATCTGAACACTTTTAATTGGTAATGACGTGATTTAATAATGTTTATCAGAGCATCCGTGCTTGATATTGAGACATTGTGGGGCTTATAGCACAGAAGTAATAAATCCAATTATTAAATGATACGTACTTCAAAAATATTCTTGTGCCGTTTCCTTTCGATCACTACCTCCTCACATTTAAGTAGATTCAAAGAAGTAACCACGTACGTTTTCAGTCGTGGTTATTGCTTTATTCCCTAGTGCAATTCCTGTCATCACTTTGTGGTCCCTTTGGAAATCCAATCCGAAGACGCCGAGATCCGAAGACAAAGCATTAAGATTGGAAATTGAGTGGATTGGCCACTATGCCAGCCTGCCCCCTAGAAGAAATATACACTGAGTGGCCAAAAGTCACGGGAAGGGGTTTCCCATTAGAATGTATGACCCCTGGGTGTTGTGACTAGCTGCTGCGTAGCTGAGCAGTCTGTTACAAACACCAGTGTCATGATGATGGCAAGACGTCGAGAGGTCAGACTTTGAACGTGGGATGATCATCGGCGCACGGCGCATGGGTCATAGCATTGCGGAGATTACACACGAATTCAGGTTTACGAGATGAATTGTGTCGAGGTTTGATCTTTAATATCGCAGAGAGAGAGAGAGAGTTATCACCCGCGTAAAGCACTATACGGGAAGACCACAGGTGTTTAACGAATGGACATCACGGTGCCTCCGCAGAACCATACTGGGCACTCGGCGGGCTACTGTGAGTCAGAACACCGCTCAATTGAATGTTGGGAGTCAGGAGCCAATTACTACCAGGACTGTAAGGAGGCAACTGCACCACATAAGCTTCACCAGCCGATGATCAACTCGTGTCCCTTTGCTGACACCTCGATACAGATCTCAACGACGTGCATGGGCAATGGATCATGGAACAGTGGAGGCGTGTGAGATGGTTCGATGAATCCCGGTTCCAGCTGTATCTAGCTGATGGGCACGTGAAAGTCTAGCGTATGCCCCATGAAACTATGGATCCTGCGTGTCAACAAGGTTGTGTCCAGTCTAGAGGTGGCTCTGTTCTAGTCTGGGCGGTGTTCTCTTGGTCGCAATTAGGCCCCATTGTCCGGCTTCAGGGAGCACTGACAGGTGCACGTTATGTGGACATTCTTTAAGACCATCTGCATCCCTTTCTGGTCCTAGAGTACCCTGATGGAGATTCCATGTTTCAACAGAACAACCCCTCCGTGGTGGCACGCAGGTGGTTGGAGGAGCACTCCATTGAAGTAACGACCATGGAGTAGCTCTCCAGATACCCCGATCTCAATCCAGTCGAGCATTTATGGGATGCTATCGACGCTGGTGTAAGCTCCATGAACCCCGTACCAACTACACAAGAGTTGTGGGTGGCAGTGCAAGAAGCGTGCGTCCAGATCCCTCCAGAACGATTCCAGCACCTTGTAGAGTCGATGCCTCGTCGTAATGCTACAGTTCTGAAGGCTCGCGGAGGAGCAACTCGTTATTAACATGCATTCAGTGTCCTTTTTCTTTTCCTTTCTTTTTTTTTTGCTAGTGGCTTAACGTCGCACCGACACAGACAAGTCTTATAGCGACGATAGGATAGAGCAGGTCTAGGAGTGGGAAGGAAGCGGCCGTGGCCTTAATTTTTTTTTTTTTTGATAGTTGCTTTACGTCGCGCCGACTCAGATAGGTCTTATGGCGACGATGGGACAGGGAAGGGCTAGGAGTGGGGAGGAAGCGGCCGTGGCCTTAATTAAGGTACAGCCCCAGCATTTGCCTGGTGTGAAAATGGAAAACCACGGAAAACCATTTTCAGGGCTGCCGACAGTGGGGTTCGAACCTACTATCTCCCGAATACTGGATACTGGCCGCATTTAAGCGACTGCAGCTATCGAGCTCGGTGTGGCCTTAATTAAGGTACAGTCCCAGCATTTGCCTGGTGTGAAAATACGAAACCACGGAAAACTATATTCAGTGCTACCGACAGTGGGATTCGAACCCACTATCTCCCGGATGCAAGCTCACAGCTGGGCGCCCCTAACAGCAAGGCCAACTCGCCCAGTTATTCAGTGTCTTGGCATGACGTTTGGCCACTGAGTGTACAGTATCTATTTTACCTATAACAAACCGAACTCTCTCAAGTACACAGTATTTTGATAGTCACTCGAGTCACTGTAACTCATTTTGGGTTTAAAGCCGGATGCCCTTCCTGACGTCATATAATTTCGAAACGAAAATTCTAGCCCTTGATCGGCTTAAATTGGAACATAAACTATCCGATTTGAAAACCAGGAACTAAGCCACTGCACGAATTAATCCCACCTTCTTCTGTATTTTACAATAACTGCAATAATTTAACCCGTTAAGTATGAAAGATAATTAAGAGGGAACTTCCTTCTTGCGGCTACCGGGGTGATTGGTTCAAAATCGAATGCACTGTCTACGGGACGTATATCCGGCACCCCAATCTCTTTGAAAACGTACAAGTAGTTGTTGGGACGAAAACCAATAAGAATGCTATTCTTATTGCTGTGAGTTCCATAAAGACTATATCCGCTAGCTTCATGGATCGGACCTCCTTTCAGATCGACGTTCAACCAGCCCTCATAGAGATCCTAACGTGATTCAACTTTTCAAATTATTTAAACTTACGTGGACTTCTTTGTTGTCCATACAGAGAATCGTATGCAATATTTTCTAGCATTACCTTCAGGAGGAGGGTAGTGTATGGCAAGCATTTTTCTTTTTTAAGCCGAAGAAATTCGCACTGTCGTAGTTGCAGGGGTGATGTCCTTTGGATATTGGTTTAGTATAGTCCTGAACACGTTAAGACAATCGCCTCATCCCCCAGCTTACCAACCCTTCTTACTCGCCTTTACAAGGAAACACGTCCCACGGCTCTCGTGGAAGATGCAAAGTTCACAGGATTGCTCCTTTTTTTTTCCTCAGTTGACAATATTATTTACATGTGCTAATTAATTGCCCGATGAAGAAGGACAAGCTTATAATTTCAAAGTTACACAGCCACACAACAAACGCACAGTATAATATTACGACTTCTTATTACGGTAAGTAAACTCTGAAATGATATTGACAGTCTTGCACCATTCCAACGAGGGTTGTGTCGTAGCTGGTTATTGTTCACTTTCAACGCCTGCCAGGCCGGCTAGTGAGGGGGTAGAGAGGTCCTTTACAACATTTTGGAAATACCTAGAGCATGTCTTAAGGGGAGGTTGTGTGAACCATTTTGGGTTAAAATTACCATGTTTATATTTTTAATGACGTTGTTACCTGGAAATCCATTTTATTCTGTCCTTGTATTTCTTTTGCTGAAATAGTATCCCGAACCAGCCGTTTAAATATCACATGGCCTTGAAGAGAGTCACGGCTGTTTTCTATATCGATTCCTTCTGTCCCGATAACTGGAATATTTTCATTTTATGGGGGTATTTCCTTTCTGTTTCAGGAATTTGAGGATTCTGGGGGAGTTCTGTGTGGTGGTCAGCCTGATAGCCGCTGTGCCTTGCAGTCACACGATCTTCTTCGAAGTGCTTGCATGCAAGGGCTCAAATTCCAAACGAGTCACTCTATTATGTGATTTGGACCAGGGTATCAAAAACAGTATTTATGGGGAAAAGGACTTTGTTAGTTAGTGTATATGATGCTGCTGTCTTTCAATCAGGTAAACAATGGTAGAATTAAAGTGTTGAAAAAATTGGTTATAGAACCACTTGTGAACATGATTGGTATCTGCTGTGAAATGAACAAGTTATGTATGAGAAAGCCAGATATAATAATTGAAGCCAGTTAAAAGAAAGGAAGTTAAAAAGAAACAAGAAGAGGGGTGGAGAAGACGAAGACGAAGACAACCCAGATGATCCAGAATATGGGTCTGCTGCACATTAATGTAATATATATTGTGCCATTTCACTGTTATGAGAAGTTACGACCGTAAGTAGAACAAAGATGGAACCCATGTATCTTGGAATAATTAACGCCGAAAGGTCTGATCATACCGCATGTGAAGGCGAAAGTACTCACATCAAGTGGGAGAGAAGAAGAATTAAGATCCAGAAGGCAGTGAAAAGGATCGAACGGGAATATTGTTACTAACAATTATGAGAAAAATTAGAAAAACGAGATTGGATTGCTACCTAAAAAAAATATACGAGTTGAAGACGGAAGTAACTGCACTAGAATTTTAAGGACGGTACAACAAGAAATCAGCTCAGCTGGATAAAGAATGAAATTTTAGAAGCTACACTGCGAATTGAGTGGGAGACTAATAATTTCATTTAGCGAACTCCAAGAGACGTGAAGAGAGGAAAATAACAGCAACAAGTTTACGTCACCGCAGTCCCTGCTGACGTACTTCACGATATTGCCGAAGTGAAGAGTTACAGAAAGGGAATCCTACAATAACTCGAAATTGAGTGAAGAAAGAGAATTAATCATTTCAAATTATAAAATTACATCACCCTAAGGAGAATATTCAACAAGTAAATCAACTCTTTCAAAGGGAACAATCTTCGCATTAGACAGTTTCTCACAGTTATTCACAATGGAAATGCTAATTAATCTTATATGCTATTCTATTCCAACTAGACCACAGATGGACAAGATGTTCTAAGGAGATGATAAGCCAGACTGCCCAAATGGGTGCCGCAGGATGACGTTGCCGACCGAGATGACTGAGCCCAGAGGAGGAATATGCGAATATTTCCCGTCCACCCAGGGAAATAAGTAGCGACGTTTCAATATGTCCTGTCAACTGGACATATGACGGCGACTGGAGCTGCTGAATTCAGATAAGTCTTACTTTTAAATCAATGTAATAATGTTTATATTCAACTGTAAGTGTAGTATGATTTATTAATTTGTTCCGTGCGAAGTGGTTAACCGACAAGAGTGGTGTGATAAGTTAGAATAAAGGTGGATAGGTAATCTTCAGAAATGCATGACAAATCCTTAGATAGGTAGTCACTCAGTGATGAAAGCCTACGTTCGAAATGTGATCCATGTAGTGTGAAATTCTGAGTTAGTCAAGGTGACAGTAAATTGTATGATATGTAAAAGAGCGATATAGATACGTGTGTACATTGGTTATAGTCAATGAATGTCAAGTTAGGAACCAGCAGTAGGATATGCTTGCTAGATAGACAATCTGTTTATGATAAATGGTGGTTATGACTGAATGAAGGTCATAGTATCTGGAAAAGTATCCATGAACCGTAATTGAAATAATAAGGGCCACGATTGTAAGAAGTGAACCCGTCTTAGTAGGGAGACAGATTATGGTTTTGAAGTATAATAGTAATGTTTTTTAGAGAAGTTGATATGTGATTGATGATTTAGAGTAATGATAGTTATTGATTCTTCGCGAGGATGAGCACGGTGACGTGGCTATGCACTTAATGGTTTTCATGTAGAGTTTTGCTAATTAGGAAATGAACGTGTAGCAATTTCACGTACTGTTTATCTTACGAGCAAGCATAAAGAAATACAAATAAGATCGGAGTGACATCTGTTGGTTAGAACGCATACTTGGTAGTGTCAACAAAATATCAGTTAGGAGGACGAACTAAACACATGTGCTGTCACAAATGTTTTCTAATACCAATCTATTCTCAGACGAGAGGAACGTAGTAACTTCTTAGGCGACATCCTATCACTGATGACTGAATGTAAATGTAGGAATGATATTCAACGGTCAAGTCTTCACACCATGCACCACTCTAGATAGCATATTTCAGACGAGACTAGTAGAGTAGTCGTTAACAAGTATAATATCGCACCTATGTTTAGCTTAAAATGACGAGAGGATTTGGATCTTTAAATGGTATATGTATCTTATTGGTTCTGATTGAACTTTTTATGAGAACTACATTGATTTGAAAGGGGGACTTATCGGACTTCACGCAGAATAAATTGATGTAAATAAAGAAGCATTAATATTCAACATTCAACTTTCAACATTCAATATTCAATATTCAATGATCATTATTCGATATCCAACATTGGGACTTAATTATGTATGGAAGCATTAGGGAACTATCCTCCCAGATTAGCACCCATAGGTATTTATTAGTATGTTGAGAAGGATAGGATTATTCTATGGCAGTAAATGAATATGAGCTCCGAGGGAGAGCTAACAGTTAATTCAAACCTGATATGTGGTAGGGAAAAATTCCAATTCTTGAGATATGGTTATAAGTCTCAAAATGCGTCCTGGATACCATGAAGAAGACACCCTCAGTCTATATCTTTGCTTATCGGAACTCATGTTGTAAATATTTTTCTTTTCCTTTGCTAGGGTGCACCCAAACAAACAATTTTTTTTTGTTACCCAGATAAGTTACTAACTATACAGATAAGTTATTCTTTAGTTGTCCAAGTAAGTTTTCAATTACTTATACGAATTCTTAATTACCTATGTTAGAAAATATTTCACTAAGTAGTCAAACATATTTGACTTCGTTTCAATCCATTAATTGAACGCTTTATTCCAATTTGATTATAGCTTTAAGGGCCTAAGAGGGAGAATTTGACATTTTCTTTTGGATTTATGATTTTTAATTTGATAATTATGAGTTGGAGCATAATGGTATTCAACTTAATAATGGCTTATGCGGAACTTAATACCTTGCCATACACTGAATTCTGTCCCTGATTTTGTGGGCAAGCATGACCTGAGCACTTAATGTAGTGAATTCCAGTAGATCTATTACAGATGATGACAAAATCAAACAACTTTTACTTTAGAATGTATGGTGGGCGCCGGATGTGCTAAATACCGGTGGATTCTCCATAAACATTGCGTACATATATTTTTGCACGATACCGCCCTTTTCTTCGATTCTTCTTTCCACCCAGAAATGTGGAAGTGCTGAATGAAGGAATGATATAGAGCGATTAGAAGAGAAACGGAAATGATTAATTAAATATTGAGTGGAGAAATAGGTAGACTTATGAGGTTAAGTCCATGTTCCCTAGAAATAGGCCAAGTGAACAGTCGATCATACAGTTTCCTTTACCAGATTTTTCTTGTGGAGGATAGATCAATATTCGAATTCTGGATTGAAACATTTGTATAATAAACAAATATGTGAAATGTTAAACAGTTCTTTCAATGTGTTCGTAGTATAGAGACCTAGATTTAAGTAAATGAGAGCGGTAACATCTTGATAGCATAAGAATTAGAATAAGCAACATATGAAAGTCGTTTCCATAGGTGATTTAAGTCTTATTTGGCTCCGTATGGTATATCTTTCTCTGATTCGGAACTCACCACCCAAATTATAGAACTATTTAGTTGGAAAGATTATAATTAAGCTAGCCTGGATATTTATGCGTCCTCTCAAGGAGCCGGGAACGGCGCAATATCTTCAGGAACAATTTCTCCATTTTTTATTTTGCCTAGACGAAGGATGCGTTTAATGTGTCTTGCTTTCACATTAAAATCACCAAACCACAGCCCTGCTCCGTGCATGCTATCTGTTGAATTAGTCCGCATCACTCATGGTCAGTTTAATTGTCATGCCTGCCATGTGTAGGAATAGCCGGGAACAAGCTCGATGGTCACCGTTTCATTATTGATAACGTAACAAGATACGGTACATGGTAAAAAAAAATCAAAACTTGAACTTTTAGTTATGGTCGAAGAAAAACAGTTGTAAAATTTTTTTACTGTATTATTAATTAGGACGTTCGTACGAAAATTTTCAAACTCGTTTACGCTCGTTTCATAAATATACTCTTGTCTTAATAAATGCTATTATAGACTCATTACATAATATACTGCAACATTTATTTTTCACAACTTTTCAATACAGGTAATGTTAACGAGAAAATTCGACGATATCCCTTTCGCCCCTTTTCATTGCTACACAGGATTATATTAATGAAATAACATAGAGCGTGCATATCTCGGGTATCCCTGATATTAAATGATGAATTTCATGAAATTCTGTTCAGCTGTTTTCCCGTGACTTTGTGACAAAGAAACAAACATCTAACTGATCCTACTTTAGACTTTTGCTTTCATTACATAGATGTAATTTCTTTTACAACTTGCTCTACGTCGCACCGACACAGATAGGTTTTATGGTGATGACGATGGGATAGCAAGCTCATAGCTGCACGCCCCCAACAGCACGGCCAACTCGACCGGTCATAGATTTAAAAGCAGCTTAATAATGGCCTGGGCTGCGAGACAACTGTTACCGAGTTAGATGACCTGCAGGAATTAAGACTTCCTCAGCCAAATTACCCGGCTTCCTTTATCGGATCCATTGCCTCTCATACTATTTAGCTCCTCAGTAGAAGAGGGACCGAGCTCGAAAGCTGCAGTCGCTTAAGTGCGGCCAGTATCCAGTAATCGGGAGATAGTGGATTAGAATCCCACTGTCGGCAGCCCTAAAGATGGTTTTCCGTCGTTTCCCATTTTCACGCGAGGCAAATGCTGGGGCTGTACCTTAATTAAGGCCACGGCTGCTTCCTTCCGATTCCTAGGCCTTTCCCATCCTATCGTTGCCATAAGACATATCTGTGTCGGTGCGACGTAAAGCGAATAGCAAAAAAAAAAAAAAAAAAATGTAGAAGATGGAGGCTGAGAGTACCATCATTCTAATCTTCAAAGGAGGAGTGAGATTCGTGAACGAGCCGGGGATCGACACTGGTGAGCTCTGCACCAAGGGGTGCGTCAGCTGAAAAATTTCAGAGTCTTTTCACAAAGGCAGCTGCGGTTCGATTCCCAGTCAATGCATGTGGGATTTTTGGTATGGAATGTTACGGCCCTATGGATTGGATTCCACGAAAAATTAGAGATCCTTTAGCTAAGATCACGACATTATTTCTTGCTTGCTTGCTTGCTTGCCTGCCTGCCTACCTTTTCAGCATATCACCGTTGTTTGTTGTTTACGATTATTATTATTATTATTATTATTATTATTATTGAAATTAAATGCCGTATGGCTTTTAGTGCCGGGATTGTCCAAGGACAAGTTCGGCTTGCCAGGTGCAGGTACGTTGATTTGACTCCCGTAGGCGACCTGCGCGTCGTGATGAAGATGAAATTATGAAGACGACACATACAACCAGCCCCCGTGCCAACGAAATTAACCAATTATGGTTAAAATTCCCAACCCTGCCGGGAATCGAACCCGGGACCCCTGTGACCAAAGGACAGCACGCTAACCAGTTAGCCATGGAGCCGGACATTATTATTATTATTATTATTATTATTATTATTATTATTATTACAACATTGGTTTTACGTCCTATTACATATTTTTGTGTTTTTTTGAGAGTCTGAGGTGCTCAAAATTTTTGTCTGAGTGTTCAGAAAGCCAGAAGTCTACCCTCTGAGCTGCACAGTCCACCTCCTGTTTCCGAACATAAGGATCCGTTGCCATAATTTTTTATTCCTGGCACCTAACAGCCCTGAACTAGGTGAAATACTGAATAGTGATATTGACACCCAAAGTTTTTACTTTACCTAGTAATATGCAAATTTCATTAGCCATTTGAAGAAAAGTTTGGAGTGAGGATATACGTAAATGGAGCATTTAGGATTTAAAAAAAATAAAAAAAATAGCTCTCGATAAGTGAAGAAGTACTGTACTTACGAAAATTACTGTTTGGACGCAGGTTCTTCTAATTGATTTATTCAACGAATCCGATATAATGTGCATAATTATACAGCTAAGGCACATCCCTGCAGGGCAACATTTAAATTCTTGAATTACGGACGTAAATCCTTCATTTCTTTTTTTAATCATGACCAATCCAAGCTTGGAGCTGTCGGACTTAGTGCTTTTTGGGGTTGTAACCTTTTTAATATGGAACATTTATTTAAATTACTTCTCATATACAGCCATACTTATTCGTGGCATACACATTTCTAAATATCTGAGGTTATGTCTTCCTGCGTAGCATTCATGAATTCCTTGCTGAGCGGCGCCGTGAACTGTTCATCAGTGGCAACTTTTCGTGCGCGTCTGTGTTGCCGGTAGCCGTCCTCGTTTTAAGTACGGCATTCTTCCACATCGCCACTTCCTCCAGACCTCGTGGTAAATATATGATCCTGCTTCTGGGGTTTACTACCACTGGCGTACGTGGGGGGCATTCATTACTCTGGTAGATTCCATCCACGTCGACGAAATATAACAGGTTGGAAGAGAAATCCTATAAACCGTCTGTTTTTAGTAGTTCTCCTAATTGTTGAACGAATTGGCTCCATTTCGCTTTCCACAATCTTCTCTCGTTCTCCCTCCCAAGAGGGCGTCGTACTTTAAAATTGAAGCCTGATGAACACTTCACTTTATCTCATTAATAAAACATTTAATTTATCCATGCAGTGGTCTGCTGTGTAGTAGATAGGGTTGGTAGAATCTTTCATTGAGGATATTTCTTAAAATTTCTGGAAAGTAATTCTCTTTTACTTAATCGTGTCAATGAAATACACCGCATATTTATTGCAAATTGCTTTTTATCTTTCAGTCTCTTTCTCCACATATTTGGTTTTTCCTGCTTCTTTTCTTACATTTAGTACTTTTTTTTTACAATTTTGCTTTACGTCGTACCGAGAATATAGGTCTTCTGGCGACGATGGGACAGGAATGGCCTAGGAGTGGGAAGGAAGCGGCCTTTATTAAGGTACAGCCCTAGAATTTGCCTAGTCTGCAAATTGGAAACCACTGAAAACTATCTTCAGGGCTGTCAACAGTGGGGTTCGAACCCACTATCTCCCAGATGCAAGCTCACAGCTGCGTATTTAGTATTTCGTTATCTCATTCTTTGCAATTAGTGACTGATCATTTTACACTTGAGTGTCCTGCAGCTGATACATTGGCTATCGCATGCAACTAGGGAAAGTCATCAGGCTATTACTAGGATTCCACGTCTTTAGCAAGTTGAATATTTGACGAGTAACATTTGGAACTGGATATGTGATGGTCAACGTGTTTGTAAATGGCACAACAGGGAAGTTTTCCGTTATAGGAATAATAATAATAATAATAATAATAATAATAATAATAATAATAATAATAATAATAATAATAATAATAATAATAATAATAATAAAAATATATAGCAAATGTCTCATAAATATCTGTCAAGTTTATTTGTCAACAATGTTAAGTATATACCGATTAGTATGAAGCATGTGTGCGTATGTACTAAATAGTACTTCTTCCATGTACATTGTACCGAAGAAGCTCATAAACCCTATTATACAATTGTGAATTATATTATAATAATAATAATAATAATAATAATAATAATAATAATAATAATAATAATAATGTGGTTTTACGTACGGTTAACGACATTTACGGTTTCTGGAAACACCAAAGTACAGGAGTGTTTTCCCATGTGCCATTAAATCTATCAACAAGAGGCTGGCGCATTCGAGCACATTCAGATACCACTAGACTAATTCAAATTCGAACCCATCAACTTGAGCTCGTGAGGTCAGCGCTCTACCGTCTGAGCTATCGATCCCGGCCATACTGGAATTATAAACTGAGCTTCAATCTCACATACACTTCCAGTGAAGTTTCTTCCTTTGAGATGAATGAACTGAAACTCACTAAATGCATGTAATATGTTTTCCTCCAACTAAATACGGCAATAATACATTCAAAGGAATACAAGACAATGCCATGTGGTTATTTCACTCATGAAATGCTCGTATTATGTACTCTTTACCATTGTTATCCTTCGAGTGGAAGAGAGGAGCACACAGCTTTGTCATTCTAGCCAGCAGACTATTCATCGTTTTGGATGTTATTTCGCTTCAAATAACTTGGAAATGTTTTTAGAATGCATAAAGGTGTGTTGTAACCGGCGTGGAATTTGTTCGGGGGTCTTTATGTACATTTGATCCTATTAACTCTCTGATGAGAAATCGGGGATTATGGGGTAAATATTTGTTTTCTTGCGTGACAGAACTGAGAGGTATGTAAATATGAACGTTATTTCATTTAAATTGATTTTACGGGACGCTAGGGTGTCAGAATTTCCCCCCACAAAAGTTATTCTTTATATTACACCTTCGTAGTATGCCCCTGACTCCATACAAATTGACCCTGATGTCATGGAAACAGAAGGATAGGGGGGCGTGCTTCGGATGTGACAACCCTTTACCAATAAAACACAATCCTAAGGTAGAGTACTGCATTCATCATCAACATCATCAAAGCTTGACTGACCCTTTTTAGAGCAATAATAATGTTATTTGCTTTACGTCCCACTAACTACTTTTACGGTTTTCGGAGACGCCGAGGTGCCGGAATTTAGTCCCGCAGGAGTTCTTTTACGTGCCAGTAAATCTAGCGACACGAGGCTGACGTATTTGAGCACCTTCAAATACCACCGGACTGAGCCAGGATCGAACCTGCCAAGTTGGGGTCAGAAGGCCAGCGCCTCAAACGTCTGAGCCACTCAGCCCGGCCTTTTTAGAGCAAATGTCTCTCCCATCATCCTTCAGGTTTCCGGTCTTGGGTAGTTCTCAACTATATTGGTTCCACAGTTTGCCTCACTTATCGAACCACTTGGTCTGAAGTAGGAATATTCAGGAAATGATATTTCCACTTCCAGAGCTGCATATCGACCTAATATTAACTCAGCCTACACAAACAATGAGTATCAACTTAATTCTTAGGGGCAAACGTGGCGGGACGTAGAGCTAACCGCTCTACCCCAACAAGTGCTGAGGTTACGGATATTGGAAGACCTCACCTTCCACCCCTTCAAGGGCCTTAATTGCCTGTATGGACATGACTTTGCTTGGATTTTGTTTATTTCCAACTAGCTGCAGTGCCCGTCGTTGATGAGACAATCATATAGCACGTGCAAAGTTAACTAAGTTCCCAGCTACTTTCCACCAATACTCAGATATGCTGCTTTACTTGGGAAGCAGCAGTAATCCCATCTATTGGAGATGAGTGGCAGCCGAATCACGTCAATCACAACACAACAATGATCAATGTAACGTTATTGCTGGTCAGTTTTATGAGCTTTCGATATTGTAGGCCTTCACATTTAGTTTTCTTCCAACTCTGAAATATTAAGTAGACCGTCTAATGTGAGGGTTACTTCTTTCATGACTCTCTCTTGTTTTATTCTTCAAGCGATCGTTCTTTCACATTTCTTATTTTGTAAATACTCATCTTAACAATTTTACTAACGGGCGAGTTGGCCGTGCGGTTAGGAGCGCGCATCTGTGAGCTCGCATCCGGTAGATAGTGGGTTCGAACTCCACTGTCGGCAGCCTTGCAGGTGGTTTTCCGTGGTTTCCCATTTTCACACCAGGAAAATGCTGGGGCTGTACCCTAATTAAGGCCACGGCCGCTTCCTTCCCATTCCTAGACCTTTCCTGTCCCATCGTCGCCATAAAACCTATCTGTGTCGGTGCGACGCAACTAGCAAAAAAAAAAAAAAAAATGACTTGTCGATACGGTCCGATGACCACGCGGTTTTACACCTTAAGGCAATCATAACAAAAACCATCGCCAGTTAACACTATTGAACAATATTTCCGTGTTAGCTATGCTCGACGTTGATATGTATATGCAACTTTAATGAATTCTATTATCATAGTCGGTATGGTAAAACTCTGTAAGACATTAATTAAGGGTACTGGAAATTGGATTCCCTATAACTTTTGTTATGTAATATTTTTCAACGGGGCCAATAACATAGGTATTTAAACAAATACATTTTAGACACCTTCCCTTAAACTACCATTTAATCCAGCGTAAATAAAAATTATTTATAGCCTAGATGTATTACATTATTCCCAGACTTTACATACCGATTTTCATTAAATTCTGTTCATCCATTTTCTCGTCGTTCGGCACTTATATGGACTTAGCAACAAAAATTGAAATTCATGAATATCTCCGTTATCATAGCCGGCACAGTAAAAACGTATAAGATATTAATGGTCGGAGATTTAATTCTATATTAGTCAAGTAGTATTTATCGATAGGATCACTAATAGCGTAAATATTTGAGAATAACATTTTAGGGCTTCCCCTAAACTACTATTTCACTCAGCGCGAATACAATTATTGATATCCTAGATTGTAGCGAATCATTCCTCGAGTTTACATACCGATTTTCATTAAAATATCTTCAGTTATTTTCTCGTGATGTCCAGACAGACAGACAGACAGACAGACAGACAGACAGACAGACAGACAGACAGACAGACAGACAGACAGACAGACAGACAGACAGACAGACAGACAGACAGACAGACAGACAGACAGACAGACAGACAGACAGACAGACAGACAGACAGACAGACAGACAGACAGACAGACAGACAGACAGACAGACAGACAGACAGACAGACAGACAGACAGACAGACAGACAGACAGACAGACAGTTTAAAAGTGCATTTCCTTGTTACTGTATACATGACCGATACAGAAATACCATTCTTTTTAAATTCTGAGCAATGTACAGACAAAACTCTTATTTTATATAACTAGATTACAGTGCACAATAGGTGTTCAACGTAAATATCTCTAACGGCTGTGCCTAGTACAACTTTCCATGTCCTTTGTTTATTTTTTCAGTTCTGTTTCACACCTTATGGAGACGATACCTGAAGCAATCATTCAGTCTGTTTCTTATTACAAATTACTTATATATGAGGGTGTGGTTGACCTATTTATTAGTATGGGACCATTTGTTTATAAAACCATATTGCAGATATGTTACATCATACAGTACATTTATTGTTACTTATTTAATACGTTTACAGTCCAGGGTTGTTCTTCGGGACTCAGCGAGAGATTCCATCTCTACCGCCTCAAGGGCAGTGTCCTGGAATGCCCGGTATCTGGTCAGGGATACAATTGGGAGGAGGACGTGTGCTTCGCCCAGGCGGCTTCACCTGCTATGCTGAACAGGGTATTTGTGGGAAACGGGAAGACTGGAGGAGTTAGAAAAGAAGGAGAGACACGGACGTGGCCTTAAGTTAGGTACCATTTTCCTGGAGGAGAAGTGATAAACCACGGAATACCACTTCGAGGATGGCTGAGGTGGGAATCGAAACCCTCAACTCCGTTGACTACCCGAGGCTTAGTGGACTCCATTCCAGTCCTTGTGCCACTTTTTTATATTTCTTGGCAGAGCCGGGAATCGAACCCGGGCCTCCGGGGGTGGCAGCTAATCACACTAACCACTACACCACAGAGACGGACCATCATACATTTGCGGGATAAATATATATATGGTATACAATATATATGAATAAAACGAATTTTTAAGTTAGAATGAATTATGTGGCGTAATATGTACGCCACATGCCTATTCCTATTGCACGAGAAGTCGCACACGCCGGAAAATTGATATCATAATTGATATCCAGGTGCTCTACGGCGTATTACCACGAAAGAAATCTGAATTCCATAAGAGATACTAGAATAAGTTGTGAATGTGCCAGAGGGTCATCATAGGGAAACAACTAGTTCCTCATCACAAAGAAGATCGATGTTTTGCACTGGCATGAAATTAAGACTGGTTTGGTGGTCTGTAGTGGAGTAAATTTAGACTATGCAGGATAGGAAATTGGGAGCATCTCAAATCGAACATTTTGGAAATTCGAGACTAGTGAACTGAAGTAGACGTTGGTGGGATTCCTCCTACAGGCCAAAAGACTTTTACACATGCCACAAGGAGATTAGCTGAAGGTATTTAGACAGATTATACATTGCCCTTTATTGACAGATAACAATAATTATAATAATAATGTGACTTTGCCATGTTGGCTAAAAACCGAAAAGACGCTCAAAAGATGCTTGGAAAGCATGCATGAGATCACCGGAAAAGTGGGTCTTAAAGTCTCTTATGAAAATGAATATATGGAGTTTAAGCACCAAAGCGAGTGGTAAAGGGAGGTAAAACATGGCAAGATTGAAAGCAATGACAGGTTCGTATTGTTTGAATGAATGAATTCAACTCAATGGACTGGATAAAGAGGCAAACAAGGCAAGAGCCAGAAAATTAGGTCTAGCCTACAAGCTAACACAGAACAGCTGTAACAAACAGGCAGTATCATACAAGGCCAACATACGATATTAGAGCTCAGTAATAAAACCGGAAGGATTGTAGGAATCAGAGTGTCTTATTTTAAATAAAAGAGGGGAGCTGGAAAAACTCGAGAAGGAAAGGAAGATTCTGAGGAAAATTCTGGGACCACAGAAGACTACTGATGGGACTTGGAAGAAAAGGAGAAAGGAGGAGCTCTACAAGTACACTGAAAATATCACGGACACAATTCGGACACGAAGGCTGAAATTATACGGACACCTGGTAAGAATGGATGACAAACGGCTGACCACGATAATCTTCGAATACATCATGGGGTTAAAGGCCACCTCCAAATGGGTAGAAGAGGTCAAGAAGAGAGCAAAAGAAGTTGGAATTATACTGCATATGATCCACAATAGAAGAAGGGTCGAAAGCCTAAAATTATTTGAAGAAAAACCGCTAAAATGGAGGCCCGAACGGATCATTTCCGAAGAGGAGAGAAGGATGAGAAGTGAAAGAATGAAAAAGTTCTAGGAAGAGAAGAGAATAAAAGCCAAAAAAAGTAAGTTCTATGAGCTCCATAGATGACCAAATTCGGAAAAATTATAAGAAGTAGAGGAAAAGGAGAAGAAGAAGAAGAAGAAGAAGAAGAAGAAGGAACGGCAAGGCTGAAGCGCTGGACAAATGCCCATACAAAAAGCTTTAATTGTTGAATATTTTTCCAAAATTATATTTTTTTTGGGTTTCTATATTATTTTCAAAACAACAACAAATAATAACCAAAATATCAATGTGGAATGGAATTTACAGCAGTAAGCTTTGGAAATTAACAGTTAACAGGGGTGAAGGGAAACTACAATACTGCTTTTGGGAACATAAAAATTAAAGTAAGTCCCATGGCGCAACAACCCTGAAGGGCCATGGCCTTCAAAGCGACCGCTGCTCGGCCCGAAGGGCTGCAGATTACGAGTTGTCGTGTGGTCGGTATTGGAACATACGATGAATATAAATACTTATACTTGTAACACAGATAAATGGCGGATATAAGAAAAGTAAGATGAGAGTGAACAACAAGTTAATGATTTTTGATAATACATTAATAAGTAAAATACGTCATTTTGGGATCTTCATTCGGGTAAATTGAATGTTTCCCATATTGCGGTGACTCCGACGTGATCGTATGCTGCGAAATTTTAGTGACAAGTACAAAGTTAATTGATGTAATAGGTCCAAGAGGTTGCACTTGTATAACGAGGTAAGCCATAATTTATTTATTTATTTATTTATTTATTTATTTATTTATTTATTTATTTATTTATTTATGTATTTATTTATTTATTTATTTTATGCCTTTGTGTGTGGCGAAGTTAGGGATCGCGGCCCTCTCTTACACTTAACCACGACATACAGAACGTAGTCACATAATTTGGAAAAATAACATTATTTACTGTCTAGAAACTACCTAAATTAATGGAGAAAAATGGTATATTTTACTATTTTCTCCATTAATTTAGGTAGTCTACTATGTTCGTGATTAACATTATCTATGTACAGTAACTAACATTTGCTACTAAATCATACTTGCTTTCATTCACATTAACATTAAAACAATCTCAGACAAAATCGTTTAAATTAGGCTGTTGAAGTGCTATTACGTTCACTGGCAGGGTGAGTGTTTCACAGCCTTTCCACAGACACCTGGAATGTGCGGGTGTGTAAAGATGAGCGATTAACTGGTATCATACGGATAGAAGTCGGTCTGGTATTATGTCCATGGATAGATTAGAGGAAATTAAAATGTGAGGATAGGTATTCAGGTGTAGATTCGTTCGGAAGTCGAAAATTTAGTGTCGCAGTATGTAGGCTGCTTAGTTTATCGGTTTTCAGCTAGGATAGCTTCTCATAATAAGGGTAAATATATATTTTAAAGTGCAAAGAAAATAATAATGGTGATAAACGAGTTTCATTGTTCTACAGTTGCATCGGTTACTACATCATCAGAGTAAAAGTTAATTGCAAAAATGAGACTTTGAATAAGTTGTATTTTCAACAATGTGAATCAGAATTGATTATACGGAAAAGAATTAGAGTTGCTAGTGAAAAAGCGAAAGGCAACGCATACGATGTTCACGAAAACGTGCAGTTTCAATTGTGCAAATGCTAGACGAAAGAGACCCGCCGGCAGAAGCTGTTAAGGTTAAATACCACGCGTTAGAACGCCTTGCTTAAAGAATTAGGTATTCTAGAACGTGAATTGTATGAACGTATTGCTATAGATGTCATAAGCCAGTATCCTGTATTCGGGAGATAGTGGGTTCGAACCCTACTGTCGGAAGCCCTGAAGATTGTTTTCTGTGCATTCCCATTTTCACACCAGGCAAATGCTGGGGCTGTACTTTAATTAAAGCGACGGTCGCTTCCTTCCCACCACTAGTCCCTTTATGTCCCATCGTCGCCGAAAGACCTATCTGTGTCAGTGCGATGCAGAGAAAATTGTAAAAAAAGTCATAGAAGAAACAGATGTGGGTACCGGTAGTAAATTTAATTTTGAACAAGAATATGCCATTGCAGAGGAATAGTTAGACGAAGCACCATTCAGATACGAAGTTTTCGCTAATAATGCGGAACAATTTTTTAGTTCTGTTGTTCTACACAGTAGTGGTGATTGGTAATTAGGAGTGGGGGGGGGGGGAATTTACAGACAACAGAAAGTATTCGTGTTCGCTAATAATTAAAGAAAATAACGGAATGAATTATGTGATAGGTAAATAGGGCTTTAAAATATTGCTTTTTAAAAAATATTTCCTAGTTTCAGACGGCTACAATGGAATCAAACTGTAATGTTTTCTCCACAAAGTTGTGGGGCGACAGGCACCCCTCCCCTTCGTTCCCCATCGCCAATCGCCGCAACTGGTTCTTTATCCAGCTCTCGCGTAAAGCTCAGCCTACCCAAGATTGAGTTGAAGCAATACTGTTTTCCAGTTTTCTCAGTATTTATCCAGGTTAAGCCGTTTGCTTTATTACAGCTATACAAGTTTTATTTCATTGGTAAATCTCTACTTACCGAGATTTCGTGGGTTGCTTCGGTTCGTTTTCTCTTCAATCATAAATTCTCTCTAGTGTATCTATTGCTTATTCATTAAATTGGCCGTTGTCTGGAGCTCTTATTTACTTTTTTTATCCTCCTCTTCAATGAATCTCACTGTAAAGTACTTGTGTCTTCCTACAAGTTCTTGTTAGAGGAGTCTCTTTTGCAGCTTTACAGCACAAATAAAGCGAAAGCTCATTCTGTTCTTTCTTTTGTTCTTGAACTACAGGACTGAATTTCGCGAGAAGCCCTCACGCATACATCGATACTTCCTAAAGACGTAAACTTCAAATTACCAGAAATTATATTGTGAATTTATACATTAAAAGAGTTTAGTAAAAATAGCTTTGGTAATCCGTCTGTCCATTCTACTGGGCCGATTTGCTGCTTTTTTATTTTATTCTCTCCGGATTTGCCTGCCGGTGAATCATGAGACACTGATAGGTCTCTAAGTTCACCCAACTTTGAGTATTCATATTATCAAATCACTAAATGATCACTCAAATAATTGCAGGCGAAGGTTTATCCTAACCCGCAATACATTTTGTACTTAGCAGGTTGCTAAGCGACTGACACTTTCGTTAATCTATATAAATAAAGTTGTAGGGGGTCCGCTGTCTATAATTTCGTTTGTTTTGCCAAATTTTTCACATATTTTTCCAATTTAGGTCAACTAAAGAGAGAATTAAGTGATTTTTAGCTTTCGTGTCTGTTTTTCCGTCAGTCAAATTGTCCATCAGTTCCACCATCACGGCGTCCGACTCGTTGGCTCAATGGTCAGCGTACTGGCCTTCGGTTCAGACCCCGGCCGGGTCGGTGATTTTAACCTTCATTGGTTAATTCCAATGGCCCGAGGGTTGGGCGTTTGTGCTGTCCCCAACATCCCTGCAACTCACACACCACACATAACACGAGTTACCTACACATGGCAGATGCCGCCCACCCTCATCGGATGGTCTGCCTTACAAGGGCTGCACTCGGCTAGAAATAGCCACACGAAGTTATTATTATACCATCAAGGCGAAACAGCTGGATAAATCTCGACCAAACTTCGTATATAGAGTACACTTATCTAGAGAAAGGTTTACATAAGAATATGCTTTTAAAATCGCTGAATAGACGGGCGGTTCATACGGAAACCACAGCAGTTTTCTTCCACTTTCCTTTATATTGACGATTTTCTCTACAATCCGTGGACTACATGTGAAACGTCCCTTCATTTTAAACAACTTTGTTACAAGCATAATTTCGCTTAATCTTCAAATGACGGAGAATATTACTATTTTCTGCGGGTCTCATGCTCTACACTGAGTGGCCGACAGACCGACAACGAACCTACAGGTTACCATGGCAACGTCTCTGGCTGCAGCCAGCAGGAAAGTAACATATCATTTTCGTGAACATTCCTGTAAACTCGTGGTTGTTCGTTGCATAGAAGGCTAGAGAAACGTTATGCTGCCATTCTGTTTTGTGGTATTTGCTATAATTTTTACTGTATTCTTCCTCTACTTCTGTTTTCCGCTTTATTTTCTTGCCTGCCTTGCCTCTTCAGGCTTAAGTAATAACAATATATCATCTTCTTATCTGTTTACCACCGAGCTCGATAGCTGCAGTCGCTTATGTGCGGCCAGTATCCAGTATTCGGGAGAGAGTAGGTTCGAACCCCACTGTCGGCAGCCCTGAAGATCGTTTTCCGTGGTTTCCCATTTTCACACCAGGAAAATGCTGGGGCTGTACCTTCATTAAGGCCACGGCCGCTTCCTTCTCTCTCCTAGCCCTTCCCTGTCCCATCGTTGCCATAAGACCTATCTGTGTCGGTGAGAGGTAAAGCAAAGTAGCAAAAAAATATATATCTGTTTACCTGAGAATCCCTGCGTCTAAATTTCTCCTCTGTTGCTGCCTTCTTGTATCCGTAACTCATATAATCACAATTTAGTAAGAGACTTTTCATTTTACAATACATCCACTTGGTATTCACATACTCTCATGTTCATAAAAAAAAAAAAAAACAGAACACCTTCAAAGAGTAAAGATAAGAAGTTCATATTCACAGGACATATTCATTAGTATGTTCTGC
The DNA here is from genome assembly GCF_040414725.1 of Anabrus simplex. NCBI lineage: Eukaryota > Metazoa > Arthropoda > Insecta > Orthoptera > Tettigoniidae > Anabrus > Anabrus simplex. Next base: position 818,731,894 of record NC_090265.1, on the reverse strand, counting down.
AGAAACGATTAGCACTTCAGTCACCTAGGTTCAGCATGTGTCCTGTTGCCTACTAGGCACTGGTATAAGGCGCGAATAGCGCCCTGGGCTGCATTCACCTGGTTCCACAGTTCATCTTTGGGGGTTGGCATTGGGTCACAGCGCCGCTCCCGTCGTTTCACCATATCCCACACATTTTCGATTGGCGACAAGTCGGGTGATCGGGCGGGCCAGGGCAACAGTCTGACATCCTGTGACAACAAGAAGGCACGTGTTCGTGTTGCAACCATGTGGTCGCGCATTGTCCTGCTGAAATGTGGCGCCTGGGGTGTCGTGCAGAAAGGGTATGGCTACGGGTCGCATGTTGTCATTCACGTAGATCAAACTGGTCACAGCGCCCTGGACACGCACCAACTGTGATTTGTGGTTGTACCCAATATAACCCCACGCCATAAGGCTTTAAGTTAGCCCTCTATGTCTTGTGCGAATGCAGTCAACGTGATGCCTCTTCCCCTGTCTGCGGCGATTCAAAATGCAGCCATCATCTTTAAACAAACATAACCTGGATTCGTCCGAAGACACTATCTGGTGTTATTCCTGTCCAAGTGACGTCATTCCTTACACCACTGCAATCTATCATGTTTATGCTCATCAGTCAAAGGTAGGCGGAGAAGTGGACGACGTGCCGGTAACCCAGACCGTAATAAACGGCGACGGACTGCCACTCCTGATAGTGTACGATGTGTTACACTGTTCCACTGTTGCGCCAGAGCCTAGGAGGACGCAGATCTGTCCTGCAATTCCATTCGGATGAGATGACAACCTTATCGGGGTCTACGGTCTTCTGTGAACCATTTTGTACACACCCGTTGCACTGCCGACACATTTCGTCCCACATGGGCAGCAATTTCCCGGTTGGATGCATCACGTTTTAATTAATAATAATAATGCACCCTCTTTCAAACTCACTCATACGTCTGCGAGAAATTCTGCACGTCTGCTCGAGTCATATTGTTGCATTACCTTCGGTTTATAGCGACAACGAGAGCCGCACGCACATTTTTACAGTCGATTGTGGTGCGCCAGAGTGGTTAGCTATATTTTAAGATTCCAGCTGCCACATAATTATACGAAAAATAAAGTAATGTGTGGAAACTCTACCCAAATTTCACCCTATTTAATGTTTCTAACTCAATATAACCCATAAAAATAGGAGATACAAGAAAATATCATCTGACCAGCCACATAGAACACTAAAACGGCGTTTGATGGCGGAATCCGTTTGTCGGAATGATGTACCATTGAAAAACAGTAAATCTGGAAATGAACGCCTGCACTTATAAATGGCCCATGCGTATCTATATAAATAAAGTTTTATGGGGTCCGCTGTCTGTAATTTCGTTTGTTTTAACAATTTTTCAGATATTTATCCGATTTTGGTCAACTCAAGACCGTATAAGTGGTTTTTTAGCTTTTGTGTCTGTTTATCTGTTCCAGCATCACGGCAAAGCGGCTAGATAGATCTCGACAAAACTTCATATATATAGTATGCGCATCCAGGGGAAGGTTTAGATAAGCATATCATATAAAAATCGCTGAATAGACTGGGGTTAATACGGAAAACACACTTTTTCTTTTTCTGTTTTTCTATTGATTTTCTATAAAATCCGTGCACTATATGTGAAACGTCGCTTCATATTAAGCAACTATTGTTATGTACGTAATTTCGCTTGGTCAGTTCCAGGCTATTTCAATTTATTACTTTTAGGCCCAGGAAAGTATTGAAATATGGAGGCAATTTAATTGACGGTGCAGACCTTCGTTTCATAGTAATGGCTTTCTAAACGGTAAGCCATTTCACAAAGCAATTTGGAGAGATCTTCAAATTTGGTCTTCTGCTTTATTGTATTAGGGGCTGCCTGGCCGAGGCGGTAAAGGCGTGCTCGGTTCGCACGGAAGGACGTGGGTTCGAATCCCCGTCAGGAAGTCGTAAAATTTAAGTAACGAGATTTCCACTTCTGGAGGTGCATATGGCCCTGAGGTTCACTCAGCCTACACCAGAAATGAGTACCAGGTTAATTCCTGGGGGCAAAGGCGGCCGGGCGTAGAGCTAACCACTCTACCCCCATGACGTGCCGAGGTTAACAATGGTGGAAGCCTTTACCTTCCACTCCTCCAAGGGCCTTCTTGGCCTGTACGGAGGCGACTTTTCTTTGCTTTTTATTGTATTATCTCGATTATTTATATTTTAGATAGCGCTGCATGTCTCGATTATAATGAAACCTCTCCAACATTTTTTACTGGTATAAGGAAAGGAGGTCTGTCATTATAATGAAAACTCTCCATCTCTATTGCGAAAGGCAGTTGGCATGTGAGCCTGCCGTTATTGTAGAAACTCCCGAACTCGATTGTGGATGGCAGTAGGAAATGTGGCCTGCAATTATCATAAAAAATTTCCCAGCGTGCACATTACATTGGAAACAATATATGGGGTCCTCCCCGTTTTGTTTCTCGGATAGCACTAAGATACATGCAATTTAATATAATCTTACACATTGCGTGTGCAGTAATTAAATATAACTCCGTATACAAGGTAGAATACCGTAACGAAGCATGGGTATATTCGCTAGTATTCTGTTATATGTGATTTTTATTAGTAATGTCTTTGCTTGCAGCCATGTCTGATTACTACCTGTCAAGCCAGGGAGTATACACTTCTGACCACGGAAGAATACTATTCCCTGCTAGATACCCTCTGATTCTATAAACACACCTAGTTTCCAAAAGTATGCAACAGATGCCAGAGCGTTCCTAAATTCTTACATTCTGCTAAGAGAAAAACTCTACGTACAAACAGGCCTCATTGTGATATACACCTTAGACATTATCTGAGAACACCTATCGAAGGATAACCTAACTACTCTAGAAAGTTAGGGCCACGTATCTTAAAAAATGTTCTCTGCCTGTGCAAAAATCGCTTCATCGAGACCAACCTATGAGCCCACAAGACAAAAGTTCTGCCGGGCTGAGTGGCTCAGACGGTTGAGGCGCTGACCTTCTTACCCCAAGTTGGCAGGTTCGATCCTGGCTCAGTACGGTGGTATTTGAAGGTGCTCATATACGTCAGCCTCGTGTTGGTAGATTTACTGACACGTAAAAGAACTCCTGCGGTACTAAATTCCGGCACCTCGGTGTCTCCGGAAGCCGTACAAGTAGTTAGTGGGACGTAAAGCAAATAACTATTATTAGACAACCTTTATATACAGAAGAACTGCGATTAAAAATACTATTGCCTTCTATGACACAATACCAAGATTTACATCAAGAACTGCAGGAAAAAAATTCGAATATATGGACACATTTTTACCAAACAGACGGTATGATGACGTCAGAATGGATGAGTTCTGACTACGAACTGCAGCATATCATAGCGCGCTTCTTATTAAATGTTCATAAAACCATTGAAAAGGGCAGGTAAAACAATATGACTACGACAAGCATATGAAGACGAGTTATCTGACCTACTTATAACAAATGATGTAATGATGTGGAGCAGCACGGGTCCACTAGTTACTTCTTAAAGCAATTTTTGAGTTACGTGATAATAAGAGTGAATCAATTTTTTTCTCCTTTCCCTATCACTTTATTCACACCACATATGCGGATTTGTTTATGATCAAATGCCCTTTCTGACGCCAGCTCTGTTTCTTCGTCTTCTCCATGTGCAATGTCCTCGCAGAACTTAGCAGGGTCTGTTGTTTGTTCATAGCTGTTCTGGATAGAACAAACTTCGTCACCGCCAAATATTTGGTTCAATTTGCCAACCTACGATGTCCTACTTCACACCGGACCACGTTTGCCCATTGCCCAACAAAATGCTTCACCAACAAGTTTTGAACATCGACCACTTTTGCCTCTCCAACAGAAATGCCAAGTGACAAGGGATTTGGGTGCATATAATCCCATGTTTTGCCTTTATTTAAGATGCCTCTCTAAATACCAACCTTGTTGTTGTAAAGATATTCACATCTGATCACAATTCCGCCCTTTATAACTCAATTGAATATAATGCGCTTGCATTGAGAGATGTTGAAATGTATTGCTGAGACACTTTTCACGTTCTTATCAACTTCAGTCATCCTATCATAACATTTCCAATTCTTCCCCAGCCAAACAATTTTACCGCACATTTTCACTAGGTTGACATATTCATCCGGCTGTATTATTTTTTCATGGTGCTTAACTTCACCCTTACTGTGTCCAGAAACACGCTGGGTGGAATGTAAGAGTGCCCAGATATTGGGAATATCATTTCGACTTTTTGAACGTCACCTGGAGCTCCTTGTAACCATTTTAGTGCCATTCCTAACTTTGTTCGACTTCAGTTCTATCCGCCGCAGGTTTGGAAAGAGAAAAATGAAATCGTTCTGTTCACGTAGCAGGTTTTTGAAACTCACCAAAACCCATGGCACAACAACCCCGTAGGACTATGGCCTACCAAGCGACCGCTGCTCAGCCCGAAGACTTACAGATTACGAGGTGTCATGTGGTCAACATGACGGATCCTCTCGGCCGTTATTTTTGGCTTTCTATACGGGGGCCTCTATATCACCGTCAGATAGCTCTTCAATTGTAAGCACGTAGGCTGAGTGGGCCTCGAACTAGCCCTCAGATGCAGGTAAAAATCCCTGACCTGACCGGGAATCGAACCCGGGGCCTCCGAGTAAGAGGCAAGCACGCTATCCCTACATCGTGGAATCGGCTTTGAAACTCACCACAATATTCAAAACCTCATACTACAGCACATGGTTTACTTATTCAAGATTACTTTTCAACACATGTTAGAGTTTTATATTTTTTATAACCGGATGGCAACATAACTATATTTGACCGAAAATGTCACGTGGAAGGTTCTGAAATTCACACCCTCATATTTAGATTGATGCTTTCGCGCCACGTAATTGTATGTATAATAGTCAGCGTTTGGGCTTGTTTCCTAACACGACAAAACCTCAAAAGATTATTATTTTGTCTACAATAAACATTTCAGTTTATATAAGTTATTTTTGCACCAGTCCCATGGAACAAAGCAATGTGTCTGCTTCTTACCCGGAACGCATTGTTTGATTCCTGACTAGTCCAGGGATTATATATTCCATAGTCTACATAAATCTGGATCAGGGTTCATTCAGCCTCATGAGATCAATATTGAGGAGCTATCTGATATCGGAAGCAGAGGACATGAAAGTCAAGAAACCATCCCACTGGGCAGCATTCGTGTTGTCAGGCCCAAACTCTTTATAAAAAGCAGGTACAGAGAACCAAGCCAAACCACAAGACACTAAAGTGGGTTCTTGATCTATGAGACGACCACTGCTCAGCAGTCAAAATTCAAGTTTTGTCCAAAATTAGGCAAATCCGCTAGTGAAACGTTTGAGATGTTCAAGTTGAAATGCCCCAGATCACCACGACGGGAAAAAGTCGCGGTAAGACAGGTGAAAAGGGTATGTGATCCTAGAACTTTCAGCGCCAGTTCACGAACATAGTGACTGTAGTATGTACAAAAGTGTTCACTATGTTGCCTACACTTTAAGCGCCAGTTCACGAACATAGTGACTGTAGTATGTACAAAAGTGTTCACTATGTTGCCTACACTGTAAGCGCCAGTCAAAGAAGTTACTGGCTGTAGTACAGGAGTGTACGCCATATTGCCTACACTGTAAGCGCCAGTCAAAGAAGTTTCTGGCCGTAGTACAGGAGTGTACGCCATATTGCCTACACTGTAAGAGCCAGTCAAAAAAGTTGCTGGCTGTAGTACAGGAGTGTACGCCATATTGCCTACACTGTAAGCGCCAGTCAAAAAAGTTGCTGACTGTAGTGCAGGAGTGTACGCCGTATTGCCTACACTGTAAGAGCCAGTTAAAGAAATTCCTGGCTGTAGTACAGGAGTGTACGCCGTATTGCCTACACTGTAGGCTTGCAGATTACGAGGTGACGCTTGGTCAGTGCGACGAATCGTCCCGATCGTTATTCTTGGCATTCTAAACCGGGGCAGGTATCTCACCGTCTGGTAGCTCCTCAATTGATCTGACGTAAGCTGAGTGGACTCGAATGAGTCCTCAGATCCCGATACAAACTCAAGTATAAAACCTGTGGCCTCTGGGTAAGAGACAGACACTATACTCCTGAACAACGTGGCCGGCCTACATATACATTCGGAGTTAAGTCATTAAGTTTGTGGACTGGCCATCTAGTGTCGCTGTGGTACATTATAGAGGAGAGTTTCAACCACAGGATGATACCGTGACAGTACTTCGCTAGTCTCAGCAAGAGGCAGTTGCGTGTGAAGGGTAGTTGAATCTCAACGGCGGGACTTAAGAATGTCGTAGTTGTAGCAACAGGCAAAATTCAACTTACTCCAAAAATTAGGCAGATCCGCTAGTGAAACGTTTGGGATAATAAATTTGAAATTGCGCGGATCAGCACGACGGGAAAAAGACGTGAAGACAAGTCAGAAAACTATGCGGTACTACAACTGTTTGCGCCGGTCGACGAACATATTGGCTGTAGTATGTACATAGGTGTACACTCTCCTGCCTATTATCCGCGAAACTTTTAGTGATACTTCATTTTACGGGGTGAGGAGTAAGGAGGGAGCTACCCCGGTTCCGGTAATGAGGGCTGGAGGGAAATGAAAATCTGAATAGAATCCATAGTATGATCGATCGATATTAATTTTCTAAACATTTATTATCTTAAGCAAACAACTGTGACACACACACACACACAATATATCTCTCTCTGTAACATTATATAACATTTCTCGATGCGAATCTTGTTCCTAGCACGAATTCTCAGAAATATCACTTTAGCAATCGTCACTGCTACCTGCAATAGTATTAATTAAAATTTCTTCCAAGGCTATTTCCATGACACCATCGTGCCACCAGTATTCCTCTTCTAGTTCTTTCACGTTTCTGCAATACTCCTCCCAATCTGCGGCAGATACTGAATGGAATGCCTCGATGGTCAGTCGTCGTAAGTTAGCTGCTCACATGTCTCCCGTAATATTTTCCTCACTCATGTGCAATCCTAACCTGTATTTTGGCTTTGCTGTGTTAACAGCAACAGTACGTAAAGTGTTGCGATCATACCGCCAGATGTCTTCGGGCGTTGCATAATCGATTCATAGCTTTTGTGTCAAAGTTGCTAATACGAATCCCGGAGATAACCGAAGTCTACCGAATCAGCACTAGGGAGCCGAAGTATCACTAAAAGTTTCGCGGATAATACACTGTAAACTCCCGTCCAGGGAGTTAGTGACTGTAGTACATCAGTGTACACAGTATTGCCTACACTGTAGGCGCCAGTAAACGAACTTCTTGACATTAGAATATAGAATGTATATATTTTAGAACATCTCTTTTTTGGAGTTTGACCGGCATCCGGTTAGACTTACTGAAAGTACATCCGGCTCTTATTCACTCAACAAGGAAGTACTGCAGATGCAGTAAAATACACTGGCGACAGACACTTAAAAACTAAAAGGAAGCTGTGCATCATTCGTGCTGGGTGTATCCGGAACAGCGTGCAGGTGTCGGGAGTGATAATCATAAGGTAGACTATCACTGCAGTGGGTGCGGCCTACTGCCAACCTTAATTGCTTCCGCACAGAGCAAGTCTTGTGCTGGTCTCCATCTTATGCAGAGTCAGAACTGTCCTCGAACTTAATGTGGCTGTCAAAAGTCATCTTCATGGTAATAAATGCTATTAAATAATAACAATAATAATAATAATAATAATAATAATAATAATAATAATAATAATAATAATAATAATAATAATACAAACTACGGTCATTTTCTTGCATGGTTTAATGTACGGTATATAATTCGAATTAACAATAAAAAATTTGCATTTATGTTTTCACGGCCCATAATTGGGCTTTCGCCGTGTCAAGAAACAAGATGAAAATCTTTACGTTTCGCAGAGAACTTTGCTCCGCGTCTTCAGAAGAATTCTCGATTGTTCACGAGGAAGTCTTCTCCAATAATGAAGGTTTTAATTTAAGGATGTTTTACCATTGGTCTGTAATAAGCGGTGCTGTCATTCGTCACTAGCTGGCTCAATGTACGCTGGCCTTCCGAGTGGGAGCTGACGAGACCATCTAAGCTCCAATTGAGGTGCTTCTTGTTTCACCGTATGTACGTTACGAAATAACAGCAAGGTCACCTGACGAATAAGGGACGAATGTGGTAGACGAAATAAACAGAAAAAGATGATAGAATAGAGCTGAATAATGCAATTCTCTTCTTCTATCCTGTAAGTCGTTGCTTGCAACACATTGGTCTCCAGTCCATGCATCCCTGTCACGGCACTGTTCCAAACACAGCCATCCCTTTTCCAATGTCAATAATAATAATAATAATAATAATAATAATAATAATAATAATAATAATAATAATAATAATAATAATAATACCAAAATTAGTCTTTCGAAGACTAAATTGACGTCAGTAGGTAAGAAATCCAAGAGAATTGAATGTCAAATTAGTGATACGAAGCTCGAACAAGTAGATAATTTAAAGCATTTAGGATGTGTGTTCTTCCAGGATGGTAATATATTAAGTGAGATTGAATCAAGGTGTAGTAAAGCTAATGCAGTGAGTGCGCAGTTGCGATTAACTATTCTGTACGAAGGAAGTCAGCTCCCAGACGAAAGTGTCTTTATATCGGTCTGTTTTCAGACCAACTATGCTTTATGAGAGCGAAAGCTGGGTGGACTCAGGAGATCTTATTCAAAAATTAGAAGTAAGAGACATGAAAGTAGCGAGAATGATTGCTGGTACAGACAGGTGGGAACAATGGAAGCAAACTCGGAATGTGGAGATAAAGGCTAAGTTAGGAATGAACTCGATGGATGAAGCTGTACGAATAAACCGGCTTCGGTGGTGGGGTCATGTGAGGCGAATGGAGGGGGATAGGTTACCTGGGAGAATAATGGACTCTGTTACGGAGGGTAAAAGAAGTAGAGGGAGACCAAGACGACGATGGTTAGACTCAGTTTCCAACGATTTTAAGATAAGAGTTATGGAACTAAAAAATCCCACAACACTAGTTGCAAATAGAGGATTGTAGCGACGTTTGGTAAATTCAGAGTCTTGCAGACTGAACACTGAAAGGCATAACTGTTTGTAATGATGATGTATAATAATAATAATAATAATAATAATAATAATAATAATAATAATAATAATAATAATAATAATGTTATTACCTTTACTTCCCACTAAATACTTCTGTACGGCTTACGCAGACGCCGAAGTGCCACAGTTTCGACCAGTAGGAGTTCTTTTAAGTGCTAGTAAATCCACCGACACAAGTATAAGGTATTTGAGCACTTTCAATTACCACCGGCCTGAGCCAGAATCGAACGTGCCAAATTGGGGTCAGAAGGCCAGCGTCTCAACCGTCTGAGCCACTCATCCCGACGTGTTCCAATGTTAACGGCAGCCTACGCGTGAGGATGGTCAACCCGTAATCTGACAGATGCCAGCCGCCGAAGTATGGTGCTAGAGTTGTACAGGGTGTTGCTTGGATCCAGTAACTGTGTCCGGGTAGCAAGCTCAGATTTCATGGGGTTATGTAAAGCTTGACACACAATGGTCGATGATCTATAGCTTCTTCTTCTTCTTTGTCTTCTTCATGTACCATATCCTCACTGGATGTCGGCTGTCATCAAGGCGATCCTGTTATTGTTCACAGCAACTTGGAAAACAGTGGAGGTACTAAGCCCCTGCCATTATCGTAGATTCCGTAACCAACATACTCTCCTTCTTCCCCTACTTCTCCTTCCTTCAATTTTACCTTGTAAAATGAGCTTAAGGAGTCTATATTTATCATTTCGAATGATATGGCGAAAGTACTCAAGTTTCTTATTTTTGATGTTGTTACGTATTCTGTTAGCCCATGATATTCTGAGCTGGAGTCGGTAGCACCACATCTGAAAGGATCGAACGTTTTTGGTGATGTTCTTCGTTAAGGTCCAAGTCTCGCCATCATAAAGTAAGACAGAAGGTAAACAATACCGCAGTAAACGGAGACGGATATTGATCTTAAAGTACCTGTTACAGAGAAGTTTGCTCATTCTCTTGAACGCAGTGCTTGCCTGTTCAATCTGGGACCTAATTTCAATAGCATTGTTCCAGTTGCGGGACTTGCTCCACTGACATGCCAGCTACTATGTGACCTGTAGCTGGGTTTAATTAATTTTGTTTCCGGGCCTTTTTTATTTCGTGTGGCTATTTCTAGCCGAGTGCAGCCCTTGTATATTTTTTCCTAGATGCTTTACGTCGCACCGACACAGATAGGTCTTATGGCGACGATGGGATAGGGAAGGGCTAGGAGTGTGAATGAAGCTGCCGTGGCCTTAATTAAGGTACAGCCCCAGCATATGCCTGGTATGAAAATGGGAAACCATGGAAAATCATCTTCAGGGCTGCCGACAGTGGGATTCGAACCTACTATCTCCCGAATACTGGATACTGGCCGCGCTTAAGCGAATACAGCTATCGAGCTCGGTCAGCCCCTGTAAGGCAGAGCCTCCGATGAGGGTGGGCGGCATCTGCCATGTCTAGGAAACTGAGTGTTATTGTGGTGGAGGATAGTGTTATGTGTGGTGTGTGACTTGCACGAATGTTGGGGACGCCACAAACACCCAGCCCCCGGGCCACTGGAATTAATCAATGAAGGGTAAAATCCCCGACCCGGCCGGGAATCGAATCCGGGACCCTCTGAACCGAAGGCCAGTACGCTGACCATTCAGCCAACGAGTCGGACGTTACCGGGCTGAGTGACTCAGGCGATTGAGGCAGTGGCCTTTTGTTCCCAACATGGCAGGTTCAGTCCTGGCTCAGTCCGGTGGTATTTGAAGTTGCTCAAGTATGTCAGCCTCGTGTCGGTAAATTTACTGCCAAGTAAAGAACTCCCGTGGGGCTAAATTCTGGCACCTCGCCGTCTCTGAAAAAAAGTAGTTTAGTGGGACATAAAAACCAATAACATAATATTTTTTGTCAGTTTAACACCAAACGTTTCGCCTGAGCTTTTTAACGTATTACAACGAGTGATAAATGCTTCTTTTTCGCCTATCTCTAATGGGTTTGAATTCGTAATCTTGACTAATCCACAGATATAGCTATGAAAATATATACACTGAAACGCGATTCTTCCGTGAGCGCGGAAGTACTTGACAAGCTAAATTTACAGTCAGGGGATGTTGGGTTCAAGTTTCACTGTCGACAGTCTAAATTACTTTCCATGGTTTCCGCTTTTCACACTTGGGGAATTTCGGGTCTGTATCTTTCACAGATACTTCCTTTCTAGTCTAGCTCCCTCCTAGCTCAAATTGACGAAAATCTTTCAGAGTTAGACTGATGCTTAGTAGGTAACAATTTCCGGAATTGTATCATAATTAAAACTACCGTCCCTGACTTTCTATCTACACTGTGTGGGAGTGGCTTCCGAATCTCCTGATCATGGGTTCAAACCCGACAATGTAGCGCGCAATTTTTAAGGGTGGAAGAAATTCCATTCCGTACACCATGTCGTTCGAGGTCTACATGTTAAAGATCGCTAATGTTTCATTTAGAGTTTTTTTTACGACAAAATGAATTAAAACTCAGCCATAAATATACTGGCTGGTTACCTAAATAGTGCCAAATCAGAAGGCCTGCATACGGTATTTGAGGCATATTGTCATTATTATTATTATTAATTTGGTCGGAATCGTTGGCTGAATGGTCAGCGTTGAAGCCTTCGGTTCAGAAGATCCCGGATTCGATTCTCAGCCGGGTCGGGGATTTAATCACCTCTGATTAATTCTTCTGGCTCGGGGAATAGGTAACTGTCTTTGTCCTAACACCTTCCTCTTCATATTCAGACAGCACTCTACACTACCAACCACCATAGAAACGCGCAATAGTGAGTACATCACTCCTTATAGGTTGGCGTCAGGAAGGGCATCCGGCCGTAAAACAGGGCCAAATCCACATGTGCGACACAGTTCGCACCAGCGATACCACAGATGGGGGAAAAGCGGTAGAAAAAGAAGACGAAGCAGTATTATTATTTTTTGCTATTTGTTTTACGTCGCACCGACACAGATAGGTCTTTGGCGACGATGGGATAGGAAAGGGCTAGGAAGTGGAAGGAAGCGGCCGTGGCCTTAATTAAGGTACAGCCCCAGCATTTGCCTGGTGTGAAAATGGGGAAACCACGGAAAACCATCTTCGAACCCACTATCTCCCGATTACTGGATACTGGCCGCACTTAAGCGACTGCAGCTATCGAGCTCGGTATTATTAATTAGGGTCATCAATTCGTAGACTGGTTTGATGCAGCTCTGCATGCCACCCAATCATGTGTTAAAGTTTTCTTTCCTACGTAGCTACTACACTCTACATCTACTCTAATCTGTTCTTCATATTCATACCTTGGTCTAGCCCTGCCGCTTTTACCACCTACACTTCCCTCAAAAAAAAAAAAAAAAAAAAAAAAAAAAAAACCCTAACTGAGCAAGGTCTGAGTGTCTTAAGATGTACTCTTATCATTCTCTCTTCTTCTCGTCAAATTTTGCCAAATCATTCTCCTCTCACCAATTCGATTCAGTATATCTTCATTTGTTACTTAGATCTGCCCTTCTCACCTTCAGCGTTCTCCGGTAACACCACGTTTCTAAAACTCCTATTCACATTCTTCCTGAGCTAGTTATTGTCCATGTTTCACTTCCATACAATGCCACGCTCCAGACGAATGTCTTCAAAAACATCTTTCTAATTCCTAAATCAATGTTCGAAGTGAGCACATTTCTTTTCTTAAGAAAGATCCTCGTTGCTTGTGTTATTGTGCATTTTGTCTTACTTCTGCAATGATTAGTTATTCTACTACCCAAGAAACAATAGTCATCTACTTCCTTTAAGATTTCATTTCCTAATCTAATATTTCCTGCATCACCTGACTTCGTTCGACTGCACTCCATTACTTTCGTTTCGGTTTTATTTATTTATTTATTTATTTTTTTATTTATGTATTTATTTATTTATTTATTTATTATTTTGATCTTCCACTCCTCCTCCGAGACTGTTTCCATACCATTCAGCAATTTCTACAGATTATTACATTATTATTATTATTATTATTATTATTATTATTATTATTATTATTATTATTATTATTATTATTATTACTACTTCTCTGGATCCTTGAGTAAAAGGAACAATGTCGTGGCCTTCGGTTTGTGGGACACTAGATTCAATTCACGGCCGGGCCGGGTAATTTAGCCATGTCTGGTTAATAACTCTAGCTCGGGGACAGCTTGTTTGTGTTTGCTCCAATTCACTGTTCTTCATATACACATAAAAAGCCAGCACATAAAACACCGCGGAAACACACAATAGTGAACATATTCCACCATATAGGACTGATGTAAGGAAGGGCAATCGACAGAAAAACGTGGTTTAATACATATTAGTGCTAGGGTACGTAGCTTTTAGCATGGATTCGGGAGATAATGGACTGCAATCCCACTGTCGGCAGATCCAATTATGTTTTTCTATAGCTTCCCATTGTCACAACAGGCAAATGCTGTACCTTAATTAAGGCCACGGCCACTTCCTTCCCACCCCTAAACCTATCCTATCGTTGCCATGAGACTTACGTGTGTCGGTGCGAAGTAAAGCAAGTTTTAAATAAAACCCACATTAGTGCCGTTCGCAGACAACTGGGAAAAAGGTGTGGGAAAAGGAGACTATTATAATTCTTTTTCCTGTTTTCCTACTTGTAACACGTTCCTGTTTTTTGTCATAATGTCGATGAAAATCTCTCTGTATTAGCGCCACATGAAGGAAATATTAAATGGATGGATTCAGCGAGAAAGCGCACTCATGGCCAATGATTATGCCGAAGTCGATCGTCGAGTGATCGAATGGTGCAGCTTCTCTGTCTTTTCATGGAGCGGTAGTTAAAGGGGTTTCCCATAATTAAGGAAGACCATTGAGAAAATCTCTGTTTATTTCAAGCAATGTTCTCATTCAACATAGGGCGTTTCCCATTTTCAGCAAGTTTACAGTTTGACCTTTAGGAAGACTTCCTGTGGAATTCTGGGGAATTTATTCTTGTTTTTCGCTTGCATACGTAGGTGTTCGTGAATTTCTCTGAAAGCACGTGCACGCATGCATTGAATTATTCAGGTAGGAATAACCCTACGTTGTATAGCAAGTTACTTATAGTCTTATTGCCCGACTTTACATACCGATATTCATTAAATTCTGTTCAACCATTTTCTCGTGATACGCCTACGGACAGACGGGCAGACAGACAGGTACGCAGACAGACACGGAGCGAGTTGGCCATGCGGTCGCGCAGCTTTGAGCTTGTATTCGGGAGGTAGTGGGTTCGTTCCCCACTCTCGGCAGTCCTGAAGGTGGTTTACCGTGGTTTGCCCTTTTCACACCAGGTAAATGCTGATGCTGTACCTTAATTAAGGCTACTGCTATTTCCTTTCTACTCCTAACCCTTTCCTATCCCATCGTCGCTCGCTATAAGATTATGTATCGGTGCGATGTAAAGCAAATTGCAAGAAAATCCGGACAGACAGACATGACAGAAAATTAATAATTGCATATCCTTCTTACTGTGGACACAACTGATGCAGGTATATAATTCTTTTTTAATTCTGAGCAATGCATAGACAGAATCTTATTTTATACAGGATGTCCTTGAAAAAGGCTCCATTATTTATAGACGAGGCAGCACGCAACACACAAGACAGAAAGGTTCTATAAACATTGGTCGCAAATCCAGTATCTTCGGAGTTATGGTCTATTACCACTACCGTCAGTGACCACAATGTTTCCAAAAATTTACAGAGAATCGTATGCAACAAAAGTTGGAATACGTTCTTGTCTCGCTGGAGAATGTGCCACTGTAGGAACGGGCTTATTTTCATCGCAGGTTTAGGCAACACGTAACACAGGTCTTCCATGAGCGATGGATATGTCGGGGAGTGCCAATGCCTTGGCCTACCCGTTCCCCTGACATTAACCCTTTAGATTTTTGGCTTTCGGTGGATGTAAAGACCATGGTGTACGCGGTCGCTATAAATGATATGGGTGAACTACGACATCACGTGTTCAGTGTCTGTGATGCAATCTGGAAACAGCCAGGGGTATTCCAACGAATGCGTGATTCCATGCTACGTAGGATGGAAGACTACATTGCAATGGATGGCGGTCACGTCGAGCACAAGATGTGAAGTGTAGATCAAAGACATATTGATCATTGATAGTAGTGGTAGCGGACCATAACTCCGAGTATTGTGTTCGCAAACAATGTTTATAGGACCTTTTCACCTTCGTTTGTTGTGTGCTGCCTCCTCTCTAAATATTGGAACTTATTTCAAGGACACCCTGCATATATAGATTTCGTCACTCAAAAATCAGATGAGTCCAAACCATAAAACAGAAATTGTGAATTACAGGATAGGAATTGTGCCGGCTGCCCGAAGCCTGTCGCACTTCTCTGGGGCAATGATTAACGAATGACGGATGAAATGAAATTATATTGAAGAGTGTTGCTGGAATGAAAGATGACAGGGAAAACCGGAGTACCCGGAGAAAACCTGTCCAGCCTCCGCTTTTCCAGCACAAATCTCACATGGCGTGATCGGGATTTGAACCGCGGAACCCAGTTGTGAGAGGCCGGCGTGCTGCCGCCTGAGCCAGGCAGGGTCTTGCTGTAGCGGATAAAACATAGTGAATTTATAGTTGCAGTATAATGAGAACTGTCGTTAGTACTGAGAGAAGGGATCAATGACAGGAGGATCTTCACAATGAAGTGATAAAGTCAAGAATCTATTCGAATTTTGTGAGTAAACCTGTTTTGGTGATGAAGTTATTTGAGGCGAATGGAGTGGAATACGTTATTAAAGAGCACAACAGAGTCGGTCAATAGAATGAATGCAGCAGAGGAAGACCTGGGACACGATGAATACCGTAGACTTGGTTATTAGCGATTATTCAGAGGTGTAGAAGGAGAGCAGAAGAAGGCGGAGTGCTATTTAAAAAGAGAGGATTATGCAGGCGATCAATTGTTTTAGTAGAGAGGTGTTAGGCGGAACAAATCCACAGTTAAACATCGTTCTCACTTGCAGTTTTATTATATTTATGGATTCTAATCACATAGAGTTTTCCTCAAATAAGCGGCTAACATCAAGGCAACCGTCTGGTGCAGGGCACTTACCTACAGGTGATCTCCTTCAATATTTCCAAAGCCTGCGGCTACAGTAGACCGGACAACCACATCGACACATTTTCGATAATATTTGTGAACTACCTCCTGGATTCGAATTACCCGGACGTCAGTGGAGGATTGTGACTCGCATCGGAACTAGCCAGGGAAGTTGCGGAACCATGCCGCACAAGAAGGTGTGGATGACGTCGCGTTCCTGTGACTATGAACGAGACCGGCAAACTGTAGATCACATTGCTTTTGAAAGGTCCATTCGTATACTCAAAGATTTACTGGAAGAAGTCTTCAGCGTATCTAATGAAATGACTTCCTAGTTATTTCAGCTATATATGGATGAAAAATCCACGGCCTTTTTCCAGACATTGGACCGGGTTAGGAATGAAATGAATGAAACACCCATCTAGTTGCGAGGATAGAAATTATGCCAGCTGCCGAAGCCTGTCGCACTCGTCTGGGGCAATGATTGATGACTGACAGATGGAATGAAATTATATTGGAAAGTGTTGCTGTAATGAATGTTGACAGATAAAAGCGGAGTACCTGGAGAAAAATCTGTGCCGCCTTCACTTTATCCAGCACAAATCTCACATTCATTGACCGGGATTTGGACTACGGAACCAAATGGTGGGAGGCCGTCGCACTGCTTCCGGTGCCACGGAGGTTTTAGTACTTTCATAATATACTGGAAATATTCAGCCTTTGCTTCAGACACATTAATTAAACATACACTGACTGACAGAGCAAATGCAACACCAAGAAGGAGTGGTCAGAACTTTATGCCAATTGCAGGGTAGACTGACGTCACTGAGGTATGCTTATGATGTGAAATGCGCCTCTGTGCTGCGCACGTAGCGAACGATAAATGGGACACGGCGTTGGCGAATGGCCCACTTCGTACCGTGATTTCTCAGCCGACAGTCATTGTAGAACGTGTTGTCGTGTGCCACAGGACACGTGCATAGCTAAGAATGCCAGGCCGCCGTCAATGGAGGCATTTCCAGCAGACAGACGACTTTACGAGGGGTATGGTGATCGGGCTGAGAAGGGCAGGTTGGTCGCTTCGTCAAATCGCAGCCGATACCCATAGGGATGTGTCCACGGTGCAGCGCCTGTGGCGAAGATGGTTGGCGCAGGGACATGTGGCACGTGCGAGGGGTCCAGGCGCAGCCCGAGTGACGTCAGCACGCGAGGATCGGCGCATCCGCCGCCAAGCGGTGGCAGCCCCGCACGCCACGTCAACCGCCATTCTTCAGCATGTGCAAGACACCCTGGCTGTTCCAATATCGACCAGAACAATTTCCCGTCGATTGGTTGAAGGAGGCCTGCACTCCCGGCGTCCGCTCAGAAGACTACCATTGACTCCACAGCATAGACGTGCACGCCTGGCATGGTGCCGGGCTAGAGCGACTTGGATGAGGGAACGGCGGAACGTCGTGTTCTCCGATGAGTCACGCTTGTGTTCTGTCAGTGATAGTCACCGCAGACGAGTGTGGCGTCGGCGTGGAGAAAGGTCAAATCCGGCAGTAACTGTGGAGCGCCCTACCGCTAGACAACGCGGCATCATGTTTTGGGGCGCTATTGCGTATGATTCCACGTCACCTCTAGTGCGTATTCAAGGCACGTTAAATGCCCACCGCTACGTGCAGCATGTGCTGCGGTCGGTGGCACTCCCGTACCTTCAGGGGCTGCCCAATGCTCTGTTTCAGCAGGATAATGCCCGCCCACACACTGCTCGCATCTCCCAACAGGCTCTACGAGGTGTACAGATGCTTCCGTGGCCAGCGTACTCTCCGGATCTCTCACCAATCGAACACGTGTGGGATCTCATTGGACGCCGTTTGCAAACTCTGCCCCAGCCTCGTACGGACGACCAACTGTGGCAAATGGTTGACAGAGAATGGAGAACCATCCCTCAGGACACCATCCGCACTCTTATTGACTCTGTACCTCGACGTGTTCCTGCGTGCATCGCCGCTCGCGGTGGTCCTACATCCTACTGAGTCGATGCCGTGCGCATTGTGTAATCTGCATATCGGTTTGAAATAAACATCAATTATTCGTCCGTGCCGTCTCTGTTTCTTCACCAACTTTCATCCCTTTCGAACCACTCCTTCTTGGTGTTGCATTTGCTCTGTCAGTCAGTGTATTAACATATTTCATTAGCATGATTTGGAATTCAGATGACCGACTGCAGTTAACATGGGTGTAGGTAGATAGAAACATAGATATATTAAACAGGTACCACAATGTATTATGTTGCAAGGGAATGGAGAAAGGAATTCAGGTTTTCGAAGTACAGCGAAAGACATAAGAATTAAGTTCAGGTGTCTTCAATCATGCCTGAAGTGAGTTTGATCTCTTTTATGATTGAGAAATCAAGCAATAAACGTACAGTATATATTTTTCAGATAGGGGAAGGTCCTATTAAATCAGCGAAAATTGATATTATAAAGCTAAGTAAGTAAGCAAGCAAGAAGGTAAGTTTTTATTTTACCTGGCTCTAAAATGTACGTATATTACATTGTATTACATTACAATACTTAAATACAAATTAAAAGAATAATAATAAAAAATGATCTGTAATGGAATTACCTTAAATTGAAATAAATATAATAAGTACATTCCAGAAGAGGAGAAAAAGTTCCACAAATTTCTAAAATCAAAGCCAGCTAATGGTGGTGGTGGTAATGAATCAGAGTATGGAAGCGACTGTGAGAAGAAAAACATTATAGCTCCGTATATAAGTTACATGATCTGAACAGAGTTTGAAAGATGTTTATGAAGTTAGTAACAAGTTTGTTTCTTAAAATGATAAACAAAGTGGTACAGGCAGACAGGGATAAGTACTGTGGATTGTACTATGTAATGAATAGCTAATAAAATATGTCATATTAAGTAAGAATAACAAATGCACAACATATATCTCGTTCATTCTTTTCCAGTAGAAGTTTACGATAATATCTATAACATAACTTACTTGTAATTGTAAGCGTCTGCTACTAAAACATGCTACTCATCCTTTAATGAATGCTCTCTCCCCAGTTGGTGGCTATCTGTGACTCGGAGAGGGGACTTGGAATACAGTCCATTCATTCATGCATTCATCCATTCATTATTTTAGGTAAACAGCATTTCATTCATTAAGGAATGTTCTATTTAGTCCATCAAGTCATTCATTCACTCAATCATTCGCTCATTCTTTAATGAATGCTCTCGCTATGTCACTAGCAGGAACCCTGTAAGGATCGAGGGCAAGGTAAAAGCCTCCTTGGCAGCCTTGTCAAACAACTCATTTTCCTCTACTCTCATGTGGTTTGGGAGCCACAATGAACATAATTCTGGTGCCGGCATCCGAGTACCCGGCCAGCAGGTCTTGGATCCGCTGCACCAGAGGGTGCCGAGGGAAGCGTGTATTACAGATTGTAGCGCACTCAAGGAGTGAGTACACAGCAGAAATTGCCGGCGCTCTTCCGACAGTGTGTACCGCAGAGCTTCACAGATAGCATAGAGCTCTGCTGTGAACACACTACAGACTTCCGGTAGAAGAAAAAGAAACCTGTTATTGTCAACAACGAACGCACATCCTACTCCCGCTTCAACCCTCGAACCATCCGTGAAAACAACGTGGCTATCTGTGGCCGGAGAGGGAAATGTGCCATTCATTCATGCATGAACGACCACAATTCAACCACGAAATCATCCAATTAATGCAGTCATCCACTCATTGACTTCAGTCACAATGTATTGCCCCCATTATTCCCGAGCTAAGCCCAGCCAGCGAGCGAGAGATCCCGAGGTGGACCGTTCTATCGTTGGCTATCACTTTCTAGAGGCATTTAAGGGAAGTTAAGGGTTGATGACCAAGCAGGATAAAAAAAATGTTAAAACAACACTCTGACATTTATTCACATAAGCAAATAATAAATGAGAATATTCTTAATGATATTCTTTTTTTTTACATAGAACTTCCATAATATTGTATTTCTTCCTCGATTTTGAGTGACACGTGTTCTTAATCTCCAGCCTTACTGTGCTGTAATGAAAACCAAAGAAAAATTAGGCCTCTTGCCTTTCCAAATCAAAACGTTTGATTGAAAGCATTAAAAAAAATTAACATAGAGGTTCATAAAATAATTAAACAACTGTCTTGCTAACAAGGGTTTTACAATAAATGTGTTCAAAGCTTTACCAATTCAGAGTAGTCTCAACAGGTGGTTTTAAGATGAACTCAACTATATCATTTACAGTATTTAATATTAGTCAATGACACCAACATGAACTTCAGTAGAATATGAAAATTAATTTCAAAATTCTCAAAATTAATTAATTTTTATTCTGATTATTATTATTAATAATAATTATTAATCTCTCATCATTTAATTAACGTATGCTTCACTGTCACACGATCATGTTCTCATTAATTTTCCACTGCATCATTTACCTAACGATCGTCATTAGCATTCCAGAATAATTATTTTCCAATTAATTATTAATGACTTGGTTTCACCATAACTCAAAGTAATCATGCGGTTAACGAACTTCTACTTCTGATCTTTGTATTGCATTTCCATTCAAATTAATCTTAAAATATTTCAAAGTTCAACTATAAATGTGTCAGAAATTTACGTTATCCACGTGTGAGCTAGTTAAATAAATTTTATTTACAAATCGAGTGCCTTCGTAAGATAACGAGATGATCTTTCCTTTTAAATCTCGCTAATGAAGAAAATAAATCCTTTTCTAGTCTTCCTCGACTTAAGTTGATCAAATTTTCCCTTAAGGGCATGAAAATTACTTCTTAAGGCAGCACACAACGATGAATGTAATCTGCGTCGCAGCAAGTGCACGACCAGATCAAATTAAATGGGACCAACATGATACAAGAGAAATATACGTATTTACATATACACACACATTCACACTAGGAAACACGTATTTTATGTACATTATTTATATCGAATCCTGTTTTGGCAAGTTTATTCATGATTTTTACGAGTGGTCAGGTCACGTAATATCTAGCAGAAATAATCTGTGTACTGAAATTATTCTTCATTAATGGTGACTAGTGATCGAAGTCATGGGTATCACTTGGTAGAAACACATTTCACATATCGATGTGAATTCATCTAAGTCTTGAAATTATAATGGAGGATTCTAGTAAAATCCATAAGCACTACCATCGCTTGGGCTACAGGTTGAAACTATCGCGAGCGTGAGCCTTAATCGTATTATTTTTATTCCCTACCTGTGAAATACACTCGCAACACGTACTCCAATAATTATAATCTGTCTTGCGCTCCCAATACACAAGAATAAGTCAAATATCATCAGTAAATCATCAATCGCTCAATTATACAACAAATATCCCTCAGGATTGGTCATATTCCAGACCCTTCATGAACAGAGCACATTCAATCTCACATATAAGGACTCTACTGTAAATTTATGGCTCACGAGCGTTTAATTCTGTTTTACCCGATCTTTAGTCAATACTATTATTATTTAAGTGATTTACATCCACTGATCCTCGTGGAATACCATAAAATTAGATGACTTCATCATAAATACAACAAGTGATCTTGAAAGACACTAGGTTCGACCCCATTCACTCAAAATGTACACGCAAATTTCAGTCCAATAACTTTCAACATTACAAGGGAAGTAGATTTATCGTGTGGTCAGTGATTTTTAAATATTAAGCTCCTAAGCATGAAAATCATTCAAAGACAACCTACATGTCTTCTCTAACAGATTCAAAATTTCATTCACACGTACCTAGTCTACCACGACACCTTAAGAAGTGGAAAAATGAAATGTTTCTAACTACAACAAACTAATAGATCTACGACTTAAAGAAGAAAGACCTCTAGTTGTACAAAAGGTGAGACAGATAAATTAAATTAAAAGGTACTCAAGTTTTAGATGGAGTTCGATCCTCGTCGACAGTCAATTATTCCAGCATTTTCCTCCGGTCAGTCTCCTTCCAATTACCAGATACGCCTCACATTTTACAGCTCCATGGAGGCTTTGTAGCAGGCGTCCCTCGATGAAGTTGTGTTATAGGTGGTTGTGGAATTGTCCATCTTGAGGTGTTCAGCTTCTAAGACGACTTCTGTAGAATTCCGGTCACAAGCTGTAACTGAGATGACAAGATTAAGTATTTGCACAAGCACACGTCGAACATTAATAACTCGTCTACACAGTCACACTTAACTTGGATCATAAGGCGTATTTTACTCCATAGGAATTCGCTAATTATCTCGCTAAATTCTGGCAGAACGGGCGTCGACTTGAACTGGAAATCATTTCTCCACGTGGTCGGATAACGTAGCGTCGCACATCCAAGTGTAGAGTTCAGAATAGCAGCACAGCGAAGAATATTCAGAGAAAGAGAGCAATACAGCGAAGGATATTCTGAGAGAGCAATTTACTCGTAACAAGGCCTTTTTATCTTATCGGCCTGGGAGGTGTGATCTTCAACGAGAACGATAATGGGCTGATGGTCTCATTTAATTGGCTCAGACTATTCCAGATTCAGAATGTGAGTTGCGCGCGTGCTGCGGTAGTCACGTGATTTGCTTCGACCTTGGCACGGTCCGGGCCATGTTCTCACCCCTCTGAATGACGAAAAAAACTCGTTCTTAGCTAGCCACTACTTCCCCAATGACACATTGCAGTTCCAAGCAGACAATAAAACTTTTAATTTCCAATTGTTGAAAATATACACAATATCGCCAATTTTAACGGGGACAGTATGTTGTTATGGTGGGATAACTCTATAAGACTTGTGACACAAAAGTAAGCATAAATAAGCTAAGGATGGGGAGGGTACTGTGTTGTCCTAGACTATATAATAGCGAGCTGCAGTCGCTTAAGTGCGGGCAGTATCCAGTATTCGGGACATAGTGGGTTCGAACCCCACTGTCGGCAGCCCTGAAGATCCTATCCCTCTCCTGTCCCATCGTCGCCATAAGATTTATCTGTGTTGTAAGACGTAAACAACTTGTAAAAAAAAGACCATAGAACATTGTTAATGTCTAGGACAAAATCACGTATATTTAGTGTAGTAATAGTCAAATCATGTAGGAGAAGTATCTAATGCATGTATCGAAATTAATGAATTGCAATAAACGAATGCTCTCCGTAGTTTTAGGCGTTCCAGACCTAGGGGATAGGAGTGTTCTATTCTATCTTCTACTAAACCATGCTAACTCCATTATGTATAAGTTTTTAGATTTAGACATGACATTTTTTTTACAAGTTGCTTTACGTCTTATGGCGACGATGAGACAGGGAAGGGCTAGGAGTGGGACGGAAGCGGCCGTGGCCTTAATTAACGTACAGCCCCAGCATTTGCCCGGTGTGAAAATGGGAAACCACGGAAAACCATCTTCAGGGCTGCCGACAGTGGGGTTCGAACCTACTATCTCACGAATACTGGATACTGGCCGCACGTAAGCGACTGCAGCTATCGAGTTCGGTGAAATAATTTATAATGAGATAAAAAAGATTACCTTAAATTTATGTATTGTGTTAAGTAAGTCAGTGGGCCAAATTGCGTCCCCTCACCTGATTTCGTCCTCTTAGGGATTTCCAATTTTTAGGGTTAGAACCTAATGTTCAGCCGCGCGCACACGCGTAGCCTCATCCCGTTGTCTTGTGAGAGTTGGCTGTGTGCACCACAATTAGTTTCCGTGTACAAGGGGGATTCATTCTTCATGCTGAGCTGAGTCAGTGCAGCAATCAAATTAAGAGACTGTTCTGCATTCAGTCGTGCGGTGTAGTTCCTGGCGTGTAATCGCTACAGTGAAGTGGTTGGCATGTGTTGCTGTAGCGGACATTATAATACATTAGGGAATGTTCGTAATTTCGTCCCCCTTCATTTAACTTGTTACTTATGAAGTTTATTATTATTTCCAGGGAAAACGCAAACAGTGGGATAAAGAGGCTATTAAAAAGGCTATTAAGGCTCTGAGAGACAAGATAATGAGTTACAAAGGTGCAAGTAAACCGTTTAACATCTCACGACCAACGCTAAAAAGACTATGTTAAAAAGAATACCAAAAACATTTTTCATAAATGGCCTTCAAGTAATTAATTACAGGGAAAGTGTTTGGCCATGTTAGAAAGGAAAAATATATTAAAATTAATTGTAATTTACATGAATTTAGTGGGGGACTAAATTACGAACACATTTTTGGTAGTTTATTTTTATAGTGTTTATGTCAAATATTGAATACTTTACGTTATAACAGTTCCATTTAACTTGCCCGTAGGTGGAGAATATATTCAGTAATACATATACACCTTTCTAGCCTTGTTCATAATATTTCTGAATTTTTACAAGTCCAAATCTGCTAAGGGGGCGAATTACCTTACCTTATGTGAAACAAAACTCAATAAAGAATACATAAATACAACATAAATATTACATTTTTCTACTTCTCTGAAATTTTTAAATTTTGAAGTTGGCATGATTTGGAATTGTCGTTTTCAAGTACAAAATGCAATACCTGTATTTTAATAAGATAGGTAATATTTCAGGTGCAGGGCTTCATAAAATGTAAGCTCTACAATACAATGTTCTGTTGGCACGACAGTAGTAGTAATGACGCCGGTAAATTTGTGTATTTCCCTCTGGATCTCCTCCAGAATACAGCTTGTAATTGTGTTTCGCTGTGCGCTGGCCGCAGAGAGGTAAAGTAATGAACAGTTTGCTGACCACAACACTGTGGCTCACCTTGCTTGATGATGTAACCAGGTGATTCACCGTCTGTGATGCGCTCGCCAAAATACATCCACAAACAGTAATCAGTCACACGTTCTTAGAGTGGGAGATTTGTGTACTTTTGTAACAGAAAGAGATCTGGAAGTTAAATGTTCGCCTCTGATTGATCATGTCTGCAGCACTGGGTCTAAAAAGTGGCATTGAAAATAAAAGTAAGTCACGCAAATTGGATCACTGAAGTTTCACAGAGATTTTCCTTGTACTCTGATAACATTGTCAATTTAGCTCAGGTTTTACTGTATATATGAGCCAGTTATACGCCAACGTTTTGACAAAACACATCGTAAATTAAATGAAATGGCGTATGGCTTTTAGTGCTGGGAGTGTCCGAGGATAAGTTCGGCTCGTCAGTTGCAGTTGTTAGTTTGGACATTTTCTTCACCACCACTTTTCACCATGCCTACGCAGATGAACTGGTACACGCTATCCAGAGTGCCACAACACAACTCAAGGACCGCGGAAACTATCTATTCGACGCTAATATTGGTAGATTTTGATTATTGTTGTACGTCATTCCCTCCCTTAGGTTTTCTAGAAGGTGTCTTACTCCTCCAGTAAGTTTTCGAGATAGTAATTCATATTTGTAAAAAATTTGATTCAGAACTATTCTGGAGGATATCGTACACATATACATGTACAATTACGATAATTTTTCTCTTTCATACCCTTTACCTTTAGGATTTGTATTACCTGTTTCAAGTGGTCTTTTCTTCTTAATTATGACGTTGATTGACTGTTAGTGAACTCTTTTTTAAATTTAGAAATATTGTTATGTGTACTATTTTACGTTTTAGTTTGACATGATTTACTTTCGCTTAAAATATTTCCTTGTGTCAGCGCAGATTATCTGGGAAGTATTTGATCCTTTCAAACAATTAATAAAAATAAGTTATAACGTAACGTATTTACGCGTCGCACTATAGATATGATGTACACGATTCCAACAGTCACTGGGACTGTCGCTAGTCAGCCATGGGTCGCCGAATACTGTGTAATCAACATTAATGTCGGTGAATTTGGACATATTCTTTGTCACCCCTTCTGAATCGCCATGCCGATAGGTGCTGAATTTGGGACTTCAACGACATCCGAACTGTCACTATTCTTCTCAGTGACCCCGGAAACTATGGACGCGACACTAATATGGGCTATTATTGTTTTGCATGTCACCGCCTCCCCAAGGGATGTCTTACCTCTATAATATATTTTCGAGATAGTAACTCATATCCATACAAAGTTTGGTTGAGATCTGCGCTGGAACATCCATCCGTCCGTCCATCCGTCCGTCCGTCCGTCCGTCCGTCCGTCCGTCCATCCATCCATCCATCCATCCATCCATCCATCCATCCATCCATCCATCCATTTTTTTGTCTCGATTATTTTTATATGCCACCCATTCCCGTCCACAACAGCTTTTATCGAGACAGTCATATGTGTACCAGAAGCTCTAATTGGCCTATCCTACCCTAGTATCAAAATGTTAAGCATAATCACTAAACGAGGCCATACCGCCTGATAGGAATGTCAGACGGATTGCCGAACGAACGGAAGCTGAATCACAGAGCATATGTCACACAATTTGTCCAAAAGGAAACAGTGTCAGAAAGGTTCTGATAGGTAAGTACACCTTTGGCATCAACTAACTAATCTTGGCAACGTCTTCCACAACAAAATATGCAGTTAACAGTGTGTATGGTTAACCCTAACGGCCACACATGCTTCGCAGCGACGTGGCATGCTCTCTATTAGATGATCCAAGAGCTCTTGTGGCAGTCGATCCCATTCCTTTGAAAGGGCAATGCGAAAGTCTTGGAGGATCCATGGTGGAGACTGACATGATGCATTTCGCCTCCCCAATGCATCCCTGGCATGTTCTATAGGATTCCGATCCGCAGGCCTCGCTGGCCAGTCCATGCAATGAATGTCTTCCCCAGCCAGAAATTCATCCACCAGAGCAGCGCGATGCGGTCGAGCATTGTCGTCCATTAAGAGGAAGTCTGGACCAACCGCACCTCTGAAGAGACTAACATGTGGTCTCAGTGTTCCTCGGACCACCCATGAAGATGTGCAGGTCCGTACGGCCATTCAACATGATGCCGTCCCACTCCATGACGCCACCACCATCATACTAGTCCCGTTCCACGATTTTCCTGTGGTTGTATCGGCTGCCCGGTTCTCTCCTGATTAATTTGCGACAGGAATCGTTCTGTGAACTGAAGCGGGATTCATCTGTGAAGAGCACATACCTCCATTCATTCATGGTCCAGTTTCGATCTTGATGGCTCCACAGTAAACGGGCCCGTCTCTGTGCTGGAGTGAACGGGACGCACACCGCTGGACGTCGGGCAAATAGCCCTGCTGTTTTGAGCCTCCGGTACTCAGTGTACCGGTAAACGGCAACCCCTGAGACGGCTGAAAGCTCCGGCGACAATAGGGATGTATAGAACTAGAACCGGTAGAGCGCACTGCTGTTGTACTGGTTAAGCGCAATGCGCTCTTCATTTGTCTCCTGTGTACTCATGCCGCTAAATATCCACGAATTTAAATTGTTTAAATTGTTATTTACGTGACTATGTCGAGCTATTGCAGTGTTCCTCTTTGCAAAAATCAGGGAAGCCCATTTTCGTTTCACCAGTTTCCACAAAATAGAGACAAGGTTATTGGAAGGAAACATTTCGGTGAGAAGAATCTGACCGAAAATATTAAAGTGTGTTCCCATTATTTTTAACCCGGTGACTTCACGAAAACATTGTTGGGTAAGTGCGACTTACGAAGGGAAATAATTCCTATGTTCTGCCTGTAAACTGAGTAGGCATTTCGGTAATAACCACCGAATTTATGAGTTTGTATTTAAAGGTGAGAGAGCAAGATTAAAACCGGGCGCTGTTCCATCGCTTTTTCCGTGGACCATGAACACAACAAAAATAAGGAACAGGTCATACACCAGAAAATTGCCGGATTACTACGATAAGCCTACAATATCGGAATCTGCAGAAATCACATTCTTTGAAGTACGGGAAGAAATAATTATTATACCCGAAGAAGTGAATGTAACATTTGTGACTCCCATTTTCAAAGACATCAGCACTCAAACAAATAGAGAAAACAATGCGTAATTCTGATGCCATATTGCTTTATACAGGGTTTGTAGACGTCTAAAATTGTAATTTGGTGTTTGCTGTTCTGGGAGAAAACACACAATTTACAGATATTCCCTCTTGAATCAAGACCGTGTTTCTTATTGACAGTTATGAAGCTAAGGACCGAGAAATCTGAAAAGGAACTAGGCTTTAACTTCGGAATCCATAAAACTACTGTTGGGAGAATATTTAATGTTTGGATTCATTTCATGTACTGCCAGTTTAAAGAGTTGAAAATTTGGCCTGATAGAGAAAATGTCCTTGAAAACAGCCCCCTTGTTTTAGACAGAAATACCCCTCGACTAGAGTTATAACTGGTGCAACTGAAATTATAATAGCAAAACTTGTTCTAAGGGCAAACATTCCACGTTCATAGGACTAACTGGCCTAAACCGTTTGGGAGGGGGATGCTGAAAAGTTTATTAATTTTGGCTGAATGTTTCTGAACAATGAATAATAGTCTTCGGGAAATGCTCTAATGCATAGCTTACAGCTGCAATATGCTTACAACATGCCCCGAGCCCTGCTCCAGCAAAACATTCACATTCCCCTCCTATAATGTCACCAGGTACTCCTAAAAGAAGCTTCACATTATAGGTCTAATGTTTTCTGTACCGGTACTCGGATTTCACAGCACTGCATTTTAGAATTTCACCCGATTGAAATTAACCTTTTATAAACAAAACAAACTTTTTACTGAAAAGTCTGTATCTAGCATAAGACAATGATTTGTAGTTGAAAACAGGTGCTCCATCTATTTCCGATTTTCTAAATACGAAATAATCCATCAAATGCAAATTGTGATAATGATCTTCATCTTATGGCTGATGGTCAAATCTTCAAAGGAACCGGAATGGAAAACTCAAGAAATTAACATGACTTTGGTGGTGGACAGAGGCTGTATCTGCAGTTTCATGAAATCCTTCAACCTTAAAAAAATTCATGAATCGAAGTCTATAAGCAAGGGGAGCAATTGCGTATTTAAATCTCTATTTATGATTGAAGTCTTGTGGAGGTATATTTATATACTAGCGAATGTACCCGTGCTTCGCTACGGTATTCTACATTGTATTCGAATATCGAAGTAAATAGTGTACATGCAGTAAATAAGATTGTTTTAAAATTGCATGTCTCTTAGCGTTATCCGAGAAAGAGCATGGGGAGGTCCCCGTACGTTGTTTCCAATGTAAAGTGTTTGTTACGGATTTGTGATATAACGGCAGGCTCATTTGCCTACTGCCATTCACAATCGAGTTGGGAAGTTTACATTATAATTGCAGGCCCTATTGCCTACTACGCGGACAGAATCGATTTGGGGAGTTTTCGTTAAAATGGCAGCCCCCTTTCCTACTTCCAGACAGATTACAGTTGAGGAGTTTTTATTATAATGGCAGGCAATTACCCTACTATCACTCAAAATTGAGTTGTGCAGTTATCATTATAATGCCAGGCCCATTTTCCTGCTGCCAGTCACACCAAGTTGGTGAGTTTCCATCAAAATAGCAGGCCAGTATGCCTAATGCCAGTCACATTTTAGATGAGGACATTTCTTTATAATGGCGGGCACCCTTGCCTACTGCCAAACACAATCGGGTAGGGGAGTTTTACACAAAACTGCATGCTCACTTGCCTGCTGCAAGTCAAATCGAGAAGTGAACTATTCATTACAATTTTAGGCTTTCCTTACTAATGACAGTTACACAGGAGTTGGGGAAGGAACCCTTTCCTACTGCCAGTCAAAGTCGGTGTGGGGAGTACTGATTACAGTAGCAGACCCACCCTTTCTCGATCGCTACAAATCGACATCAGTGAATATATATAGATCGACATACGAAAGTATATGCGTGTTTACAATATTGAAGACCTTCATTTACAGATTAACTGCTACTAAACGTACGTCATATCGACAAAGGATTATACCATAAGACACGCCGGATTTAGTGGCCTAAATGGCTGGTCCTATGATATGTCGTCTATTCTTTGGTCAGATTGAGTTAGAAACGTGGAACAGAGTAACGTTTTTGTAAGATTATCTCACATTACATTACTTTTCGGATAATTATGTGACAGCTACGTACATAGCATTTGGCTCATATATGGCTACTGGGTGGGCCAATTTTCGTGAAGAGTTTGATGTAACGGATGATTTATGCATGTGAAAATTCTAAATTGACTTAACATCGATTAATAGAGAAAAATCAAACGTAAAAGGGATACAGATACGGCAAAAAGTCATAAGACCAACGTTGTAGATCATTCCAAATTGAACGGAGATTGTGCAATCCGTTATGTGATAGGAATTTCCGAAGGTGTGCACCATCATTAAAATTGCCTGCATATTTCAATATTCTTCGGGGTTAAAAGTGAAAAATTTAATGATCTTGGCAGTTTTCCGTTTATTACAGGCTAAAACGTGTAATTTTGTCAAATCTCAATTATCTTCTTTTTCTTCTGGCAAATTACGCCGCAATCTGGATTTTGGGCGAGGCGGGTAAAAATTAGGACTTTCAGGAAACTAAACCAAAAAATTATGCAGATGGTCATTATTACCCCTTAAAGGGAAAGCTGTAAATAGTCAGTGTAGAGGCACACAGTCATTACGATTTGATTTATATAGATAAGGAATCTGCTCTATGTAAAACAACTCTTGGGCAATGTCCGCTGGACTTAACCTGCAAAAGTGACCATTCATGATATCTCCCTTATTAATCCTCCTGACGAAAAAATGCACACGAAAAAAAGGTTTAGAGGTGGAATTCCATCTCGTTTGTTCGATTTCCAGTCAGGTTGGTCTTGTTCCGTATATATTGTGGAAGAGTAAAATCACCATTTCGGTTCCCTATAAACCGCCAGTCCATTCCGGAACATGAAATGTTATTTACATTTAAAACCTACCTTTGGACAGGTGGGTGCTAAATATAAATTTTGGTTCGAATGGCTTCAGTAGTTTTCAAGTTGTAAGGAATACGCTTTACACGCACCCACTCGTGAGTTAAGTCCGATGAGACTTGTACAGAAAAACGGTCCCTTAATGATATCTCCCTTATTAATCCTCGTATCGAAATGATGCACATGAGAAAAACGGTTTAGAAATTAATTTCTACCAAGGCAGGTAGATTTAAATTAACGTCGGTTGTGTATATTTTGTGGAAGTGAAAAATCACTGTTTCGGGTTCGTATAAACCCCCAGTCAGTTCAGGGATTTAGAAACAATATTTGCCCTAAAACCTATCAAGGACAGGTGTATTCTAAATATGAGTCTTGGTGGAAATACATCCAGTAGTTTGTAGCACTCGCGTACATACGGCGTAATTAAGGAAGAAAATAATACAGTTAAGAAAGTTGAAAGTAATAGAAAATGGATTATAACTGAGGACAGCCGGATAACGACAAATATGTAAATGCCAAGTTAATGTATTGGAAAATCAAATGCCCCTCAATAAATAATGCTAGTGTGAGTTATGGATATAATAAAGCGGTAACAGAGGAGAAATTTAGGTCCTGTGATTCATAGGTAAACAAATAATAAGATGACTAATGGTGTTATTACTTAATCTATTCGAGGGCGGTTATAACATCCAACGATATTCCTCCAATATCCCGCAGATAGGCCGATTGACGCCTCTCTTGCCTTCTACCTAAGGAACAACCACGCATTTAAAAGCATGATGAGGAAAATGGCAATACGTTACTTTCCTGCTGGTATGCAGTCAGAGACGTTGCCATGGTAACCTGTAGGTTCGTTGTCGGTCTGTCGGTCACTCAATGCAGAGCATGATACCAGCGGAAAATTGTAAATTTCTCCGTCATCTGAAGAGTAAGGTAAATTATGAACATAACGAAAGTTGTTTATAATGAATATACGTTTCACGTACTGTAAACGAAGTTTACAGAAAATCAATAGTATAAGAGAAAATGGAGGAAAACCAGAATGGTTTTCCTATAAACCCCCCGTCTATTCAAGGATTTTAAAATGATATGCATATTAAAACCTTCCCCGGTATGAGTATTCTCTAAATATGAAGTTTGGTTGAGATCTATCCAGCCGTTTCGACGTGATGGTGGAAAAACCATTCTGGTTTTCCTATAAACCCCCATCTGTTCAAAAATGTTAAAATGATATGCATATGGAAACTTTTCACGGGATGAGTATACTCTAAATATGAAGTTTGGTTGAGATCTATCCAGCCGTTTCGACGTGATGGTGGAAAAACCATTCATGTTTTCCTATAAACCTCCCGTCTATTCAAAGATTTAAAAATGATATACATATAGAAACCTTCCCCGAGATGAGTATACTCTAAATATGAAGTTTGGTTGAGATCTATCCAGCCGTTTCGACGTGATTGTGGAAAAACCATTCTGGTTTTCCTATAAACCCCCCGTGTAATCAAAGATTTTAAAATGATATGCATATCGAAACCTTCCCCGGGATGAGTATACTCTAAATATGAAGTTTGGTTGAGATCTAACTAGCCGTTTCGACGTGATGGTGGAACAGACAGACAGACAAACAGACAAACAAACAAACAGACACGAAACGTAAAAACCACCGATTCGGTCTTGAGTTGACCTAAAACGGATAAATATCTGAAAAAATGGCAAAACAAAAGAAATTACGGACAGCGGACCCCCTACAATTTTATTTATATAGATTTATCAATGTACAATACTGAAGTAATTGTAATGTTTAGGAAAAGACATGCTGACTCCTATTCATTATTTGGATAATAAAGCGTGTTAATTTTCTAATTTCCGCTTTACCGTACTAATTCTTCCTTCCTCCCGCTAGTTTTAGCGTCTCTGGTCCGTAGCTCATTTTGCAGCTGTTTAACGCTTAAACGCTGAAAATCTTCCGTAATATACTAAGGAATATACCTATACAACTAACTAATATAGTCTTGGAGTAAAATTAGAGAATATGCAATCGGCTTTAGCTCAGAAAAGTCGATCACATTCTATACATTACTCGCAGCTGACTGGGAGAAACATAAGACGATCGCCTTGCGTTTACCCATTAGTACACGAGCGCTATCTGGCGCGAACTTTCTCTGCTTACATCCCTATTGTCTTGCAGGTTCACTTCGATTTCGTCGGGCGGTTAAGGCCAGATATCGGTCCTGCTGTGGGGTGGTAACCGTTGGTCGGCCTGGTACTGGCCTACGACTAACATCTCCTGCGTCTCGAAATCGTTTCCAAAGCCTGGAAATGACACTTCGTGCCACATTCAAGGATACGGCGACTTCCGTCTGTGTCTGGCCTGCTTCCAGGCGGCCGAGTATTCTACCCTGCAAAACGGGGTCCAAATGGCGTCGTTGTGTCATTATGTTGTCACGTTCACCACAAGGCTGCACTCCGCACACTATACCAGGGCAAACACGACTGAGCGAATATGGGACGCAGGCACTGGATGTGTTTACCTTGCGGTTGCGCTGCTCCTTTCCTATACAGAGCGAACACGTAAGGTTGGTAGGTGCATATGTCGTGCAATTTGCGGTCTGTTTCCCGTTACCCTGCTTACTTGTAACTTATGCTTAACTTATGGACACCAGTGTACTTTTACGCACGTGCTTACTTCGAAAACCAGGCCTGTATTCTACTGTAGAATGTTTGAGCAGACGTCGCCGTGGTTACGGCTAGTCATTTGTTCATCCAGTTCCTAGAGTGGGGTAAATGATTCCAATATTTCCAAAATGGTTGCTTTTAGGCCCTTAAAACGTGGTTCTCGTGGCCCGCAGGGCCCTACTCAATTTTGTTCATCGCGTCGTGCGGCTTAAAATGAGCTTTGTCTCATCTTTGTACGGGAAATCCGATATTTTGCCTACATTAACCTATGTTATTATGCAAAAGGGATGTAAACATGTCTTGTAAAAGGGGTTACCCTCAGGGTCTTAAAAGGTACAAAATTTGGTTCAGATTGATAGAGCGGTACGGATTTGTATTAGGGGCAGACAGACAGACAGACAGACAGACAGACAGACAGACAGACAGATATTCAGCTATATATATATATATATATATATATATATATATATATATATATATATATATAGATGTGGACAGGGCCAAAGCTAAAAATATGTTTGAACACTTCAAATCGTATAATACATTTTCACCTACGATAACAACTTCCAAAGAAATACACGCTGTTAAAGTTATTATCATTACTATTTGAATAACTTCAGTTCCAATATATATATATACAATCTTTTTTTTTTTTGCTAGTGGCTTTCCGTCGCACTGATACAGGTAGGTCTTACAGCGACAATGGGATAGGAACGGCCTAGGAGTTGGAAGGAATCGGCCGTGTCCTTAATTAAGGTACAGTCCCAGAAATTGCCTGGTGTTAAAATGGGAAACAACGGAAGACTATCTTCAGGACTGCCGACAGTGGGATTCGAACCCACCACCGGATGCAAGCTTACAGCCGCGCGCCCCTAACCGCACGGCCAACTCTTCCGGTCGTCCAATAATTAAATACCACTGTAATAACTTTAGTACTTAGGTGATACTAAGTCCCTCTGTACAATAATTATTACCTCTCTTGCTTTGCTATTTAATCACGTAAGTCTAGGACTTTAAAGAGGATTATATTTTCTGGATACATCTAGGTTGTTTGAAGTTTCTCAGTATTTCATTTAATTAAAATTTGTGCATGTATAAAATTATTACTGTAGTTTTCCAATGGATAATAGAATCGTGAAGGAAGAATAGGTAAATAAATCATGACTGAACGGGTGCCATAATTTTACTTCTCTTTTAAACCATTTTTAGCCCCTTGTCATTTGAATTATTTTATAATGCAATGTCGGTAATGTATACCAGCCTACACACAAGCTTTCTTATGTTGGATTCACAGAAACGTATTCTTTACTGTATTTATTGTATTGTGAGTAATGCTATTTAAAGTAATTACATGAAAGATAATTTCAAATGTGTCAAATTGGCCTAATGCATATTGTACCGGAAGGTACATCCACTCCGTTCATCTAAATTAGGCGTCTTGGAGAATGCCATCTGATATATGAAGTTTGCAACAAGTAATACAAGAAGTTTGGACATTTCTGTAGAGATTTCGCTACTATAGTCTTATGTTATGCCCTCTGGTGTGAAGATTGACTATTAAAATTGTACAGTTGTTTTTTATTCTAAGGTTTACTAAACTGAATTAGTTATTCTTTGTTTTTGGGGTGTTAAAGTTTACAACACTGCTATCTCTTCCCGCCAACTTAAGATGTTGGCGAATAGGATATTTGGTATATTTATTTCTCATCCAATCAAAAGTTTCTGGTACTTATTTGATCACCCAATAAGAAATGGGGGTGTGTCTGGCCTTAGCCCAGGACTTTCTGGATCTTTCCCTTGACTATAAAAGCTGGCACATTTTTTCGGACCAGGTTGTCTAATTGATCGTTCCAGTCTTTGTGTGTTCGTAAAGGGAGGCGGAGGCGCCTCGTTCATCTTCAGGAGGTCCACCAGCTCAAGGTATTGGCAGATCCGGTCTAAAATCTGATAGTCTTTTAAAATTACCTCGAGCGGAAGTTTTCAAACCTTTAGTAAAACGTAAATCTCGAACTGTAAATGTAATTCAAGCAAGTCGAAAGAAGCTAACCTAGATCAGGGGATAGGGAGAGAAATACCCTCTCGAATTCCCTTTCAACTAGCTTCTGAGGTGACTATGATTTTGTAATCGGTTTCTATGTTGTAATTTCCGTAACTTAAATATTCTCTCCATCTAGCCACCACCGGACGAGTTGGCCGTACGGTTAGGAGCGCTCGGCTGGGAGCTTGCACCTGGGAGATAGTGGGTTCGAATCCCACTTTCAGCAGCCCTGAAGATAGTTTTCCGTGGTTTCTCATTTTCGCACCAGGCAAATGCCGGGACTGTACCTTAATTAAGGCCACGGTCGTTTCGTTCCAGCTCCTAGGCCTTTCCTATCCCATCGTCGCCATAAGACCTATCTGTGTCGGTGCAACGTAAAGCCACAAGCAAAAAAAAAGCACCTAGCCACCTCGGTAGTATAGGGTTAGCCTCTTTTACGGCGGGCCATAAGCCCAAATAGGATTTTGCATATTTTAAATCTCTAACAGTGCAAGAAATCACCTCCTTCCATTTTGGATTTTGGGTCAGTAAGTTAACCTTGTAGACTGGGTACGTGCTACCCCTGTTACAATCAATGTTATTCCCATTCATGTTAAAGATATCAGATTGTTGAGCATTCAAGGCAGTGAATACTGTTTGACTTATTAATGTAAAAGTTGAATGGTGCCTTTGGAAGGCTGTAATGTTATAATGTTCGGATAGTAGTCTCCTAGATAATTTTGTGGAGGAAAGGTGCTCTTTTAAGCTTGTATAATTTGGATACTTTGTTCTTACTATTGATGTAAAAGAAATTGGGAGATTAGTCTTCTTGACTGTTTGTTGAAAGGAGCCTCGGCGCTCACGGAGCATTTATTAGGGAGCTTCAAGCTCAAATTGGTTAATTGATTATTATTTGATTTTATAAAATTGTTACCCAAACTTACGAACCTTTGTACCTGAATTGTAAAGTTGAGATTTTGAAAAGAAACCAAAAGATAGCAGAGAAATAAATATAGCTCTAAATTCAAATTTTAAATTAATCTTCTGACTGTCAATACCGACCCATTCATGCCCGCACCTTCTTTCACCTCTGTCCACCACTGAATCCCAGTAACAGATACAATACAAAATATTAGGCACGTGCACTGTGAAGATCTCACATCTTATATTTGTTTCTTTCAAACTGATTTGTACATTAACTTTAAAGTCGTATGTTTTCTACTTGAGAACAATAATAATAAAAGTTATTTTAATGCTCTGTGTATAAATCTCCCATAATCTTATTTGTAGCCTTTTTGTGTGTCCTAACAAAGAATTCTATTCAGAAGCTCTTGGCTTACATTCAATTGTTCACGTCACAAGGTATTCAATTGTTTGGACACGCGTAAAATGGTTATTGGACGGTTGTCAAGTCCAGCTTAGCATCACAATCCGTTACTGACGTCTTCTATTTTATGATTGTTATTTTAAGGGAGACTAATCGTGAGGTTACCGACCTTTCATATTTTGGTATTATTGTATCATGAGTCTTAGACCGCATAAAAATGTGAAGACAATAGGCTAGTTGTTATTTGGCTATCCTACACGTGAGGTGACCACCCGCCCAGAATGTTACGGGACAATCCCACACTTAGAGACTTTAGAATTCGGCCCGCGCCGGATGGCATTTGTCCTGAAATCATGAATTTTTAGTTAATTGCAATTTACTGTCATCAACGTATGCCCATTTTTTACCAAGGAATAATGGGTAAACAAACTCGACATTAATATGTTGCCCATGCTGCCATCTAGGTTAGTATATTTACCACCTGGACATACAATATTCCGAAAAATTAGCGTTGGCAGCTTTGCTTTAAGGGGCTCCACATCCGAGACGGTAAAGACGTGCTTGAATTACCGGCAGGACATAGTATCGACTCCCCGCGAGGAAGTCAAAAGAGGAGGAGCATATGGCGCAGGGGTTCACTCAGCCTATATCAAACTTGAGTACCAGGTTAATTTCTAGAGGTAAAGGCAACCGGGCGTACAGCTAACCACTCTACCCCACCAAGCAGAGAAGTTGCGGATAGTGCAAGCCTTTACATTTCCTCCTCCCAGGGCCTGTATGGAGAATACTTTAGTTCGCTCTTTCATAGTCTTGCTTAAAGTTTGATAATAAAATATATGTTGCTAAATTGTATGAAGAGGAAAAAAAGTAATAAAGAGTTGTGTTTAAGAAAACCATTGCTTGTCGAAAATTCATTCTGTGAGAAAAAGTGAACACCTCAGTGGGGATATGTTCGGTCACGACCGCAAGTTTTTGCGTAGAAAAACTGCCTTTTTTGTGGATTTGAAATTTTATTGTTGGCACTTTATTTCTTAATCCTAAACAAATTTAAACATACCCAAGAAAATATAGATGTTCAGGGATTTTGTAATATGATAAATATTACATATTCGTGGTGTAACTATAAGGTAAAAAAATGGATTGCCGCTCTGGATTTTTTAAAAGTCCTAATTCATACCCATTTATAATGGGGGGCGAGGTTTGTCTGATATACAAAAATAATCGAAAATGGTGTTGAATCCGTAGTTTTCGGGGTGGCTAAAATGGACAGTGACACTTCAGATTTTTTATAAGTTCAACATGTCTCAACCCGCCGTCGCCTTGAATCCCGGGTACACT
The DNA here is from genome assembly GCF_040414725.1 of Anabrus simplex. Taxonomy (NCBI): domain Eukaryota; kingdom Metazoa; phylum Arthropoda; class Insecta; order Orthoptera; family Tettigoniidae; genus Anabrus; species Anabrus simplex. Next base: position 818,693,435 of record NC_090265.1, on the reverse strand, counting down.
GATGTAACCCTGTATGCATGTATCAGTGTTAACGGAGGGAATTTTAAACATTTCATGTGAGAAAGGGTTTCATGTAGTATGTTGGTACCTTATGTTCCTGTGTGTATCCCATAACTAATGTACTATGTATAGAGTATCTATCTAATATTTCTATTGAAACAGGAACCGCCCGTGATGGAACTGGGGACTGCACGGCTTTTCATCAGTTTAAGTTGTGCGCGTTGTGGACTGTGATGCAACGCTTCTTGCTAGCGAGCTCGCTGCAGCTTGCTAGGGCATGACCACGACGTCACGGAACACGTGACCCGCACGTCAGTGAGAATCATCTGGAAGCTTTTTATATCTCCACTTCCTGATGGAATAACAACAAATGGATAACAAGACCGTATAGCTGGCGATAAAAATAGTGTTAAAGTTTCAAGTTGATAGCCGTATGATTTGAGGGGATATTTAAAAATCTCAATATCAGGTAATATCAATGACATTTCCGCTCAGGGTCAAGCTCTGGTATATAAGGCGAGCCTAACATCTCAAACGACATATCCCATCTCTAATCCGGGGACACAACGACCTCTCTAAAGCGGAAACTGTTGTACGTCTAGGCATCTCTCCGTCTTTTCTTGCGGCCGGGTGGCCATCATCTTTAGTCAGCTACCTCGCCGCCTCAAAAAAGCATATAGGCTGACGCTTAGTTGGCACTCGGCCTTCCCATTACCATGTTCACCTGTGACATCCCAGAGATCGCTCCAGCCATACCAGAAGACGACATCTGCATCGCAATCTATTCCGCCGGCTTCGGACTCCATGATGCCTACCAGCTATTGGATGGCACCAGCTGCTTACCATCTACGCAGATTCTTCTCTACTTACCCACGTTGGACGACTAGAATCGCCTCATCGTCACCGGCGTGACCATTCATGATCATTACTACATCGTGAAACCTACTCCTCAACCCATACTTGCTCAACTCTCCGCCTACCCCACCCGCAGCCCTGTAGTAAACACGCCACCGACCACGACCCTGCAACAACCTACATCGCCCTCCTCCTCTCTTTCCCCCACCGCAACTATCACCACCACGACCTCTACTACGACAGCTTATTCCTCCTCTCATATACCTGTCATTTTTGTCACGACCTTTCATCCATCGCCAATTACGACTTCCTCCCTTCCCACTTCTACACTTCCCGCGAACGTTAATCCCTTTCCACTCCTTGCCAAACCCTCGACATCCACAGCCTCAACGCCACCGCCGCCTCCATCATCGCTTCAAGGAAACGCCGCAGCAGTAGCAACGTCATTACCGCCCACGGAGCTCCCCACGTCTTCCCACGTCTTTCAACGTCTTCCCACAGTCTGCCCAGCTGTGTGATCCGTGGCATCGACCCTTCGATCTCCAACCAGGACATCCTCAGTTAACTTCACGCCGCCGGCGTCCCTGCCCGTCGTGCGTTTAGAATTAAGACAAGTACAGGCCTGACGTATATGGTACACCTACTTCTACGGACTGCAGACGACGTTCACAACCTCAATGTCACCGGTGTCAACATCTACAGTCATCGCTACAGAGTGGAGCCTTCTCGTTCCCCATATCAACCATATCATAATCAATCCAACACCACCTACCGTCTCCCCCGGCCAGTCCCTCCGCCGTTTCCAACCCCTCAACCCGTTAGTCCACCCCCTCCTCCAACTAATTTCTTCTTTTCGCCACCACCGTCCCCCACTGATCTTTTCCTACTCTTACTCACTTCTCTTGTTACCTTCTCGTCTGTGTTTCATATACTTGCTCTTCAACTCCCTCATTACACCCTTGCTTAAAACTTATCTTCGTTTAGTTCCGTCATGTACCTCGTAAGTCAAATATTAAAACCGTCCACGCACCTCCCTTTTCCACACTTCTACTTACCATATACCTACTGTCCTTGCTCCTTCCAAACCAGCCGAAACTCCTGGCCAGGATAACCTTCAAGATAGCCCGCCCCACCCCTTCAGGGTGGGAAATGAAAACTTTGGAAAAAATCTCAAACGACGCAGTGACCAACAGCAGGCACCGCTGATGGTCTGCTGCACGAGATTGTGCCGGCAATTGTGTGACTTAACTTAGTGCTAGATTGCCAGGTTCCGAACTTCGAAGTCGGTACCGGTGAGGTACGGTCTAGAACTTTAACTGCGACAGCGGTAAAACTCTACATTCTAAATTTCTCCGTCCCTTCTAAAAGATTCGTGTAGAGCATTCGAACACTTAAACATTGTATGTGGCTTACTTATAAACACAAGTGTCATACGTAGAACAGTATTAATTTATGCCCTGTGCTATAGAATAGTCAATAAAATATAACTTAATTAGACAAGTTCACGTGTAGAATTTCTGCAAGTAACCAACTAGTTAAGACTTTACTTATTGAAGTTACATGCATATTAGCTCACGCAATGGGACATAGACTGTGAAATCGAATATTAACACTTCTTGGTGCTAGAGTAACGGTGGACAGTTTTATTAAATTTACGCATGGGAACGTAGACTGAATCTCGCAACATCATCATGTATGAAGTAGAATGCATAGACTCTGCTAAAACGTTTCGAACTGCATTAAAATTTACAGTCGGAACATAGTGCATTCAGTGTATTGTGAAGGTTCGATCACCTTATTATGTGGAGCGTTGGTTCAAAATCACTCCGAACCTTAGACTTGCTAATTAGGAACAGACAGTGCTATATCATTCGAAGTGGCGTGTGAAATTTTGACGCCACATGCATAATTCAACCACCCGCATCATCGTGTGAACTTCCGTCGATGAAAGGGTGGTAGCTTCGGGGGATGCGTGGTGATGGTGTTCCAGTAATAGTGTTCCTAATCGCCGGTGGACATGGTGCTACGGACCTGTGAGGACACAGACAAACGAAGCCAGCTGTTCAGAAGTGTGATATACATCTGTGTTATTAAAGAACGGTATGAACTGAGACTTAGCATTTAATTTTCCAGTCTACAAGTCACTTTTAATCTTTCAAGCAACCTTTTCTTGTAGTGACTTTCAATATGACATTCGAACTCATAAGTAATTTCCAGTTTATCAAATAAATTACAATTTTATAAATCCAGTGTAGTATTAAGTCATACCAACGAACTTGTTAATTAGTGGGGACTTCGGAGAACATTTATAGCACATTCGAGACTTAGCGACTCCATAAAATAACTTTCCAGTGAATTAGAACTGTGTTTATTTTCACAAAACGTCCACCAGTTGGTTGTTTCAAGAGTGAACGTTGGTTAGTTTCGATAATTTTGAATTCGAATCTTCAGAATGAACTTTGTTTGTTTTTATAGTCAATCTAACTGAATAATTCTCTCAATAAGAACTTAGTTTATTTTGTTATATATTTCGTTGGAATTGAGCATTTGAAACTTGAAGAATGAACTTTACTAAACCTAAACGTTTATCACTAGTGAAATTTAACGTCAAGAATGAACTTCATCAGCTTTTTAAACATCAAATTTTGTTCAATTTGACAATGATTTAATAAAGCCACAGGGAACCCATTTGCATTTGATAACATTAATAAAGTATATGTGACCCGTATATGCAATGTTTATTCCCTCTCTGTACACTCTCCTGCGCTAAGACCGCACACGCCCTGCGTACTTCTCATGCCCATTGCACGCGTAATTTAGTGCGTGTCAGTTACGGGTAATATATATATAAATGAATGTTTGTTTGTATGTCTGGAATGGACTCAAAAACTACTGGACCGATTTCGTTGAAAATTTCACAGTTTGTTCTTATTACGTCTGAGAGGGATTATGAAGTAGTTTGAACGAAATCCGATGGGTAGGTTTTTATGATCAGTAGTTTTCTGTAATTTTATTTAATTGTAAAGCCGCACCAATATTGGATCGATTAGATGGACACATTGTCGGTAGGCGACAGCAGCTTACGCTAGATCATGGTAGTCCGGTAATAAATGCTGCATATAGGAGAACTAGCTGTAGTGCCCGGCGTTGTTCGGGTAGCTTTTGAATGTTTACCTTTAGTATTTTCATCACCAGTTAGTTAAGTGTGAAGTGGATGCTTATTGATTTAGTTTTGAGATGTTGATATTACGACCTATTATGTACCGTACCCAGGGGTAACTACCCTCTAGGACGATGCCTCCATTCCTGTATGAACATCCGACTAACTCAGGGTTGGGCAGAGAGTGGGTTGGTTGTCGGTTGGGTCAGGATAAGAAGTCGAAGTTCTACTCTAAATATCAATCAATGACAGGAAATGGAGGTATAACACGAATGAGAAACAATCATAGGGGGTAAGATGGATTTATTGATAAATATCCCCGATCATATCACGAGAAAACAAGTAAATCAAGAAAAATAATTTGTAAAAAATGAACTCAAAATATTATAAATAAGTCGAAATTAGAACGTTACTTGAATGATAATACCAAATTTGACATCAAAATCAAGTTCAACAAAGAACACTATATACATCAAGACTGAGCTTCTTCTTATAGTCCAATGTTTATATTTTATGGCAACAATTGTACGCAAATACTGACATGAGGTATTTCCGTATGGAGTTACACACTGTCGCATCACAACGATACGGTTTCCAAAGTTAAGTTAATTCCGAGAGTCGCCGAAATTACAATTAAATAAAAATTACATTATAAAGAAAAGTTACGACGAAAAGAAATATAATTAAGACGCAATGGACGCTATGTAAGTTATGCAAAATACTAGGGGCATATCCTATACTGTATTTACAACAATACAAATAATCAAACTAAACACATATATATATACATCGGATATCGAGTCAAATCTTAAATGCTACACCGATTCTATTGTGAATCCCGATTCACTGCAAAAGATCTAGACAGAACTAGATAAACCAACAATATTTCAGCACTCGGGCTGTTCCCTTTAAAAACAACGAGACAAGGTATACAATCACAAATAACAATGTAAAATATCATCCTGTAAGGGAAAACATAAATAACCCTTGATATCATGAAGAAAGCAATGGGCAACATTGCCTCCTTCTGCTGCGTTTGAGCGCTCAATAGCGCGGTCATCCGCCATGTACTTCCGGGTAGATTACGAGCTGAAAATAAATGTTGAACTCCACTATGCTAAAGATTAGATTCTGTCTCCCGGGGCGGTCATAAGGAAATACTGTCTCCTTCACACCTACAGATAAACACAGGCCAAAAATCAGCTTGCCATGAGATAACGCCTTTCATCGGCTACACGGAAACTCACGTATATTCATTCCTTCTTAGCATGCTTGGGCCTTTTAACAACATCAGACGCAATAGTCTGGAATTAACACTGTCCATTCTGATCACAATATACACTCAGAAGACACTAGGCAGGCACACACATCTGCACAATACTTTTTATCTTGTCAGGCATACAATCAGCCTGCACCAATACATCATAATTCAGCATGCAATCTTTATCTCATTATTTCTCATGAATCCCATTGGCCTTCCACATTATGAGACGCAGTTCGTGTCCTTTGCAGACCATCAGGCAAACAGAATCCAACTTAACTTCAAAGATCTTATTTTAACAACGACGTTGTGCAGCTCCTTCTGTCAGCTTCTGTAAAACCATGCATCATGCAGAATAGCTATACCTGTCTCTCTGAATAACCGAAATAAAATGAACTAATACATGTTTAACGTTGTATAAAGATGAACCTGTCAATCTAGCCCTTCTAGCATATATTTAAGGAAAACTCGGAATATCCTACGCTAAGTAACATACACAAATAAACAACAACTGATCCTATCAATCCCTCATTTTCCCAATCATCTAATCATAAAGCAAAATGAAAATAAAATAAACATGCATTATTCTCGTATCCGAATCTATCATCGTAACAAAATTAAACAAACACATGCCGTCAGGCTTACCTTACATGAAAATTAAAAATCCTATCTACACTGCCCTAGTACCTTAACATAATTTACATATCTTGCCATAAATAACACATGCGCCTTAACTGAATCGACGACTCCCGAGATACCAGGATAGCAGCTTACATCCCTGCTAATTTAGTGATCTACTCCATGTCAATCACAGTATTAGCATGTAGGAATACACTTCCTTCTTCTACGGTTGTAGCCATCATCTTGCTGGAAATAATCACTGGAACACAGAAGACTTTGGTTGACAATATCTTCGCTGCTCAATGCTACGAGCCGAAATACCCTTTCTCTTTAAAATATCAGCTGAACACACTGATATAATTATAATACACTTCACTTAAAGGGTGAGATTACAGTTTTAAAAGGAGCACACGGTTCGCTACGGAAGTTCTCCGCGAAACGCGCCCGTCACGAAGTAGTGAAACAATAGCACGTCTCCACTACACTTGCTACACATCGGTCACTAAGCACCGTCTTTATATATTGAAAGTAAACTCTGCCAAAATATACTATTCCATTTACTCAAGAACAGTAAAATCTTCCAACTGCACAATTAAAAATATCATTTGGAACCAGATACTGTTACTGGAATCACGATCACCAATCAGAGTTTGTGCTTCCGTACTATCCAAGCATTTAACACAGAGTGACGCTCTCCAGAGCTAAGGTTGCTGAGGAGGCTTCGGTGACGCCATTAATACTGGGGTTCCTGGGTGTCTGAACCAACCGCCAATCAGAAAAATCGTCGTATATAATGACACAATATTATTTGTGATATATTCACAAAACACAACTCAAACACTACCAAATCGCTTCCACCAATTTTTATATTACTATACCAAATATATCTGACTTCTGAAACTGTGGAAAACCGATTACCTACAGAAACTGACTTTAGCAACTGAGCACGTTGGTCATCCTGGAATTAATATTTGGCGCGGTGTAGCCTCCAGGTTTGCCAAATCCTTAAGTTCCCATTGGCTGAAATATCTTGCTTGGTCAGCATCTAATACACGTGTCGATACTTGCCAACGCTTGGTTACGCTATCCTTTCTCACGGTCATACGGAAATATGAAGCAATATCCAGCGACTTACTATCTTGCTCAACATCCGGTATCAACTATCTTGGGATACGATGCTTTAACATGTTAGACTGTAACTTTTATGAATAAATTTTACATATTGGGTCAAATAATACTCTATTATTATGGGCCGGCAGGATACGGCTCAATTATGTAGTATTAGAGTTGTTTAGATGTATCTGATTTCAAGTTTTAGATTATTTAATATTCGAGTAAAACCTTGTTATTGTGGAAGCTAGAATTGACTGGGAAGTATTTGATTCATTCCAAAAAATAAAAAAATAATAATCTTAGCGATCCAGAAAATTATGGATTCGACACTGTTTTATATTATTTTGATATATCACTCCCCCTCGCTCCCCACCCCAAAGGAGGCAGAACTTGGACTCTAAAAATTTCCGGAATGTCACCATTCATCTCAGCGACCATAGAAAGTATGAATTCGACACTACTTTCGAATATTTTATATATCACCCCGTTGCGTCCCCACCGCCCTTATATGTACATGGGGTGTCTTACCCCACGCGGTTTATCAAATGATATGTCATTTTGACATATCACTCTCCCCTCGCCCCCACCCCAAAAAGTGGACTTTAAAAAATCCGAAGTGTCACTATTAATCTTAGCGACCCCGAAAAGTATGGATTCGACAATATTTTCGATAAATTTCTTATATTACTCCCCCCTCACCCCCACCCCAAAGAGGACTGAACTTGGACTTAAAAAAAATCCCAGAGTGTCACACTTCCTCTCAGCGACCACGAAGAGTATGGATTCGACACGTTTTCGAATATTTTATATCTCACTCCCCTCCCCCCTTCGCCGCTATGGGTACGTGGGGTCTTACCCATCACGCGGTTTGCCATGAGAAATCCGGAGTGTCACTATTCATCTCAGCGACCCCAAAAAGAATGGATTCGACACTATTCTCGGTCATTTTGATATATCACTTCCCCCTCGCCCCCACCGCAAAGGGAGCTGAACTTGGACTTTAAAAAATCCGGAGTGTCACTATTAATCTTAGCTACCCCGAAAAGTATGGATTCGACACTGTTTTCGATATTTTTTTTATATCATTCCCCCTCGCCCCCACCCCAAAGGGGGCTGAACTTGAACTTTAAAAAATTCCACAATGACACTATTCATCCCAGCGACCACGAAAAATATGGATTCGACACTTTTTCGAATATTTCATATGTTACCCCCTCGCCCCCCCGCCACAGTGGGTACGTGGGGTGTCTTACGCCCATGCAGTTTGTCAAAGGAAATCCGGATTGTCAATATTCATCTCAGCGACCCCGAAAAGGATGGATTCCACACCATGTTAGGTTATTTTGATAAATCACTTCCCCCTCGACCCACACCCCAAACAGGGGGAGAACTCGAACTTTGAAAATTCTGGAATATCACTATTCACCTCAGTGGCCATAAAAAGTATAGATACGACACTATTTAAGAATATTTTATTTCACCCCCTTGCGCCCCCCCGCCCTATGAGTACATGGGGTGTCTTACCCCCAACGCGGTTTGTCAAACGAAATCCGAAGTGTCACTATTCATCCCAGCGACCCCGAAAAGGATCGATTCGACACTGTTTTCGATAATTTTCTTATATCACCCTCCCCTCGCCCCTCACCCAAAAGGGGGCTGAATTTGGACTTGGAAAAATTCCGGAGTATCACTATTCATCTCAGCGAATCCGAAAACGATGGATTCGACACTATTTTCGCATGTTTTATATGTGACCCCCTGGCCCTCCATCCAATCGGAGCTGAATTTCGACTTGGAAAAATTACAGAGTATCACTATTCATCTCAGCAAATCCGAAAACGATGGATTCCACACTATTTTCGTATGTATTTATATGTGACCACCCTGGCCCCCCACCCTATCGTCGGCTGAATTTGGACTTGGAAAATTCCGGAGTGTCACCTTTCATCTCAGCGAACCCGAAAACGATGGATTCAACACTATTTTCGTTTATTTTATATGTGACCCCCTCGCCCCCCCGCCCATATTAGTGCATGGGGTGTCTTACCCCACGCATTTTGTTTAAAGTAATCCGGAGTGTCACTATTCATTCCAGCGACCCTGAAAAGGATGGATTCGATACTATTTCCTATTACTTTGATATATCACTTCCCCAAAAGGGGGCTGAATTTGGACTTGGAAAAATTCCAGAGTATCACTATTCATCTCAGCGAATCCGAAAACGATGGATTCGACACTATTTTCTTATATTTTTATATGTGACCCCCTCGCACCCCCCGCCTCTAAGGGTACTTGGGGTGTCTTACCCCCACGCGGTTTGTCTCCTGATACTAAGTCGTAAGTGTACCAAGTTTGGTGTAAATCGCTCCAGTGGTTTAGGAGAAGATGTAATACATACTCAGTATTAGGAGACAAACCGCTTGGGGGTAAGACACCAAAAGCACCCTTAAGCTTGGAGGGCGACGGGGATGAGGTACAAAAATGATCTAAAATAGTGTCGAATTCGTACTTTTAAGGGTCGCTGAGATGAATAGTGACACCCGGAATTTGTTAAAGTCCATATGGGTGGGGCGAGGGGGGAGTGAGATACAAAAATAATCTTAAATAGTGTAGAATTCATGATTTTCGGGGTCGCTGAGATGAATAATGGCACTCCAAATGTTTTACAATTCCACGTTCAGCCCCTTTGTGGTGAGGGGTGAGGGGGGAGTGAGATATAGAAATAATCTGAACTAGTGTCGAGTCCACAGTTTTCGGCGTCGCAGAGATGAATAGTGACACTCCGGATTCTTTATAAGTTCATCATCATTCGCGGTGGGGGAAATGGGGTGAGATACAAAAATATTCGGAAATAATGTCGAATTCATAGTTTTCGGGGTCGATGAGATGAATAGTGACACCCGGAATTTGTTAAAGTCCATATGGGTGGGGCGAGGGGGGAGTGAGATACAAAAATAATCTTAAATAGTGTAGAATTCATGATTTTCGGGGTCGCTGAGATGAATAATGGCACTCCAAATGTTTTACAATTCCACGTTCAGCCCCTTTGTGGTGAGGGGTGAGGGGGGAGTGAGATATAAAAATAATCGAAAAGAGTTTCGAATCCACAGTTTTAGGGGTTGCTGAGATTAATAGTGACTCTCCGATTTTTTATCCTTTAACGCGGGAGGGGGCAAGGGGGAATTAAGAAACAGAAATAATCGTAAATAGTGTCGAATCCATCGTTTCCGGGGTCGGTGAGATAAATCGTGACACTCCGGTTTTTAAAGTCAAATTTCTGCCCCTTTTGGGGTGGGGGGCGACGGAAGATTAAGATATAAAATAATCGAAAATAGGGGGTGGGGGCGACGAAAGATTAAGGTATAAAATAATCGAAAATAGTATCGGATCCATCGTTTACGGGGTCGCTGAGTTGAATGGTGACACACCGGTTTTTAAAGTCAAAATTCATCCCCCTTGGGGTGGAGGCGAGGGGGAAGTGAAATATAAAATTAATAGAAAATAGCGTCGAATCCACAGTTTTCTGGGTCGGTGAGATGCATAGTGACAATCCGGATATCGTTGAAGTCCATGTTCAGCCTCCATCAGCATGAAGGTAAGAAGGTGTGGAACATAAAATGTCCGAAATTACCGAAATTACGAATGTATGTGTGTTCATTGCAGCATAGCCCTGAAACAAAAGTGGCACGCACATACTTTTGTGGTAAAAGATCTCTAGCACTACTAGGGAAGGTAAAACTAGAAATCACCGAGCTAGATAGCTGCAGTCGCTTAAGTGCGGCTAGTATCCAGTATTCTAGAGATAGTGGGTTCGAACCCCACTGTCGGCAGCCCTGAAGATGGTTTTCCATGGTTTACCATTTTCACGCCAGGCAAATGCTGGGGTTGTACGTTAATTAAGGCCGCGGGCGCTTCCTTCCCATTCCGAGCAATTTCCTGTCCCATCGTCGCCATAAGACCTATCTGTGTCGGAGCGACGTAAAGCAACTTTGAAGAAAAAAAACACCTTGAAATCAAACACATCTAAATAACTCTAAAACTACATAATAGATCGTAAAATATCAATCAACATCTCCATAAGGAATTCTAGGAAAATACAGTTCACACGTAACTAACTGGTAATATAAATATTGAAGGTAAACATTACTAAACTGTCGGGGCTGCGCTGGGCATTAGAGCTAGTAAAGATATAAACATGATATTAGCCGTGAATTAATGAGGTACTTCCACGCATCTCAGAAACTTACAACTTAATACCAGAGAAGCTGATGACCTCAGGATTCCTAGAAAAGTCGAAAAATCGCAAAATTCGATGGAGGGGGGCGGGGCATACTGGGGGCTTCAAATGTTGGGCCCAGCATTAGAACGCAGTTGTATAAATTTATCAAAAGCGGTAACATATAGGTTTCGTGGGCTAAACATATTTTAGAAAATGCATATTCTACTGTAAAATATATTAACAATTGTTAGTGTAACCAGTCTAGTATATTAATACATTATTAGTATAATGAAATATCTACAGCGTGTTTCAATTCATTCGACTGGGTCAGGAATGGTATTAATGAAGCCCCATCTAGCGGCGAGGATAGCAATTGTGCCGGCTGCCGAAGCATGTCGTACTCCTCTGGGGCAATGATTAATGACTGACAGATGAAATGAAAAGATATTGAAGAATGATTCTGGAATGAGAGATGACAGGGGAAAACCGGAGTACCAGGAGAAAACCCTGTCCCGCCAACGCTTTCTCCAGCAAAAATCTCGTATGGAGTGACCGGGATTTGAACCATGGAACCCAGCGGTGAGAATCCGGTGCACTGCCGCCGGAGGCATGAAGGCTCCACATTGTTAGTATGAATATAATATTTAATTGTTAGTGTTATATGTTCGGAATATAATTACAATATGTTATTGGTCTTAGTATAATGATGTAAAATAAGAGTGGAACCCTGTAAGTAGGGTAAAGAACCCTGTAGTGTTCAATAAATAAATAAATAAATAAATAAATAAATAAATAAATAAATAAATAAATAAATAAATAAATAAATAAATACGCCTTTACACTACGGATGAACAAAATGGAAATGGCGTACCATTTAAACAAGGGCGTGTAAAACAAAAGGTCCATATGTTCCAAAGCAAAACTGAGGCATTACTGCAGTGTCATCCACCCAGAGGTCTTATATGCTTCAGAATGTTTTGCAATGAACAAAAAAGGCCTGATCAAAAAAATGAATGCCAAAGAAAGGAATATTCGAGAAAGATCTTAGGTCTCGTCAAAGACAGTGGCACTATCGGCAGCCCTGAATATGGTTTTCCGTGGTTTCCCATTTTCACACCAGGCAAATGCTGGGGCTGTACCTTAATTCAGGCCACGGCCGCTTCCTTCCAACTCCTAGGCCTTTCCTATCCCATCGTCGCCATAAGACCTATCTGTGTCGGTGCGACGTAAAGCCCCTAGCAAAAAAAAAGACAGTGGGGAGTACATAAGACGGCATAACGACCGATACCATCCGGAAAAAGTTCTATAAATTTTTATTAACGAGGTAGTATGCAGGACGTAGCGGCCTCCCCGAGGGGAAATGAAGGTGTTTCAAGTAGCCTGGCTGGCGCCTTGTCGTGAAGCACCGTGGGACTAGCAAGTTTGAGTAGGGAGCATTGTGACAATGAAGGCTAAGAGTGTTGGGCGGGTGGCAAGGCTCAATAAGAACGGGAAGTGAATATACGGTTGCAGCGGGAACGATTCGTGTGGAGCTAGTAGTGAGAAAAACTATACCGCCGGCGAATTGTTGAGGCTCGTCATATGCAAGCTCCTTAGACCAAGCTGACAAATGGCTTAAGTGGATCAGATACCCAGAATGATCTGGAAGTGGAAACTACAAGAATATTCAGTAGGTCTACATAAAGAGTACAATTATGGTAGCTCGCTCGGAAACAGTCTCCAATAAATGCAAGCAGTTACAAAGCGGTCACTCAGCGATGAGTGAGTCTAGCAGATCGCTGTACGGAGTTCAAAGCTTGTTGGTTGTGAGGTGTATTGTTTTGGAACGACACTGCACTATAAGAGGTCGTGTTGGAGATCAGGAGTTCGTTATGCCAGAAGACTATGTTTCGAAACGCGATCAACTGTGTGTATTGTAGATCTGGGTTTGCAAAAAAGCTGCCACACCCATACTGGATGAGTTGATTGCAACCTGGCTTGTATGATCGATCAATCAATCAATCAATCAATCAATCAATCAATCAATCAATCAATCAATCAATCAATCAATCAATCAATCAATCAATCAATCAATCAATCAATTCTGATCTGCACTTAGGGCAGTCGCCCAGGTGGCAGATTCCCTATCTGTTGCTTTCCTAGCCTTTTCCTAAATGATTTCAAAGAAATTGGGAAGTTATTGAACGTCTCCCTTGGTACGTTATTCCAATTCCTAACTCCCCTTACTATAAATGAATATTTTCCCCAGTTTGTCCTCTTGAATTCCAACTTTATCTTCATATTGTGATCTTTCCTACTTTTATAAACGCCATTCAAACTTATTCGTCTACTAATGTCATTCCACGCCATCTCTCCGCTGACAGCTCGGAACATACCACTTAGTCGAGCAGCTCTTCTTCTTTCTCTCATTTCTTCCCAACCCAAACTTTGCAACATTTTTGTAACGCTACTCTTTGTCGGAAATCACCCAGAACAAATAGAGCTGCTTTTCTTTGGATCTTTTCCACTTCTTGAATCAGGTAATCCTGGTGAGGGTCCCATACACTGGAGCCATACTCCAGTTGCGGTCTTACCAGAGACTTACATGCCCTCTCCTTTACATCCTTACTACAACCCCTAAATACCCTCATGGCCATGTGCAGAGATCTCTACCCTTTATTTACAATCATGTTTATGTGATTACCCCAATGAAGATCTTTCCTTATATTAACACTTAGATACTTACAATGATTCCCAAAAGGAACTTTCACACCATCAACGCAGTAATTAAAACTAAGAGGACTTTTCCTATTTGTGAAACTCACAACCTGACTTTTAACCCCGTTTATCAACATACCTTTGCCTACTGCCCATCTCACAACATTTTCGAGGTCACGTCGCAGTTACTCACAATCTTGTAACTTATTTATCACTCTATAGAGAAAAACATCATCCGCAAAAAGCCTTACCTCCGATTCCACTCCTTTACTCATATCATTTATATATATATATAAGAAAACATAAAGGTCCGATAATACTGCCTTGAGGAATTCCCCTCTTAATTATTACAGGGTCAGATTGTGATAGTACATATATCACACCCCCGAATTATATGTAGAAGTTATAGATATTATTGTCAGTATTCGATTTATTATTATTATTATTATTATTATTATTATTATTATTATTATTATTATTATTATTATTATTATTATTATCAGTATTTCATTTGTATATTTTGCCATTTAAATTGGTAAGCTGGAAGATATCCACATATGTAGGTATGAGTAATTTGTTTTGCACGAGTGGAAAAACATTGCTTTAATAACTCTGGTAATTTGAATGAGTCATATGGCTACCCCAGTGTCTGTTGTGATGTACTTGTGTCGGGTAATTCCACGAGTCATGTATATATCCCAGCCTGATGAGATGAGCTTGTTGTTGTACCAGGGAAAGTTTGGTGATTCATGGAATATACCCCAGAGTTTGTTATTGTCTTGGGAGGAAGAAGTAGTTCAGGGCTTGGGCTTGAGAAGAGGACCACCCATGATTGGCTGGCAAGCACCAATCCAGGCGTATCATCTGAGAGGAGGGGGATGTTGATGTCTATAAAGGTTGATGATACGGCGGCAACCAGGGACATTGTAAAGGGACATTGTAAGGGTGATTGTAGAGGTGATTGTAAAGGAACGAGAAGGAAGATAACTACAACTACAACTACAACTGAGGCACGGTACGGGAAGGAAGTGGTGCTGATACACGGTACTGGAGTGACACGGCTGCAATGGACTGGACTTAAAACGTTCGTGGAGCGTAGTCTTGTTATGTTCGTGGAAAGTGGTTGATTGTGGAGAGTGCTTGCGCATTAAGTATTGTAGCACTTGTAGCGGCCTAGCATTATATGTTGGTGAAAGCTATCTCAGACTTTCCATAAATTTATGTTGAGGATCGACAGACGTGTGTATATATCTTTACAACAAGTGTTAAAATATGTGAACACAGTAGTACAAGGTACAGTATCTGTGTGATGTGATAACTGCCGATTATGAGAATCGGTAAGTCGAATTGATATAGATACAGTGAAGGGTATTTATCTTCATACATGTACATTGTTCATCGGACTATCTACAAATGGTAGCTTAGTTCTCACTTTCGTTTTCCCACGGTTTTCATTATTGTTGTTGTTGTAAATATGGAGTCTTCCAGCAATATTTTATGTGTGTATTATATGTATAATGTTGTATGTTGATGAGGTGCTCATGCACGGAATTTGTTCAGAATATAGTTAGCTATTTTAGAATCAGTCTTATTGATGAACCTAGGTGCAGTTCCTACCTAATTAGTCGTTTTCAGGAGGTTAGGTAAGGCCTGCAGCAGATGTACCAGTACGCAGCATTATGTACACGCCCTGGGATATAAAGTCTATCATGCTCTTATCTAAATTCGTGGGATCCATTCTGGTGAACTCTGGCGCCCATACTACGGACATTTCGGTTAATTATGCTTATTAATGTTATTAAGTTTTTGAGTAATTTTATTTATATATTTTTATTCATGACTTTATTTATTATTATCATCAGTAAAATGTTATAATTGGCTTCCCAACGTGTGGCTGAATGATTGGTACATCTGTTAGGCTTATAAGCGTAGGTGCAGTTGTCAGGTGTGGATGGAATTCTACAAACTATGTCAGTGAAGTGTTTTATATGTACGTGATATGTATGTTGGAGTATGGAGAAATGTTGTAGCGAGTCCAGTATTATAAAATTGAGAAGTAGAGAGGTTTTGAAAGTTGCTGGTACTAAGAATCAGGAGAAGAGAAGGCAAAAGAATTCCACCACATTGAGTTTATCTAATTTAAGTGAGAGTAGAAAAATGGCTGATAGTAGGAAGGATCTATTGGCAACGATGGGTGAGGAACCGAGCAACCCGTCTCAAACTCAGAATGTAGGGGATTTAGAGGAGGCCTCCATTCGTAGTTTGCTACAGTTGATTCTTATCCAAAATGAAGAGTTGAAGGGTGAATTGTCCAGTAAAATCGATAATAATAATGTTGAATTGTCCAGTAAAATCGATAATAATAATGTTGAAATGTCCAGTAAAATCGATAATAATAATGTTGAATTGTCTAGCAAGATTGATAGTCAGAGTAAAGAGTTGAAGAGTGAATTGAGTTTTTTAAGTAATGAAATATACAGTATTAATAGTGAATTAAATTCAGTTAGTACAGAATTGTCCAGTAAGATTGAGAATCAAAGTAAGGAGTTCAATTTAGTGAGTGTTGAATTGTCTAGTAAAATTGATAGTTTAAGTAGTGCTGTGAATGGTAGAATAGATGAATTGAACCTGAAGTTTGACCATCAAAGCAGGGAAATTCAGGAAGTCAATAATGAGGTAGAAGCTCAATGCTTGGAATTGACTGAGAAAATTGAATGCCGATTTAATGTAGTTAGGAAAGAATTTGTTGAAAATAGCAAGGAATGTGATAAGAGAATAAAAATAGTGGAAGATAAAGTCGAAGAAATAGATAGAATTAAAACCAGTCAGAACGTTTTAGCGAAGCGTATAGATGAGAAGGATGAGAAATTGGAGAAAGACCTTAAGTCGGTAAAAGATGACCTCAAGTCAGTAGAAGGAAATGCCAGAATGGTAGTGGAAGAAGGAATTAAATCATGTCATGTGAAATTAAGGCAGGAAATCAGTCAAATCCAAGTAGGTAGCAGTATATGTAATAGGTACGTATCTTGTACGAAGGACTCTGAATTACCCAAATTTAATGGTCGGCAGTTTAATCCGATGGAATTCTTGAAAACGGTGGAGAAACGGTTTTCCAAGAATCTTGACGATGGTTTGATCGAGTGGAGTATGGTTGATGAGATGTTGGATATTGCATTTGTTGGAGAAGCGAGATCCTGGTTTCAAGTTTATAGACAGGGTATTTCGAGTTTGGAGAAATTTAGTTCTAAATTTTGGAGTGAAGCTATTCAGGGAAGGGAAAGAGATCGCGTGCTATTTGGCAAGTATAAACCTCAGGAAGGTGTATCTATGACGGAGTATTTCTTGGCGCATGTTCTGATCAGCCAGAATATTGAAGGTCTAGCTTCGGAGAGAGATACAGTCCGCCAGATGTTGAGGTATTTTCCTGAGATGGTCGGGTTAGCTGCATGTATGCAGAATATTGTTACGATTAAGGAATTAGAGCAGCTGTTAGAGAGGTTTGATGCTTTGGAAGGGCAGGGGAGGAATAGACAAAGTGAAGGTAGAAATTACGGGGATAATGGGAGACAAGGTAATCAGGTAGCGGGAGATAGGAATAATCAGAATTTCAGTCATTCTAGGCAAGGGAATCAGGGTGGTAATTCCGGAAGGGGAAACATACACTCTAATCAGGGAGTTAATCACCAGGAATATTTTGGCAGAAGACCTAATCAAGGGGAATCAGAAAGTAGGGGGCGTGCGGATCAAAGATCTCCAGATCAAGTGCCGAGACATGATAATAGTGAACAGTCCACGTCAAGTAATTTAAACCGGAATCGGACTTCTTAGTTGGGTCAGATAGGCAGTCCGATACCGAAATTCCTATTCACGCGATGAAACAGGTAAGTTACAAGGTAGACGTGAAAGAGGAATTATTGTATGACCATGTGTTTTGTGTTCAGGGAGATTTTGAGAACAGGGGGCGTGATGAAAGTAAGAAAGATGTGTCGGATGTCTTACTTTGTGCTAGTAGTGATGGTAATAGCGGTGTTGCGATTGATAATCTTATGGAAGTTTCTGAAATTTTTTGTGAAGTTGATGAAGGTTGTTTTGTGAGTGAAAAGTGTTCACGGAGTATACATCATGAGGATGTTTTTGTTGATTTAAGTGTACGTGAGGAGAGTAAAGTTAGGTCCATTATGTGTGAAAATGGTGACTTTGAGATTAATGAAACTTCTGATAAGAGAGTCAAAAAGTAGCAGTGTTGTTGGCATGAAAGTGGTGCAAGTAGTAGCTGATATGGAAGGTGGTGAAGATGGATTAATTGTTGGGTCATTAAGTAGTAATGACAGCAATTTCCAAGTGTATTATGGTAAGAATTCCAGTAATAGAGTGAGCGTGTGTGAGAATGGAAGTGTGTGTGAGATGAAAGAAAGACTGTTAAAGCGAGTGCGTAATGTTTTATTTAATTCTGAGAGTTGTGTGAGTGATGTGAACGACGTGCTGTATGATATTGAAGTGGAATGTGTGAAAAGGTATGTGATCTGTTTGCTTACATTAATTATGGTTTTGTGGAAGAGTAAACGTAGTGAGATTCCCGCGCATTTCAGAAAGAGGGATTTCTTTATTGTGAATGTTCCGAATGAAAGCTTGTATGATTCTTGTGTTACTGGATGGTATGAATGTTTGTGTGTGAGATAGAGTGGATTCTAGACGTAGTTGGATTTTATTGCGGTACGCATTCCTCGTCTATCGATTCCAATGTTAAGTTTATGTATAGTTTTTTCATTAATATTAGGGTCCGTATACTGTGGACAGTAGAATAGGCAAGTGTGCTTATAGGCTCCTAACCACTGACAACAAGGTTCTTGGAACATTTAATATCTATAGCCTTCGCAGATATAAGAGATAGGATCTGCACCTTGGATGTATATATTATCAATTATGAGTTATGTGTACAGTAGCAAGAAGGGGTTGTGTTCAATTGTATATGAAACAATCAGAGTTTTGTGTATACAGCCATATTATTATTATTATTGTTTGGACAAATTGTATTTCGTGTGTGCGAATACAATGCAGTAGACGCAATGTATATATCATTATTACAGTAAATTATGTGTTCAGTTATGCCATTATAAGGTTATGTATGAAGTTCTGTTTTATGGTGAATCATAATATGTGATATCATCGATTCACCAAGGGGGCGTTATGTGATAGTACATATATCACACCCCCGAATTATATGTAGAAGTTATAGATATTATTGTCAGTATTCGATTTATTATTATTATTATTATTATTATTATTATTATTATCAGTATTTCATTTGTATATTTTGCCATTTAAATTGGTAAGCTGGAAGATATCCACATATGTAGGTATGAGTAATTTGTTTTGCACGAGTGGAAAAACATTGCTTTAATAACTCTGGTAATTTGAATGAGTCATATGGCTACCCCAGTGTCTGTTGTGATGTACTTGTGTCGGGTAATTCCACGAGTCATGTATATATCCCAGCCTGATGAGATGAGCTTGTTGTTGTACCAGGGAAAGTTTGGTGATTCATGGAATATACCCCAGAGTTTGTTATTGTCTTGGGAGGAAGAAGTAGTTCAGGGCTTGGGCTTGAGAAGAGGACCACCCATGATTGGCTGGCAAGCACCAATCCAGGCGTATCATCTGAGAGGAGGGGGATGTTGATGTCTATAAAGGTTGATGATACGGCGGCAACCAGGGACATTGTAAAGGGACATTGTAAGGGTGATTGTAGAGGTGATTGTAAAGGAACGAGAAGGAAGATAACTACAACTACAACTACAACTGAGGCACGGTACGGGAAGGAAGTGGTGCTGATACACGGTACTGGAGTGACACGGCTGCAATGGACTGGACTTAAAACGTTCGTGGAGCGTAGTCTTGTTATGTTCGTGGAAAGTGGTTGATTGTGGAGAGTGCTTGCGCATTAAGTATTGTAGCACTTGTAGCGGCCTAGCATTATATGTTGGTGAAAGCTATCTCAGACTTTCCATAAATTTATGTTGAGGATCGACAGACGTGTGTATATATCTTTACAACAAGTGTTAAAATATGTGAACACAGTAGTACAAGGTACAGTATCTGTGTGATGTGATAACTGCCGATTATGAGAATCGGTAAGTCGAATTGATATAGATACAGTGAAGGGTATTTATCTTCATACATGTACATTGTTCATCGGACTATCTACAAATCGTAGCTTAGTTCTCACTTTCGTTTTCCCACGGTTTTCATTATTGTTGTTGTTGTAAATATGGGGTCTTCCAGCAATATTTTATGTGTGTATTATATGTATAATGTTGTATGTTGATGAGGTGCTCATGCACGGAATTTGTTCAGAATATAGTTAGCTATTTTAGAATCAGTCTTATTGATGAACCTAGGTGCAGTTCCTACCTAATTAGTCGTTTTCAGGAGGTTAGGTAAGGCCTGCAGCAGATGTACCAGTACGCAGCATTATGTACACGCCCTGGGATATAAAGTCTATCATGCTCTTATCTAAATTCGAGGGATCCATTCTGGTGAACTCTGGCGCCCATACTACGGACATTTCGGTTAATTATGCTTATTAATGTTATTAAGTTTTTGAGTAATTTTATTTATATATTTTTATTCATGATTTTATTTATTATTATCATCAGTAAAATGTTACAAGATAAAGCTTCACCTACTCTAATTCTCTGACATCTATTTTCTAGAAATATAGCAACCCATTCAGTCACTCTTTTGTCTAGTCCAATTGCACTCATTTTTGCCAGTAGTCTCCCATGATCCACCCTATCAAATGCTTTAGACAGGTCAATTGCGATACAGTCCATTTGACCTCCAGAATCCAAGATATCTGCTATATCTTGCTGGAATCCTATAAGTTGAGCTTCAGTGGAATAACCTTTCCTAAAAGTTAATTGCCTTCTATCGAACCAGTTATTAATTTCACAAACATGTCTAATATAATCAGAAGGAATGCCTTCCCAAAGCTTACATACAATGCATGTCAAACTTACTGGTCTGTAATTTTCAGCTTTATGTCTATCACCCCTTCCTTTATACACAGGGGCTACTATAGCAACTCTCCATTCATCTGGTATAGCTCCTCCGACCAAACAATAATCAAATAAGTACTTCAGATATGGTACTATATCCCAACCCATTGTCTTTAGTATATCCCCAGAAATCTGATCAATTCCAGCTGCTTTTCTAGTTTTCAACTTTTGTATCTTATTGTAAATGTCA
This sequence comes from Anabrus simplex, assembly GCF_040414725.1. NCBI lineage: Eukaryota > Metazoa > Arthropoda > Insecta > Orthoptera > Tettigoniidae > Anabrus > Anabrus simplex. The sequence continues at coordinate 818,672,261 of NC_090265.1, read as the reverse complement.
TTGTTATCATATGTAAATTTTATTACTTCTTTGGCTTTAGTCTCCTCCTCTATCTCGACATTATCCTGGTAACCAACAATCTTTACATACTGCTGACTGAATACTTTTGCCTTTTGAAGATCCTCACATACACACTCCCCTTGTTCATTAATTATTCCTGGAATGTCCTTCTTGAAACCTGTTTCTGCCTTAAAATACCTATACATACCCTTCCATTTTTCACTAAAATTTGTATGACTGCCAATTATGCTTGCCATCATGTTATCCTTAGCTGCCTTCTTTGCTAGATTCAATTTTCTAATAAGTTCCTTCAATTTCTCTTTACTTCCACAGCCATTTCTAACTCTATTTATTTCCAGTCTGCACCTCCTTCTTAGTCTCTTTATTTCTCTATTATAATAAGGCGAGTCTTTTCCATTCTTTACCACCCTTAAAGGTACAAACCTGTTTTCGCATTCCTCAACAATTGCTTTAAACCCATCCCAGAGTCTCTTTACATTTTTATTTACCGTTTTCCACCGATCATAGTTACTTTTTAGAAACTGCCTCATGCCTACTTTATCAGCCATATGGTACTGCCTAATAGTCATACTTTTAAGACCTTCCTTTCTATCACATTTATTTTTAACTACCACAAAAACATCTTCATGATCACTAATACCATCTATTACTTCAGTTTCCCTATGGAAATCATCTGGTTTTATCAGCACCACATCCAGGATATTTTTCCCTCCGGTTGGTTCCATCACTTTATGAATCAGCTGTCCTTCCCATATTAACTTATTTGCCATTTGTTGGTCATGCTTCCTGTCGTTCGCATTTCCTTCCCAATTGACATCTGGCAAATTCAGATCTCCCGCTACAATCACATTTCTTTCCATGTCGTTTGCCACAAAGCCGACTATCCTATCAAATAATTCCGAATCCGCGTCAGTGGTACCCTTTCCCGATCTGTACAATCCAAATATATCAAGTTGCCTGTTATCTTTAGAAATGAGCCTTACACCCAGAATTTCATGTGTCTCATCTTTAACTTTTTCGTAGCTTACAAATTTTTCTTTCACCAGAATTGACACTCCCCGTCCCACCACTGCTATCCTATCTCTGCGATACACACTCCAGTGCCGTGAGAAAATTTCTGCATCCATTATATTTCTCAGCCATGATTCCACTCCTATTACAATATCTGGTAAATATATATATATATATAACTATTGAATTACTTAATTCTATTCCTTTCTTTACAATACTTCTACAGTCCAACACTAACAATTTTATGTCATCCCTACTTGATTTCCAGTTCCCTGTTCCCTTATCACCGCTCCCTAGGCCATCCCGTTTCCAAACAAATTTCCTAACTTATGCGTACCACGGCGGTTTAAGTGAAGGCCATCTGAGCACAGATCCCTATCTCCTACCCACCCATTAGGATCTATAAATTTCACTCCCAGTTTCCCACATACCCACTCCATAGTCTTATTTAAATCCCCAATCACACTCCAGTCAGTATCCCTCCTACACAGTATTCCACTAATAACAATCTCCGCTTTCTTAAGGCAAAACCACATCTGTTTATGACTCGCGGTCAGCTGTTGTATTGAGTTCTGTGTTTGTAAACAAGCAGGCACACCCATACTGATTGAGGTTAATGCAACCTGGCTCGCAAGCTTGTTTTTAACATTTAATAATTTTTCATCCCAGACAAGGAGTACAAATGGAGCTGTAATGTGAAATTGATTTTTAATACGATGTCGACACCCATGTTGTGTTATTGTTAAGGAGATTATGTAGAGTATACAAGATACTTTACTAATAAGGAAGAGATATTTTAGAATAATTTAAAAGTAAAATATGGCAACAGCTTTTATTTAATTCTGACAGCTGAAGTTTTTAAATTGGAATGCTGTTAAGGGGAGTCATGACTGAAATTTTTAACTTCTACAATTTACCAAAGGACCAGACAGACAGACAGACAGACAGACAGACAGACAGACAGACAGACAGACAGACAGACAGACAGACAGACAGACAGACAGAGACGACGGAAAATTAAAAAGTGCATTTCATTGTTACTATGGACACGACCGATACAGAAATACCATTCATTTTTAAATTCTGAGCAATATACAGACACACCTTTTATTTTAAATATAGATGTAATACAATCGTACACTTCGTCCGTCATTTATCGTTCATGTGTATTTCTAAACAAGCTTTATTTATGTTGGCCCATATCATTTCCATGACTACAGTTAATAGTCAAAGGAGTATTTAGTTATTACATGTCAAAGTAATTCTGTTTCCTTCTCATAATCTAATGAAATGAAGATAATTAAACTTATTTCCTTAGCACTTGGCGTCTGTGTACACAAAATAACTTATTTTATTTCCTCACCATAATCTAATGCACTCAATAGCACGAGAAATTAGGCACAATAAAACTGCTAAATGTTAAATCTGTTTCGATACGTGTCCTTGAAACTGGGAGCCGTGCAAGCAGCTGCTAGGCTGTATATTCTATCAGAGCGCATACACTGCTTCTTTACCTGCCTAAGATGGAGTACTGCTTATTGAACCCAATTGCACCCGACATTGTTCTATACAGTCACGGGACAGACTTCGATAGAAGGTAAATTTTTTTTGCTCTGGCCTGTATCAGAAGTATTTATTTTTCTCGATTATCATTGTTTCGCATATTTTCGAAGGACATCAGGCCGAAACTTACGCGGGATTGTGAGAAAATAACAGTAAATGTTATGTGTACACTCCTTTTAAAGGTACACATTAAGTAATCGGGAGATAGTGGGTTCGAGCCCCACTGTCGGCAGCCCTGGAGATGGTTTTCCGTTGTTTCCCATTTTCACACCAGGCAAATGCTGGAGCTGTACCTTAATTCAGGACACGGCTGCTTCCTTCCAACTCCTAGGCCTTTCCTATCCAATCGTCGCTATAAGACCTATCTGTGTCGGTGCGACGTAAAGCAAAAAAAAAAAAAAAGATGAGTTGGAAGAAGGAGTATTCAGTGAATATGCCATGAATAAAGGGAACTGATGCTAATACTGCGACAGATGTCGCATTCTGTACACTTTTATGACCTTTACTTTAATGTCACATGGCAGTAAGCTGTACAGCATGCGGACGTAATGATATGTATTGTGCTAGATGTATAATCCAGCTATTCGCAATGAAAAACTCGTGTTTTACATAGATACGTGTATCATTTTCTTCTCTTCTGTAAATTTGTGTTGAGAGAAGTATCAATCGGATATCCTCTATAATTTTCTCTCATGAGCATCTTGTTCAGTTGTTCATAACTGCTACCATGCTTGACATCTCTTAACGTTCCAAACCTTTTTCTTCTTCTTCGTCTCCTTCTTCTTCCATCCATTTTTCCCTCCCTCACCCTCTGTTGAAGACAATTTTTACGTAGTAGTATGTGACCCAACCAGGGTATTTTCCTCTTCCTTACCATATTCATTAGGTGTCCCTTCTCTCCTATTTTTCTTAGCACTTCATCCTTTCTCACTTTATCTGTCCACTTCACTTTTCCCATTCTTCTCCACTACAATATTTCAAAACTTTACAAATACTTTCTTTCTTTTTTTCTTTCTTAATGTCCATGTTTCAGATCCAATTGACACCACACTCCACACAAAACACTTTGCGAACCTCTTTCTTAAAATAATAGGGATTGCCATAGACGTCAAAAGCCCCCTCACCTTTCCGAAAGCTTTTTTTTTCCTTTGCTATTTTGCTTTACGTCGCACCGACACAGATAGGTCTTATGGCAACGATGGGACGGGAAAGGCCTAGGAACTGGAAGGAAGCAGCCGTGGCCTTAATTAAGATATAGCTCCAGCATTTGCCTAGGGTGAAAATGGAAAACCGCGGAAAACCATCATCAGGTCTGCCGACAGTGGAATTCGAACCCACTGTCTCCCGGATGCGAGCTCACAGCTGCGCAATCCTAACCGCACGGCCAACTGGCCCGGTCCGAAAGCTTCTTTTCCCGTAGATAATCTGCTTCTTACTTCTTTGTAAAGCTTCCATTGCATATTAAGAAATTCCCAAATATCTGAATGACTTTACTTGTTCCAGTTTCTTATGGTTTAAAAAAAACATTCGAATAAAACTGGTGGTATTATCAAGCAATGCTTTTCTGAGAGAAGGCAGCTGAATATCATTCCTTACCGTGTACCGGTCTCCTGGGCCTAAAATTATATATGAACACTTGACAAATAATTAATAACTTTTTTCACGCGTACGTAGGGGTCATGTGAAGCCATGTTCGTCATCAATCGCGTAAAGCTGCTGTTCGTTTGTTAACAGGTCAACTGAAGAATGGGCGTGCCATTCTGCGGAAAGCTACAGTTGTATTTCTGAGAGTGCTAATCGTGCTTATCCATAATTGATAAAAGCTTTGGTTGGTATTTCATTTATTCAGTCATTTTATTATCATCATCGTATTATATTTATATTCCGTTTTTCTATCATTTTAAAAATATGAGGTACATAGGTTTAAGATTAATATTTACTGAGTTTAAAATTTATTCACATTCCACTTTACATCATTAACCACTTCACGAAAAACAGGTACTTTAGCCACACCCGTAATATTAAAAGAAGCGTTTTGACAGATAGGGATGGAGGGAGGAGCATTTGCACGTGCCAGTGCACGGTGTTGCCACATTACTTCGCTTCCGGCTCACTTGTTCCTTCGTTCAGACAGCTGTTCTGCTGTACCTAACTCAGAAGTGAGAGGTTTGGCAGCTCCAAGCAACACGACCCGCTCAGCAGGCATATCTCAATGGCAGCCACAGTGGACACAGCCATGTTTCCATGGCAACCAAACCTCCTACTCCCTTATTCCCATCCGGGCAGGCGATAAACTGACCTTCCTCTAAGAAATAATAATAATAATAATAATAATAATAATAATAATAATAATAATAATAATAATAATAATGTTATTTGTTTTACGTCCCACTAACTTCTTTGACGGTTTTCGGAGACGCCATGGTGCCAGTAAATCTACTGACATGAGGCAGACGTATTTGAGCACCTTCAAATACTACCGGACTGAGCCAGGATCGAGTCTGCCAAGTTAGGGTCAGAAGGCCAGCGCCTCAGCCGTCTGAGCCACTCAGCTCGGTCTCTAAGAACTTTCAGAACGCTTCTTTCAGTATTACGGCCTCAGTAACAGGGTTTCCATACGTCCTTGTTTAGCCGGGATCGTACCGGTTTGGAAGCTCTGTCCTTGTGTCCCTCTCGGTTCATAGTTTTGTCCCGGTTGTTATGGTAACCGCTGCTCGAAAATAATTCACACTTTCATTCTTTGTAAATGATGTTGGGGTGTTGACGTATTTTCATAACATTAACATTAACTAGCCAATATCTATATGCATATGTGTTGTTCCTTGTGCACTACTAATGATCAAGAAGATATATACGTCGTGTAGCGACGAAAAAACATAATCAAAGTAATGATGGAATTGTAAGAAGCATATTGTATGAAATAAACGTGGGTAGGCTGTATTGGGGAGACAGTCGCATGTTTTATGCCTGAATACGTCTCTCAGGGTAGTGTGCTAACGAATTAATTTGGCGAATGTTGTCTTTCTCTTGTGATAGTGTTTCTGGTATCTTTCCAAAATACCGAAACGGAGTTGTAAGATAACGGATTAGATTCGAAAAGAATATCCGTTTTTGAAAACACAAACATTGTAAATAAAGGGTACAGATCTCTGCTCATGGTTATGAGAGTATTTAGGGGTTGTAGTAAGGAAGTAAAGGAGAGAGCATATTTGTCTCTGGTGAGACCCCAACTAGAGTATGGTTCCAGTGTATGGGACCCTCACCAGGATTACTTGATTCAGGAACTGGAAAAAATCCAAAGAAAAGCAGCTCGATTTGTTTTAGGTGATTTCCGACAAAAGAGTAGCGTTACAAAAATATTGCAAAGTTTGGGCTGGGAAGACTTGGGAGAAAGGAGACGAGCTGCTCGACTAAGTGGTATGTTCCGAGCTGTCAGTGGAGAGATGGCGTGGGAGAACATCAGTAGACGAATAAGTTTGGGTGGTGTCTTTAAAAGTAGGAAAGATCACAGTATGAAGATAACGTTGGAATTCAAGAGGACAAATTGGGGCAAATATTCGTTTATAGGAAGGAGAGTTAGGGATTGGAATAACTTACCAAGGGAGATGTTCAATAAATTTCCAATTTCCTTGCAATCATTTAAGAAAAGGCTAGGAAAACAACAGATAGGGAATCTGCCACCTGGGCGACTGCCCTAAATGCAGATCAGTAGTGATTGATTGATTGATTGATTGATTGATTGATTGATTGATTGATTGATTGGTGTTAAAAACCCTTAGGGTGCGGGACGCAGACTAAGAATACACCCACGGTATCCCCTGCCTGTCGTAAGAGGCGACTAAAAGGGGCGACCAAGGAATGATAATATTACAACCATGAAACTTCTTGTGATTAGTACCACCACGCGGGGAACATTGTGGGTCGCTTCTACTTGCGCGTAGTATCATTATGTTAGGTACCAAATAGGTTTGTGGTTAGTAGCATGAAGGAGCACCGTGCGGTCAGCCTCCCATAGTGCACTGCCGGCTTTTACAGTACCTGTGATTAGTACCACTATAAGAGCGACACCATGGTTCTGGCTTGCCTATGATTAGTACCCACTATATGAGGAACACCACGGGATAGTACGAGTGCCTGTGGTTAGTACACTTTTGTGATGAACACCATAGGTTTGCGCTGCCTGTAAATGGTGCCGCAATCTGCGAAACACCATAGGTCTGTAATACATGTGCGAATTTCATTACCTGTGAGTAGTACCATAATATGTGGAATACCGCGAGTCTACGCTACTTTTGATTAGTACCGCACCATGACAAATACCATGGTTCTACTTTCCTGGCGATAAGTACCATTATGAGGGGCCGATAACTTGGAATTTGGACCCTTTTAGACTGCAGTATTCAGTATTGTGCTTTAGAAGCAGTCCCTTGGTCAGTGATACTATTGCATTACGTCCATTTCTGTGAATGTGAGGCACTGCGGGTCGGATCCACTCATTGTTTAAAATGCATGTGCATCCATTCATTCTTCGTCCTCACGTTTTGAATTCTGGTCAGTGGAGGATTTTGGACTTCTGATTTTTCATTACATTTCGACCAATTTTGTACCATTAGGGGCCTATGACCTAGATGTTAGGCCCCTTTAAATAACAAGTATCATCATCATCATCATCAACAACATCATCATCATCATCAACATCATCACGAGGTTCCCGCACATTTTATTTCTGGACCATTTTTAAAAGTTGAATTGATGATCTGGGAAAAAGTCTACGTTAAGAAAAATAAACAAGTTCTCATCAATTTTCAATACCCGAGAACCACGACTTAGCTACGAAGTTTGTTTATCTTCCGAAACCGGTACTAGGTGATAATCTTTGGTATTAGTTGAGTCAGAGTGTTTATTTATAATTAAATATTCCAACTGATGATAATGTAATGATGGTGATGAATAAAATTCGTCCATACGTTTGAGAATTCAAAGTGCACCGGTTTGTGCAAAACAAAATATGGTAACCGTAGCTAGTAATCACTAAGGTATTAATTCAGCAATACATTCTTGCATTTAATAAGAATTTACCAATTTGTTCTTCTATGTACTTTATTAATTAGATGACTTTCAATTAAAAAGGAAGGGCCCAGAGAGTGTTGTCCACATAAATACAATTTCCATGAAAAGTTGTATGCATAATATACTTTTAATGTTTGTAAGAACCACATTGTAAGAAATTAAAACGGGTAGGCTGTACTGGAGAGACAGTCGCAAGTATTATGCATGGATACGTCTCTCAGGGTAGGGTGCCAATGAATTCATCCCAAACGACCTCTTGTAGTGTTCACTCGCGAACTCTCAATGTGTCTCAAAATCCGATGATCTCTAAATAGTAGTACAAACTCTGCCGTATCGCGTTTTATAGTTTGGAATACATCAATATACAGGTTCAAATCCATTGGCTCCGTCACAGGCAAGTTAGAGGTGCTCGCCACGTAGCTGACTCACTACGCCATCTCGAACTTCCTTCGCTCTCTGTATCTTCTACATTTCCCACCACTGATAATTCTTGGCTTGTTCTCTTCTTCTCTATGTGCTCTATCGTTTGCTTTGCCTCTGTAACTTCGGGCCAGAAGTCCAAATAGGGTTTTAAGCTCTTCATTGCAAATTTCAAGGAGTGCAAGTGCGCACCTCCTCCTCATTTTTATTCTTGGGCCCGGTAGAATGGGTACTCGATATCCCTGTGAAATTCTATTTCATTCTCTTTTGTGTAGGGATGTTAGACTGTTGAACATAGAAGACAGTGAATACTGTTGGAGTTGTAAAATGTAGGTTGAGACGCTGAGAGGCCTGGAATTTTCTGGAAATAGATTCCTAAGTGTAAATTTTATTAGCATAGATGCTCTTTCTATTCATGTAGAGGTGTTAGTGTAAATATTGAATGGTGCCTTTTGGAGGGCGGTAACATTGTAATGTTTGGAGAGTGGTCTCCTAGATAATTTTGTGTAGCAAAAAGGTGCTCTTAGAAGAGTGTGTATTTTGAATATTCTGTCTCCTGCTGATGTAAAAGAAATTGGGAGGTCTGTCTCCTGGACTGTTCTGAGAAGGAGCTGCAGCGCTCTTGTGGAATGTACAATTAGGGAGCTTCAATCTCAAAGTTGTTAATTACTTGTTATTCGGTTTTCTAATATTGTTACCCAATCTTATGTACTTCTGTATCTGAACTGTAAAGTGTATTTTTTGAAAAGAAACCAAAAAATAGTTGAGGAAAAATATAGCTATAATTTTAAAGTTTTAAATTAATCTTCTGATTGTACGATTTTGACCCATTCATGCCCGCACCTCCCTTCACCTCTGTCCATCATGGCATCCCCGGAACAATTATTATTATTTTTATTATTATTATTATTATTATTATTATTATTATTATTATTATTATTATTAAAAATTACAACAGTCGTATCAGCTCAAAAATATTCACGTCATAACTAGTTTTACTAGGTGAATTCAAACTAGTGAATTCAAACTTAAAAGCATGTTGATCCACATAGATGTGTCGTCAATGTAAAATACTGTAGTGTAGAAAAGCTGGCTGGATATCCCGTTAAGATTCTCATGCTATTACTGACCAGACTAGTGGTGGGGACGGAGCGAGTAGGACTGTAGAGTAACTCGATTCTTGAGGTTACGTGACGTCACAATGGAGCTCTGATTCCACTCGAATACTCCGTACAGCGCTGCGGGTGCTTTCAATAAAACTTCCAGCCAGGCTACCCTCGCAACACCACTGTGCTGTTTTTCAGACTCCAGACTGAGACATCAGTTCCAATTGTATGTTCTATTATACATATATCTTTGTTTAGAGTTGTTACGCTATATTTTATGCAGGTATTTGTAATAAAAAGGAAGAAATAATGCTACGAAAATACTCCTAAGCATGGCAGTATTTTACTAGCAGTCTAGGTAGAAAATCCTCTACTTTTAAAACTTTGCAATCAAATCTATTGTACAGGTGGAGGAACGTCAAATGTATGGAATCACATAAAACGGGCGGATCGTAAGGACATGGTACAAGATACAGTTGCACATCGTGAAAGTAATTCCATTCCTACGTATCGAAGGGACAGTGCAGGAAAAAATACGTTGCGTAGGAGTTTGGCTACTTTTGTGTGCAAGGACATGCAGTCACTGAGGGTTGTAGAGGGCAGAGGATAGCTTAGATACTTTCCAACAGAGCAAAGATGAGCTAGCCGTGCGCTTAGAGGCGCACGGCTGTGAGCTTGCATCCGGGAGATAGTAGGTTCGAATCCCACTATCGGCAGCCCTGAAGATGGTTTTCCGTGGTTTCCCATTTTCACACCAGGCAAATGCTCGGGCTGTACCTTAATTAAGGCCACGGCCGCTTCCTTCCAACTCCTAGGCCTTTCCTATCCCATCGTCGCCATAAGACCTATCTGTGTCGGTGCGACGTAAAGCCCCTAGCAAAAAAAAAAAAAAAAAAAAAAAAGAGATGAGCTAGGCCCACCATAGCCCGAATGGTAGAGTTACCAACGTGAAACTGGGAGGTTGTGGGTTCGGATCCCAGTGGTGTCCAGTTGGCCATTTTTGTTCTGTACTTAACATCTCTTCAACACGTACTAAATGTACGTAATACGACTTAATAGGTTGAAAGTCGATTTTGATTACAATGCGGTCATGAAATTTCAATATTCATTGACTCTTAAGTGAACTTGCTCTTGCTTACCGTGGCGTACCTGCTACATCTGTGCCCGCATAGGAGACGTTTTTATGTGCTGCTCAAATTCTTTCAGACCGAAGGTCGTCGCTTTCTGCAAAACGAGCTGAAACTCTGATATTTCTGAATATAAATTCCTCCTACATAACACCTGTTCCACGCTATACAGGACACTAACGGTACTTCCCATACTGTCTGTGTACAACGTGTTATGTCTGATTTTAATTCATGTCACAAGATGAAGAATTGAGTTCATTTGTATACTTTACTTATTTCCTTTACTGATGTTATCTTAACAGATTTGCTATTTAACTCCTTACCACAATGAATGTTTGACATTATATGAGTTTAGGCATGTTTCAAAGACCTAGATTTCGCTCCGTCAATTATCACATTATGGAATACGGTACGTTTATCCATATGCATTAATATTTATTTTATTTTATTTTATTTATTTATTCATTTGTATGTTTATTTCTTTATTTATGTCCACTTGACACCCCTTATAGTAAGCACAGATTTCTAGGTACACCGTTGGTTATGTTTTAAATTTATATTACATTATAAAAATTGTGTAAATAACCAACAAGAGAAAGTACGGAGCATAGTACCACTGATAATAGTTTATAAATGTAAACTGTAGCTTAGAAAAAGCAAAGTCACCTTCGTACAGGCCATGAAGGCCCTTGGAGGAGTGGAAGGTAAAGGCTTCCACCATTCTCAACCTCGCCACGTGATGGGGTGGAGTGGTTAGCTCTACGCCCAGCCACCTTTGCCCCCAGGAATTAACCTGGTACTCATTTTTGGTGTAGGCTGAGTGAACCTCAGGGCCATATGCACCTCCGGAAGTGGAAATCTCGTTTCTAAAATTTTTACGACTTCCTGACGGGGATTCGAACCCACGTCCTTCCGGGCGAACCGAGCACGCCTTTACCGCCTCGGCCAGGCAGCCCCTGCTTAGAAGATCACTATAAAGTTTAAATTTACCGCTATAAAGTTGTATTCGGTACTGTACTCGGTTTAACCGAGTAATGACGTCACAGTACTTGCTCTGAAACGAACCGATCCGTCTCCACCACTAGACCACACGATCGGCTTCGAAGGCAGAGTGTGCTTAGTGGCGCTTAGTGGCTGTGAACAGTATGTTGTTAGTAGCGGTTTCATATAAAATCTTGTCTTTTTTCTGTGCCATAAATATTTCAATATTTTCACGGGTATTTAACTCCATAATTACCTTTAAAGATGAACTTGCCTTGAAATTTATGTTTGCTATTATAAATATGTTCTGCGAAAGCTGAATATCTGTTATAATTTATTGCCTTAAAATGTTCTTGGTATCGTTGAGTTCTACTGTTTTATATTTTTTTAAACAACAGTTCAAGGTCTAGCGTTTAGTTTCAAAAAATATGTTATTTGTTTCTTCATTTCTACAGTTTATATTACCTGGGCTCTATTTTACATTGACACATCTGTGTGGATCGAAGTGTTTTAAATAAGTTTTAATTCACTAATGATGCACCTTAGTGTCCAAAATCTAGTTATGAACTGAATATTTGTGAGCTGATACGACAGTTGGATTTTATTAATAATAATAATAATAATAATAATAATAATAATAATAATAATAATAATAATAATAATAATAATAATAATCTGAATAATAATTTGAAAAGACGCAATTTATGGAAGAAACTAAATCAAGATTCGACAATCAACCATTAATCATCAAATGTGGAATAATTTCCCAAGTAGACAAATTCAAGTATCTAGGTGAAATTATTCAGCCAGCAGGGTTAAATCAGGAAGCTAACAAAGAAAGAACTGCTAAACTGCAAAGGGCTTACAAAATCACATGGAACAGATACAACAAAAGATGTATATAAAAAATATGCAAAATTACTACACTACAATACAGTCATCAAATCAGAGGCACTTTATGCATCTGAAACACTGATCATTGGCGGCAGGTCACAAATGAAAAGCGTTGACAAACAAGAGAGGAAAATTCTCAGAAAAATCCTAGGACCAAAGTTCGAAAATGGAATTTGGATGAAAAAGAAACCACACGAAATTTTTCAATTCACAGAAACAATCACAGATGCCATCAGAAAGAGACGACTACAATTCTACGGACACCTACACAGAATGGATAACAACAGGCTGACAAAGAAATTCCTAAATCTAGGTCTAACCCTGAAAACCCGCAACAATTGGTTAGCAGAAATTCATGATCTACAAGAAATGGGTATTGAGGACGAAACCATTCAAGATAGAATGAAATTTAGAAGCTTAGTAAACGAACATAAATTTGCAGAGAAACCAACAAGAAAAAATACAGGCTGGACAGAAACACGCAGAAAAGAATACAGTGCAAAAATGAAGAGATATTGGGAAGAAAAGAAGAAGAAACATTGTGCAAAATAAGTTCAAACGCGCTCCACAGCTGGGCACAACGAATCAAAAAAAATTCTCTGCGAACGTCCTACCAATATGCATTTCCTAGTTACTGTTGTGACATACTGATGTGTGTATGTCCCTGTAAAGGGTGGCAAAAAATTTCAGAAATTTTCATACGAAATAGTACCATATGCAATATTTGCCATTTACCTGTTAAAATGCTGTGTAATTGGAGTTGTTTGAGCTATAGATGATTTCAGACTAATTTTGGGATATGTCATGAGCGCTTCGCTGCAACGCAAGCTGTAAATTTCTTTGTCAAATTCACTCCGTTGCCCTAAGATGTGTTGGTCGACTTACTGGGAAGGCATTCTAGAGCTGGAGCGAAGTTATAGACATATTCACACAAAGTTTTATAGTCCGCCAATACACGACTTATAACTGTATAACATATCTGTAAATATATCACTTAACAAACAAATAATAACATGGTTTGTTCTACAAGAACATACTCAGATCGAATCACTTTTATCCTGCGCATATATGTACAATTTCGTTTACGTTGTGTACATTTTTCAGTTATGTTGAAATGGTCATGTCATGAAGAGACAAAGAATATGAATGTATAGGGAGTATAATGTAAGACTCCATAGCAGAGTACCGAGGAATAGGAGTGCAGAGAAGCGGTGACAGCGAGCGCAGTGCCCGTAATGGCGAACGAGGGTAATCGTCTTAAAGAAACGGCATGATTGCGCCTATATAAACTAAACGAAACTAACTCATCAGCTATATATACTCGGAATAAATAAATAAATAAATAAATAAATAAATAAATAAATAAATAAATAAATAAATAAATAAATAAGTTCGTATCTACGATACTGTCGTAAATAAGATTCATTAGGCCATTGCAAAATCTAATTCTTACTATGAAATCCGTAGGCGGTATGTTATTGAATGAATGAGGCTGGATAGGTGGTAAATACAATCATTTTGTTGCCATAAGAGCTGACGAATGTGAAATACCAGTTTCCTGATTTACTGTCCGAAGCGACTTATGTGGACTGACTTTCAGTCATCCCTGTAGATATATCTTCTACCCTCTGGCGTGTGAGATTTGTTCTCTTTCCCTGTTTCCTTTTATTAGTTAACGGAACCTGTACTATGTCACTTGTGAACGAGTTGTTACACGAAATGTTTTGATGGTACTGTCGAAGGAGGACACTGTCTACGGAATTTTTGAAGACACATTTTAACTGGTTTGTTCCCCGTGTGCAAATAACATTCGACCAAAGATATTCTCTGCACTGTAATGTACGATGATAACTTCAAAAATCACCTTAAAATTCCAATAGTTGCTAGTGAACTGAGTAAGAGTAACTAAGTGTCTGCTGTGTCAGCTATTAGCACTTCTTATCACGCCAAGCTTGACACAAGCCATATAGGTTGGCTTGGGGATTCCCGCGGTCTGTGACCAGAATTGCAAAGTCTTAAAATGTACTCCTATTATCCGTTTTTTCCACTTTGGTAACTTAGATAACATTTTCTGTATTTATCAAAACCAGCTTCCACTGCGTTACTTTCCAGCGAAACAGTTGTAGCCAAACGCCATTAGGTGTTAAAAGTTTCCTTATATTTTAACTAGAAGAAAAAACTAGAAAAAACTGTAAAGCAAACAAAAATTAGAATGGGATCCCAAGAGGAGAAATGTAGAGGATCATGAACAAGAGGAAAAACACATTTGTAGGGGATTTTAAAACTTCTATCCGCACAAAAACTTGTCCTGGTAAATTGACCCTACAGCTTCCCTCACCAATGAAAAGTCTATTCATTTTGAAGTTGTGGTTTTTTAAAATACTTTCTTGAACACTGTACGAAACATTGCTGTATTGAACTACCTAACCTACGATATAATATTAAGATTTTATTCACAAGAAATGATTAACAAACATCCAAAAACAAACTGAACACTATGCGCCAACAAGCAGCCACTGACTAGCCTTACACATGAATCGAAACTCGCCCAGAGAATAAGTAAACGTTACAATCACCTTTGTGCTGCACCTCATACCTTCATACCTTACTTTACTGATATCGCATTTACGGAGCTCGATAGCTGCAGTCGGTTAAGTGCGGCCAGTATCCAGTAATTGGAAGATAGTGGGTTCGAACCCCACTGTCTGCGGTCCTGAAGATGGTTTTCCGTGGTTTCCCATTTTCACACCATGAAAATGCTGGGGCTGTACCTTAATTAAGGCCATGGCCGCTTCCTTTCCATTCCTAGGCGTTTCCTATTCCATCGTCGCCATAAGAACTATCTGTGTCAGTGCGACGTAAAGCAAATAGCAAAACAAAAATGATATCGCATTCCTTACGATGTCGTAGATCAGTCAGTTGTGACTGGTTAGTATTCTCTATGCCTAACATGACGTGTAGAGAGATGGCACCTCATGTAACGGAGGATTTCCAGAGCATTTCTTTCTAGCTTATCTTTGATTCGTGTGATCTCTGATCTGGGGATAATGGCTTGGATAAAAAATATGGAGACGTTAGTCTACGAGATGATTTTCATCTCATATAAATGGTATTTCAAAAAGATTCATACTTTTCCTTGCATCGTTCTCTCAGTTCAGAGCCAATGGATATGATTGCTTAGAATCAATGCAATTTATTTCCTCAATCTCCAAGTATTTATCCTATTTGTCCTTCCTTGGCTTGCCATAGTTACGCTGGGTTTGTTTATTGAGAGATCCCTGTTCTGTGTATTATTCTTTTATTTATTTTCTGCAGACATATTTCAGTGTCCTTCCTTTTTCTTCATGCTTGCTATTTATGTTATCATTCCCACGTTGAGCGAAAGGTAGCAGTGATCCGATTGCGTGTGATGAGTTTGTTTGTGGGTTTTGATTGGAGACCTTTAATTTCTTTTCGGCTTCGACGTCTTCATGTGCGATATGAATGCATGTCATACGGCGTGTAAATTATTTTGGTTATGGTGTCGACTGGGTGGGCCAGGCCTATTTGCGGTGACCCAGATATCTGATCTGTGCTCTCAGATCAAACTCACGAATCATCAACTGATTCTTCTCATGCTGTTACGATTCTTATCGTAACGTGTCTTGATGTATTATTTATTCGTTCTGCTTCACGAATTTTGTCTCAGAATGTGTGTGGGTGTACTATGGTTATCGGACCTGTGTTATTTTTCAGTATCTTACGGATATTTGCTTTTATCATCATCCTTATTTTACCTCGCTATTGTTTCCGGCTTGCTCAGCCGACTTACATGCTTATTTCGGGATTTTACTCTTATTTTACTTGTTTCATTTGACTCATCTTTATTTGTTTCCGTAACTATGGCAACTCCTTTATAACCTTCTTGTGTTCCATATTTGTTTTCCTTTCTGCTTCACTGGCGTTTTCGATTTCTGGGGTACAGTCTCTTTGGAGGTTGGGAGCTATGTTTCTTTTTTTTTTAAAGGCCTTGACTTAATCTGGGGAACCGTGATAATATTTTCCTTGTGTGAAAGCTGTTATCTTCACCCCTTTATTGTACCCATGCCGGGCATATCAGGGCAACAATTACATAATTCGGCTTCACAAACAAATGTATAAATGGAATTCGTGGATGAGAACCTTCGGAAATCACTTCCCGGGGCTCGAAGCCCCATCCTCCCTACTTTCATTGCGTTAACGGCTAAAGCTCAGAAGCATACGGGTAATGGAATGTTCATAAAAGATAAATGGGCACTACATTAAATATAACGAAAGTAGGGTTCTCTATAATATAAGAGGAATACTGTTGTATAGAAGAACAGGTATACAGGAACACAACTATATTTTATTGCTTCAGATAGTCTTAATAACATATATACATACATTCAAATAAAATTTTCCTCGAAGCAGTATGAAAATTATAAACAGTTAACGTTGCTTGAAGACTGAAGTTCCAAAAAATGCACACTTTATATACATATATACATGAATTTATCTTGATGCGAAAGTCCATTGAAAAGCTAGAGTTCTTGATAGTTGAAAATCATCTGCTCTATACCGTCACAAGTGTAAACAGTAGCGAAAGCTTGCACTAATAGAATATTAGTTGTTTCTGTAACTTGTCAGGAACTGACATTGAAATGCATAATTAGTAGAATACTAATTGATGTGATTGAGCCTAGATGGGACTGAGGGAATACTGTCATCGGGCTCGACGTGGCTGCGGAAAACGGGAGCGGAGGCAGTAACCCGAGGTGAAACCTCAAACACTCAGAATCAGTCCACCTATTCGAGACCTTTTTAAGAGGGATAGCCTCCGTGTTCGACATTCGGCGTAATCTGGTGCTGGGCACTGGCAAGTCCTCGCCTGTGGCTGGAAGGCAGCGCCTTTATATAGCTGGCTGATGTAACAGGCAAGCGCAGTGCAGACGTCTCGTAGAGTCGAGAACAATCAGGCTGTTGCGTGCGCGGAGCAGGCGGCGCAGAGCGAGGAGCGCGAAGGACACACGACACCCTCCCCTCCCAATTACGCCGGTACGGCGCGAAGCGGCGGCGGCGTTGACGGCGGCAGCGATGCTGGGCAGGAGAGTCGGCCGTCTCTATCGTGTTGTCTGGAGCCGGGACTGGGCGAGTGGAGAAGAATCTTCCTGAAAGGAACCCATATGAATTAAGTGATCTAAAGCTCGTTCAGCAATAGACTTGGCAGGTTTAACAATACAATCAATAGTAGGATATGGACGATATCGGAGGCGTATCTGGTCCTGGTGGCGGCAGATGCGTTTCTCAGCAGTCTGAATCTCGTAGAGACGATGACCTAAGGTGCGGCAGATGACACCAGGTAGCCAGAGCGGATTGGACTTGAAGGTGCGAATGTAGACCTTGTCGATGACATTAAACTTCGTTGGAGAGTGCTTCGGCTGGGCAGGAAGAGGCTGCAACAGAGAAAGTAAAGTTCTGTGAAGGCGTCCATGGAGCTTTTGAGCGGCAGTTACATTGTCAGCGCCGGGCAGAGTTTTATAATTTCCTACTAGCTGTAACAAGGCTTGCTCTTTACTTCCTGAAGATACGGCTTTCTTCATACTTTTCTTAAAAGTTTGCACAAAACGTTCAGCTTCACCATTAGATTGAGGGTGAAAAGGCGGTGCTAGGATGTGCCGAATACCATTATATGTACAGAAGTTCTGGAAAGCAGTAGCAGTAAATTGCGGTCCATTGTCGGAAATTAGCAGTTGAGGTAAGCCTTCAGTTGTAAATATCTTCTGAAGTGCACGAATGGTAGCTTCTGTAGTAGTAGTAGAATGCATGCCAACTACGTAGGGAAAGTTAGATAGAGAATCTATCACGATGAGCCACATGGAGTTGAGAAAAGGTCCAGCGAAGTCGATGTGTACTCGTTCCCATGGAGAAGTAGAAGGAGGCCATGAAGCGAGGTCAGAGGACGGGGCGTTCTGATGAATTTGAAATTGTTCACAATGGCGGATGAGCTTTTCTATGACGGTGTCAATACCGGGCCAATAGCAGTGTTGACGTGCAAGTTGCTTAGTGTGGGATATGCCCCAATGACTTTGATGTAACAAGTCGAGAACTCGTTGTCGGAGACTCAGTGGGATAACCACTCGGAAGAGAGAGCCTGTCTCTAAGAGTATAACTCCGGCACGAGTCGTGAGACGATGCTGAAGACGATGATAAGGCGCTAGGCTGGAAGGGAGTTTGTTCTGAAGAGGCCAACCGTTGCGTATGTAAGTTCGTACTGTAGCAAGCGTATTGTCCTTATCCGTTGCTTTAGAGATGCAGGTAGCGTCAATGGGAAAGCTGGATACAGTGTCTTTGATTTCGATGTCCAACTGGAGACATTCTGATTCCTGGGAATCGAAGGTGGTGTCAGGACCCACTGGTAAGCGAGAGAGGGCATCAGCATTACAATGCTGGGATGTGGCACGATAGGCGATCTGATAGGAATAATCAGAAAGGAATATGGACCATTTTTGAAGTTTACGGAGCGAATGCTCAGGGATCTTATTACCAGGATGGAATAAGTATACAAGAGGCTTGTGATCAGTAATGATCAGGAAATGGTTGCCATAGAGATATTCGTTGAAATGGCGAATACGGCTAACGCTTCTTTTTCAATCTGAGAGTAACGACGTTGATGCTCGTTGAGTGTCTTTGAAGCGAAAGCAATAGGACGTTCTTGTCCGTGACGATCCTTCTGCGAGAGAACGGCGCCGATTCCATAATCTGAGGCGTCCGTGGCGAGCGTGAGGAGCTTGCCGGGCTGAAAGTGAGTGAGTTTGACAGCTTGAACAAGGGATTTGTTGATAGCTTACCAGGCATGTTAGCATTGCGGAGACCACTGAAATTTAACACCTTTCTTGCGTAAGGTGTTCAACGGAACTGCAACTGAAGCGAAGCGTGGAATGAACATGTTATAATAGTTCGCTTTGCCTATGAAAGATTGGAGCTGCTTGATGTTCTGTGGTGCAGGCATGTTGACGATGGCAGAGACATTCCGTTCACTAGGTCGAATGCCGTTCTTATCGAGGATATGACCTAAGTAGTGTACTTGCGGTTGAAAGAAAGTGCATTTATCTAAGTTCGCGCGGAGACCATATTCTTTCAATTTAGTGAGAAGTAAGAGCAGATTATGGAGATGTTCTTGATGATCTTTGCCAGTCACCAGAATGTCATCAAGGCAATGCGCACAACCAGGAATGGAGGCGGTGAGCTGCGCTAAATAGCGCTGGAAAATAGCAGCTGATGAAGAGACGCCGAAAGGGAGACGCTGGAGCTGGAGCAGGCCAAGAGGAGTATTCATCGTGAGAAATTGCTTGGATTCGTCGTTTAAAAGTAGCTGTAGATATGCTTCTTTTAGATACACTTTAGAGAAAAATTGACCACCTGCTAAACGGCGAAATAATTCTTCCGGACGGGGAATTGGAAAGACGTCGGTTTCAATCTGTGAGTTGACCGTAGAGCGAAAATCACCACAAAGGCGTACCTTGCCATTGGGTTTCTTAATGACGACCAAAGGAGTAGCCCATTGACTGGAAGTAACAGGGACCACTATACCGGCTTCTATCCATCTGTTTAACTCGTCATTAACTTGGTCTTGAAGTGCAAGTGGAATAGGACGGGCTTTGAAAAAGCGAGGCTTGGCTCCTGATTTCAGCTGTATGTGAGCAGTGTAGTCCTTGGCGGTGCCTAGTGTAGAGTCGAAGACTTCAGGAAATTGCTCCAGTAGATCCGTAACATCAGAGGTACGTTGCAAGGTAGAGACTACATTGACGTTGTCATGAATTTGGAAGCCGAATAAATTGAAGAGATCCATGCCAAGAATATTACAAGCTGTGTAGTTGTTGACTACTAGTAAGGTAATGAATTTCTGAATACCCTTATATCTGGCTGGAAGAGTGATCTGGCCCTTGATATCAATCTTCCTCTTGTTAAACGTAACAAGCTGCATGTCAGCCGGAGAGCACGAAGGTGAGCCAGTATCTAACTGAAATTCAATAGAGCGATCAGAGAAAGAGAGTGGAACTAGTATCTTGCTGGAATTCTTGGTAGGCAGAATGAGATTGATCTGATCTATTTCCATGTCCTGTCGGGGCTGAGTATTAGGCTTTCATGTCGAAGAAGTCTTGGCAGGGCGGAGCGAACTGTTACAGACTGTCTTGATGTGCCCTATTTTATGACAACGATCACAAGTGGCTTTGAAGAAACGGCAGTCACGGCGCTCGTGATGTTTGAAACATCCTCTGCAGGAAGGCAGGAGGTGAGACGTCTTCTGAGCAGCAGGCTTTCTTGGAGAAGAGCGAGAGGGAACCTGGCGAGAACGCTTGGCAGAAACCGATTTGCTGGGGCGGTTCGAAGGAGCAGACGACTGGCGGGCAGGGTGCGAGATTTGAGCGACCTCATGTTTATTGGCAATTTCCGCGGCAGTCTTGGTAGTGAGTTCATATACAGTAGCTACAGGGCTTAAATTTTTCCAGTAATTCACACTTCGAATTGCCAACTGAACTCAGAAATAGAGCACGTTGTCGCTTTTCGTCCGTGATTGAATGGCAGATGAAGTGTTGCTGAAGGTGGGCGTAATAGGCTGACCATTCTTCGTGAGCCAGGTCAAAAGCAGAAAATGTTGGGACGGCTGTGGGCTGTGCAGAAGCAGAAAGAGCTTGTATAGCTGTAAGCAATGCTGTTTGTTGTTGTTGCATGAATTGTTGTTGCTGCTGTTGTAAAGCTTGTAAGATAGCAGCGAATTGCTCCGTCGTAGCCATGGTGTGCAGCGCGCGAGAGAGAATAACTTATGAAGCAGCGTGTACTGAGACTGACTGACAACCTGACCTTCACGCGAGCAGCTGGGAGTGAGAGAGAGAGCTTGGCGTGCACCGAACAGGTGTTGGAAGAGGGCGAGCCGTGAAAAGGAAGCAGACTCTCCGTAGTTCGACGGAGTCGTAGCGAGGTAGAATTGTGCTGGATAAATGCGAACTGTTGGCAGAGTGCTGTTGGTCCCGATGTGCTGGTTATAGTACTGATGACGTTGTTTACTTCTTCGCCGAATTTGTGTGGGAAGTGAGGTACGTAGTACTGTGTGTACCTTGTCGCCAATTTTAAATGTAATTGGCGAGGTCTGCGCGTTAGTTTACCTCGTCGCCAATTTTAAATGTATTGGCGAGGTCTGCGCTTTAGTTTACCTCGTCGCCAATTTTAGTTGTGTTGTATACAAGAACAGGTATACAGGAACACAACTATATTTTATTGCTTCAGATAGTCTTAATAACATATATACATTCAAATAAAACCTTCCTCGAAGCAGTATGAAAATTATAATCAGTTAACGTTGCTTGAAGACTGAAGTTCCAAAAAATGCACACTTTATATACATATATACATGAATTTATCTTGATGCGAAATTCCATTGAAAAGCTAGAGTTCTTGATAGTTGAAAACCATCTGCTCTATACCGTCACAAGTGTAAACAGTAGCGAAAGCTTGAACTAATATAACACTAATATAATATTAGTTGTTTCTGTAATTGTCAGGAACTGACATTGAAATGCATAATTAGTAGAATACTAATTGATGTGTTTGAGTCTAGATGGGACTGAGGGAATACTGCCATCGGGCTCGACGTGGCTGCTGGAAACGGGAGCGGAGGCAGTAACCCGAGGTGAAACCTCAAACACTCAGAATCAGTCCACCTATTCGAGACAACTTTTTAAGAGGGATAGCCTCCGTGTTCGACATTCGGCGTAATCTGGTGCTGGGCACTAGCAAGTCCTCGCCTGTGGCTGGAAGGCAGCGCCTTTATATAGCTGGCTGATGTAACAGGCAAGCGCAGTGCAGACGTCTCGTAGAGTCGAGAACAATCAGGCTGTTGCGTGCGCGGAGCAGGCGGCGCAGAGCGAGGAGCGCGAAGGACACACGACAAATACATTAACCTTATTAAATGAGAAGAGTTTTGTTCCTAATATTTACTAAACATTTTATTAAACTGATAGTACCACACGACAAATACATGAGATAATGCCATATTATTACACATAAAAACAAAAATCAATAGTAAAGCAATCATTTGTATACAGTATGCCTCAACGTCTTTGTCAGTTCGTACACTGTTGTAGTTATCGCTTGGCATACTTTAAATCAGTTTATTAGCGCGCACTAATACTACATACGCATTTCACATACGCAAGTTTATTTATCTCAGAGCAATGAAACTCGACGGTATCTATTATTTGAACGGACTGACCACAAGATCAGGATGGCACTCTCTCATTAAATCATATTATTAGTTAGCTGTCATGGTTGTGGAATTTATGCATATTAAATTAAGACATTTTTCCTCGCACGAGATTACATCGTCGCATATAGAACACATGGTCTATTTGACCACATCAATTACATATTATACTGAACACATACACGTATCCTGGGTTTAGCTGACCCTGTTATATTCGAAGAGGATTAACACAACGTTGGTACCCTACCCATCACCATAAATACTTGAGAATACCGGAAATACATAAATACATTACACAGAGAAATATTAAACATATAACAAACAATATCTCTTGAAGACATGGCCTAGTCAAGCTATATGGTATCAGGTTAAATCCATCGTTCTGACGCGCGTCGAACCCACGTTCTCCAGCTCACGAGGTACAAAATATGAAACTCGTATCACAATGTAATTTGATAAATAAAAATTTGGAGAAATACGTCCTTCGCAGAATCATAAAATTATTAACGCTACTCATAATGTATCATTAGCATGGGATTGATATTGCATTGGTGAAGGAAGAAAACTTACAAAGGCAAATGTTTGAGAACTCTTGGAGACGACTCGGTCCACCGAACAAATCCCTTACATCATAAATCTGTCTCTCTGGTAATGGCCAGTGCCCTACCTTGTGGCCACAAAGACACTTTCTACTTCTTTCTTTCTTTCTTTCTTTCTTTCTTTCTTTCTATCTTCTCATCTTGGCTCGTTTCCAAGTACACATTTATTTAAGAGTCGCCAATTCTTATTTCTTATTATTCCGCTCTTATACAGTCTGTTTCAATACATCGCGACAGCCATCATTTTTCTAATTCTTTTTCATTCCGTAATCTCAAACATTTTACACGTTTCATCTTCCCCATTGTCACGCTACTGCATCTCAAATCCATTTTATTAATTTATATAGAAGAATCTATTCCCACAAGTCATTTAACTAATTCCATATTACTCGCGTACTATATAATTCACAAATTGCACCTCGGCTTGAAAATCTCCAATGATCATATATTTATTATATGAGATTTATAAAATACATGCATCACCCTGTGAAGCGAACACACAGTATATATTCAAATTATTATGAATATCCTTACCAGTTATTAACATTACGAAGAAATTATAAATTTGGCTGAAGTGCCATTCTCTCTTAAAACATATGGTTCACACGCACAAAAATTTATGGTATCTGTGTACTAATTCATGCAAATAAGCCCACTGAAATATTAGTGATTATCCTTAAATCACAGAAGAAATCCTAATTAAATTAATAAAATAATCTTTCCCAGTCACACGTGTATAGTGTTCCCTATATTTAATATTATTAATTACATAAATTAAACAAAAATTTTATTTACATATTAAAGTTGATATCGACATGCAAATCTCGTGGTTTAATATATTTGAAAAAATGTACGTATCGAAACTGCGTGTGGTTTGCTGCCATCTCGAGGGTACATCTGGGATTTTTAGACCTTCATGACGACAGCTCCACTATTAAATAGTCCTTAGTTCCTCTTCCTCATTATACCATCCATATCTCAAATTGTGGTCTTCTACTGTTGGAATCTCGAGACGTTCCCTGATGAGATGAATGCTGACACGTAGGCGCGATTCTCGTTGATTCCAATTCTAGGTCCGACGATCTCTCGCGAACATACAGGCAAAAATGGGAAATTAGTTAATGAACACTGTTTATGTGTTTTCAAAGAACCTACTGGTGATTAGATCCACTTATAAATTCAAATGGACTAACCCGAATAGCAGTAAGTTTGTATAAATCACTATTCATTTCCCCTTTAATCACACAGTCTGACTAATTGTTACCACGAGTGTCCATGGAATATGCAAGCGTTTTTCTTATCACGAACACCGTTTTTTTTAATTTACTGAGCGTTACTCACTGTTTAAATACCTCAAAACCGGCCAGTATTAATTACTGAATATAATCGACTGTCTCACTGCTAAACAACCTGATGCGTTTGCCCGTTTTCTGATGATTGCATCATAAGCCGTCACTGAAGTCGCCGATGTTTAAAGGATTAAATGTTGAAATAACACCTCTATTAATCACCACTGTACTTTATCTCGTACCACACGGTTTATTTCGCGATATTTACACCGCGATGATATGTTTTTCCTCGACACAGCACTTCACACACTGATATCCATAGTTCATAACAGACACGTAAGTACCGCGGCTGCACAAATTATAATGGGATCCTGCATATAGGTTCGGGTTTTATTAAGAGTATGTGGGCTGAGTGGTCGGAGAGGTGGTAAACCTCGCCCGTAATCGAGATTCGGCTCCGGTAAACGTAATCTTTCAGCGAAGTGAAAGCAGTCAAATTATAGCTTCTGACCCCTGTTTTATACTGATCTAGTTTTAAGTCCATACGATCAGCAGATCGTTCACAATCTCAAAAGAATCTTTTTATAAATTCAGACGTCATGGTTCATCTCCTAAGTGCTCCCACTTTTTTCCTCTTGTTGCCAAATTTTAGCACTCTGCTTCAGTCTGCGCACCACTACATGACATGCGTCATTACCGATCCACTATTAAAATATTGCGTTTATATGCATCAAGACTTTGCATTACATACGTCGGTTCGAATGAGACCTAACTTATACATTTCCATAGATTATCTCAGACAAAGGTGTTCTTCTTTTTCTTCTTTTTAGTTAAATATGGTGAATTGGCACCAATGAATGCGGTGTTGAATCAGTAAGGATTTTTACTTCTTGGGGGTTAACACATCTTAATTCACCCCTCTCTCTGACAAAATACATTTTCACGCGTAGCGTCATCTCTCCTCCTCTCTCGCACGGAGTGAGAGCGCAATATCTAGGTTCCGCGATAATACGCTATCCTTCTCTCGATACAGCACAGAAAACTGCTCCCTTCGAGCCTGCGTATCGCAACTCGTGTCCCGGTTCGGAACGTAAACTGCTAATTACGACATTATATGTCGCAGAATAGTGCTAAGAACGACATATATGATTGACTAAACCTCCTAACATGCCTATGGCATGGTGATGAACGGTTACATCATGACATCTGGTCCTTAAGAAATAAATACTTAGGATTACGTTTTAATTACCACTGTCTGGTAATGATGGAATATAATTGCATCACTTTTAATGATACCTCTGTTGCGACAGTGTAAAATTTCATGGGATCCAGTTTTATGAGTCAAACGACTCAATTACGATTGTAATATATTTACGAACTATGTATGTGAGTATTCGACTCCCTGTGTTTCCCCATTTTGCTTGTTATATGCACATATCTTATTCTTTTCTTGCTAAGCTTATGTTATGAAAACATTCGTTTTAATTGACCTCTGCTCAATGTTATTGTATCTCTGCTTTGGGTGCGTGCCTTTTACACTTTTTTTCTCTAGTCTAAGAGTCTCGAATTTAGCTCCTGGCAGTTTCTAGCCAGTTTTGATCGACCCGGAGTAAATAGGCAGGTAGGTAGGTTTGTAGGTAGGTGGTGTGCCTTGAGCCTACAACATAGTAGATCACCGGTCAAAATTATTCTGAAAACTGAACATGAAAATTAAAATTTTTCATATAAGTGAGAATTGGCCTCTGCAAGACGTCCAATTTTAAATTAACAAAGAAAATCAGGACTCAAAACATACACCTTTCCTACAAAGTAATTAAAAACATTTTTTTAACTTTTCTCTCATAATCGACCCTCAAGGCACGGTAAAATAATATTGACGTGGTTTCGCAATGGACATGAAACTGATGCAAGAATTATAAACCGTCTGCATTCTGCTAGCTAACTATGTACTCTACGTAACATCACAGTACTGCAATAAGAGGAATTGAAAAATGTTTAACATGTTAATTTTGTTGCTAAGGCCGGGCTGAGTGGCCAACTTGGCAGGTCCCATCCTGGCTCAGTCCGGTGGTATTTGATAGTGCTCAAATACGTCAGCCTTGTGTCGGTAGATTTGCTGATACGTAGAACAACTCCTTCGTGACTAAATCCCGGCACCTCAGCGTTTCCGAAAACCATAAATGTAGTTAGTAGCAAGTAAAGTCAATAACGAGAAAAATAACTATTATTTTGTTGCTAGGGGTAGGAACTTACTGCTTTGTAACGGACTAAGAGATTAATACGTATATTTTACATGTTTTTCCTTTTCCAAGCATATTGGCACGATTTTGCTAAGTCTAACCTATTTTTATTATGTAAAAAGGCACCATGAAGTTTCGTGCTCGTAATAAGAGACCTTGGTATCCAATTTTGATAATCTCTTTCTTTTTAGGTTTGATCCTGAATCCATTCTCTACAGCTCCTTTAAAACGCGATGACAATTCATAATTTAACTCAAATTTAGTTTTCGCGATATTGCGTATAACAGAGTTTTTCAAACCAGTAGGTCATTCGGAGTAAATACGTTAACTAGAGGTTGTTAGTGAAAGTGATAAAAGTCATAAATACTGTAATAGTGCTCCCAGCACATAACCTTGAGGACCTCCATAAGTGACGCCAGTCCAGGAAGGTGAACTATTGCCCATAAACACTCCCTGATACCTATTTCTAAGGTAAGAATTGAACTATTGCACTGTTCTGTTAGCCATGTTGAGGTCTCTGAACTTCGCAAACGACGATATCATGATAGTCAATTACTCTAATTAATCGAGAGTTACTTTAGTGTTTTCCATAACACTTCTAATGTCTTCCGTGAGTTCAAGAACGGTTTTTAGTAATAACCACTGAGGAGAACGCGTAATCTTCGTTTATGGATAATGATAATAAAACTAATACATTGTCTTTGATTCTGACCTGATATGGGCTTCATGATGTATAAACGTAATATTAAAGCCCACATTCTGCTGCTTCAGCAGAATGATTTCCAGGTAATTAACCAATAAAAGTGACGCTTGACGCATGTGCTACCCTCCAACTGTCTGTCATGGCAAAACAGATGGAGACATATACAAGCGTTGTGAAACATGTGTTACCACGTTCGCATTGTAATTTCCAACCAAAACACAATAAATTAGTTGATGTTCTACATATTACAACTCTGGACAGCGTGCAGAGGCTTAAATAACACTGTCATCGTGAGTGACAGACTGGAGTTTAAAGCACTTTGGACACGCGTACAGCTGAGAGGTCAAAATTATATTTAAGATATATTTCAACACTATTACTTTTCCTGCACGGAATGTAGGGACTGTAGTTGGAGATGAATATGAATGTATCTTGAGAGGCGTGACCGTAAATAAAAATAAATAAATAAATAAATAAATAAATAAATAAATAAATAAATAAATAAATAAATAAATAAATAAATAAATGTGTTTAGACAGGAATGTAGTATTTCATAGTTATTGTTTATGATTTGTATATGGATATTTAATGAAAGTATAAAGATGGCGGAGATTGATTCAGCTGTGTTGAAATGTAGCCAGAAGCTTAGCATATGCTGAAAACGTAATGTCAACGTCAGACTTTGCTGAAAGATTGAAATCTAATATATTGGAGCGTGAAAAGGTTCACAGAGAGTATGATATGAAACATTTCCACGATTAGAGAGATTTCAGTGGGGACGGAACGTAATGGGATTGAATGGTAAATTCCAAATGGGACGAGTGGAACATTTTAGTTTCTTAGGATGAATGAATGAATGAATGAGTGAGTGAATGAACGAATGCATCAATCAATCAATCAATCAATCAATCAATCAATCAATCAATCAATCAATCAATCAATCAATCAATCAATCAATCAATCAATCAATCAATCAATCAATCAATCAATCAATCAATCAATCAATCAATCAATCAATCAATCAATCAATCAATCAATCAATCAATCAATCAATCAATCAATCAATCAATCAATCAATCAATCAATCAATCAATCAATCAATCAATCAATCAATCAATCAATCATCTGCATTTAGGGCAGTCGCCCAGATGACAGATTTCCTACCTGTTGTTGGCCTGGTTTTAAATAACTGAAATGAACATGGGTTATTAATTGAACATCTGCCTTGGTAAATTATCCCAGTCCCTAACTTCCCTTCCTACAAATGAATATTTGCCCCAATTGGTCCTTTTGAATTTCAACTATATTTTCATAATACGAACGTTCCTACTTTTGAAAATAACACTTGAACTTATTCCTCTACTAATGACATTCCGCGCCATCTTTCCACTGACAGCTCGGAACATACCACTTAGTCAAGCAGCTCGTCTCCTTTCTTCCAAGTCTTCCCAGCCCAAACGTTGCAACATTTTCGTAATGCTACTATTTTATCGGAAGTCACCCGGAACAAATCGGGCTGCATTTCTTTGGATATTTTCCAGCTCTCGAACCAAGTAATCCTGGTCCCATACACTGGGATCATATTTTAGTTGGGGTTTTACCAGAAACGTATATGCCCCCTCTTTTACCTCCTTACTACAACCCCTAAATACCCTCATAACGATATGTATCCTGTAACGCAGGGCCTCTCAAACGCCCAAAATCTCACGCGTGCAAAAAGAGGCGCAGATGTTTTGTGCACCGTGCATCGATCCTACTCGGCTCGGTTCGGACCAGCGTTTTGTCTCGGGGTGCCTCGGCTAAGCTCGGCTCTACTCGACACGGATGGAATGGCGCTGCTAAGCGAGTGAGGAATGGGGAAACAGGCGGAGGGAGAGAGACAGGCATAGGGAAGGAGAGAGAGAAAGAGGTATTGCTCAAAATTGAGGAGTAGGAGTAGGGGTCTGCACTCTGGTTAATCTAGCGAAGTCGTTTTATGCACTTTGCGCCGAGCAATGCAACGGTGCATGCACCCTGAGAGGCCCTGCTGTAATCTTTATTTACAATTCCATTTATGTGACTACCCCAATGAAGATCGTTCCATTTATTAACACAGTGATACTCCGTCAACGCAGTAATTAAAACCCAGAGAACTTTTCCTATTAGTGTAACTCACAACCTGACTTTTAACCCCGTTCATCATCATACTATTGCCTGTTGTGCATCTCACAACATGGACAATATGGTAATATCATAAGGAAATTGTACCAAGGTGTAGCAAAGCTAATGCAGTAAGCATGCAGTTGCAATTAACGGTTTTCTGTAAGGAGGGAATGAGCTCTCGGATTTTAAGTTATATTGGTCTGCTAACATGGATTTGTTTTTGGTCTGGGGTCTATCTTGAACTAGCATCATCAATTTCCAGACACCGTTGTTATCATCGTTTATGTACGTATCGTCTATGTATACTAGGCCAGTAGCATCTAGTTGGGGTCTTACCAGAAACGTATATGCCCCCTCCTTTACCTACTTACTACAACCCCTAAATACCCTCATAGCCACATGTAACGCAGGGCCTCTCAAACGCTCAAAATCTCACGCATTCAAAAAGAGGCGCAGAGGTTTTGTGCACCGTGCATCGGTACTACTCGGTTCGGTTCGGACCAGCGTTTTGTCTCGGGGCGCCTCGGCTAAGCTCGGCTCAACTCGACACGGATGGAATGGCGCTGCTAAGCGAGTGAGGAATGGGGAAACAGGTGGAGGGAGAGAGACAGGCATAGGGAAGGAGAGAGAGAAAGAGCTATTGCTCAAACCCTCACCGTGCGCTTTCTGCCTGTAACTTTTATTTTTATTTATTTACAATTTGCTTTACGTTGCACCGACACAGATAGGTCTTATGGCGACGAAAAAGCTAGGAGTGGGAGGAAGCGGTCGTGACCTTAATTACGGTACAGGCCCAGCATTTTCCTGGTGTGAAATTGTGAAACCATGGAAAACCTTCTTCAGGGCTGCCGATGGGGTTCGAACCCACTATCTCCCGAATACAAGCTCACAGATGCGCGCCCCTAACCGCACGACCAACTCGCTCGGTCTGCCTGTACCTAAGGGTACGATTTTAGTGTAGCGACCAGAAGAGAGGAGAGTGGAGAGTTCGAGAGCAGAGGAATCAAAATAATGTAACAGCACGTGTAGAATTACAGTTGACAGGAGAGCTGCTAGGAAGGTGTATACGGTAATAGCGGTGTAGAGCGAAACAAAATTATTTGTTTCACATAGCGCCAGGTGCGCCGACTTCGGGTAATTATTGGTGGGGGCAGGCATGATCGACATGAATTCAAGAATGTGAAATGACGAAAAGCTATTAATACAAATATTCCTGTATAATAACAGTACTCACAAACAAACAGAACAATAATAGAGCTTGTTTCTCAATTACATTTTTGAACGAGTCTTCTGCACGGAGTTTTCAATAATATTCACAGTAAACAGAAAAGTAGAACTTGATTTTTAAATTCGGTAAATATTTTGAAGGATTTTTTAATGCACAAATCTATCAAAAATCATAAAGAATAAAAATAAACAACTTTCTTCATAAATACATGTTCTTAATAAATATCCTATTACCGTACTGTATATTATGCATTTCATGATACAAAATCTAACTCTACCACCAGATGTGCCGCCTTAACAGTCTCAATACCGAGCTCGATAGCTGCAGTCGCTTAAGTGCGGCCAGTATCCACTATTCGGGAGAGAGTAGGTTCGAACCCCACTGTCGGCAGCCATGAAAATGGTTTTCCGTGGTTTCCTATTTTCACACCAGGCAAATGTTGGGGCTGTATCTTAATGAAGGCCATGGCCGCTTCCTTCCAACTCCTAGCCCTTTCCTGTCTCATCGTCGCCATAAGACCTATCTGTGTCGGTGCGACGTAAAACAACTAGCAAAAAAAAAAAAAATACAGTCTCCATTGAGAAATGCAGTTCTGTGAAGGAATATCCACTTTCTAATCTCATTTCTGGATATAAAACCATCTACCACCTTCTCCAGATTTAACGCCTTAGGAGCCTCCGAAGACAAACAAACTACACGTTTGAAGGGGACGAAACATCTAGGAGGATCTCCTTTAGGGTGGTGGTGGGGCGGAAACATTGCCACCCGAAATTCAGCGCCAGTGACCAGCGCTGTCGGGTAAATTTGGCAACCCTCGATCGTTTTCGTTTCCGGTGGATATGCGATTTCCTTCTTCAGAGTGTAGCTTTGTGCATATCGCTGGCCAAGTGTGTTTTATCACTTGTTTTTTGCTATTGGCTTTATGTCGCACTGACACAGATAGGTCTTACGGCGACGATGGGATAGGAAAGGGCTAGGACTGGGATCGAAGCGGCCGTGGCCTTAATTAAGATACAGCCCCAGCATTTGCCTGGTGTGAAAATGGGGAACCACGGAAAACCATATTCAGGGCTGCCCACAGTGGGATTCGAACCCACTATCTCCCGAATACTGGATACTGGCCGCATTTAAGTGACTGCAGCTATCGAGCTCGGTGATCACTTCTTTAAAATGTCTTTTTCATCTGAGCAATTAATATGTGCAGTTTTCATACGTCGGCCATTATGGACCCAAGGCGCAAGGACCACCACAAGAGATGTATTTTGGACAAATTTTGGGTCCAGGTGGCATCTGAGTTGGAGAGTACAAGTGTCTCTGACTGATAAGCTGCAAGATATAATCGAATGTTTGAACATACATCCTAAAATACTGCCGAAGTTTATCTGGATGTAAACGCAACTTCTCGTATGAACGACTAATTCTCCGTCTCCTGGCCTATCCGTATACATAGGATGAACATTATATCCCCTTGGATTTCTGTCTGAATATATAATATAATAATAATAATCCGCATCACTACTATCAAGACATGTCTATTTACGTTACTTTGACAGACATATCTTGACAACGCACAGTCGAATAATCGATTAGATTAAGTGAAATCTGCCTTAGACATTTGGCAATTCCTTCTTATCTGTGCTCAGCACCGATTGAAAACCACTTAGCACTCTCCGATCTCCTATCCACTCTCCTCTTCGCACTCGCAGATTGTGGTCCCTGGTGTGATCACTCCGCTGTCTTAAGCTGTCGTTAGTGGCCCCACCGGAGTGTGGCACAGCAGTCGCAAAGAACCAGCTGCAACAACACGTGCCCGAAATTGTCGACGAAGGTAATAGCGTGCGTGCCTAAATTCATGGTAATAATTTTAAAGCTTATCGATGGAATTTGTTTGTTTTGATACTTTCCGAAAGTTTGCAAATATATCTGTGCAGTGCTTCCTGTGTGCAATCAAATAGTTTTCTATTATTTTGAGAAAAATTCGTACTATTTCGCTCCTGGTTTTAAATTGAGTTATGGAAGGAAGCCTGATGGTAGACGATTTTTTTGTACCGCCAAAAGAAAATAATGTGTTTGCGAAGTGGACGAGAGTAATTCGGCAGAATGAAGAAATTGTCAGCTGGGAGCAGAAAATGCGACTTGGATTTTTCGGCAGATTTAATTATTAAGGTGGACTGTTTCGTTGTGGACGGTAAAAACTTTGAAATTCCTCGTGTGAGGTGGAAATTAAAACCAGGAGCGGTGCCTTATTTTTTCCAAATTTATAAAAATACCTGTCCACTGAGGTAAAATCGCAAAAGGCACCCAGTAGGGAAAAGAATGAAGACAGTATCAAGAGGAAAAAGAACAAGAATCAGGATATGAGTGAAACAGTGATTGAAACAGTGAGAGGTAAGGTTCAGGGTTAGCCTAGTTGTAGTCAAATTCACGGCATTTCTAATTCTCTTACCGATGCCCAAAAGCCAATAATGTCTCTCAAATTGCGACTAAGGAGCAACTCGTAATTTAATGCAAGCTAAATATCTCTCTCCATAGTCAAAGCTAAGGTTAATTTACTACAGGGGAAGATTAAGAACAGGGAATTTGTAATGTTTTATGTGCTATGTTTAAAAAGTCTGTTTTTAAGTATGTAAAGCACAATCATGCTTTCGCTTTTCGTAATGTTCAATTTTATCTCCTGTGTTCTCTTATTAAAGTCCAATGATATTTCTTTATCGGGGGGGGGGAGGGGATAGAGAATAATATTTACAGCCCACTGACAGTTTTATACATAAGTCTAAACAAGCGGGTGTTGTACTTGGTTATTTGTGTATCAGTGTAACCTCCACTAAAACAGCTGACCGTGTAGCGTTAGTGATTGGCTCCACTAGCGCCCCTCTGAGGGAGCACACCTGAACTCGGTGAGTGATCTCACTAGGTTTATTCGTCATGCAACTTTCATAGTGCAGCGGGGGGGCAGAGCGTCACTTTTATCACGAGCAAAACGGAACGTTCAAAATAATTTGATTTCGCTGCTGTATACCTTGGATGTAATACGAACATCGATCAAGAAATTAGTGTTCTTTTCATTTATAACGCTCTGTGGGACCAGAAGGACGCACAACACCACAATCGTTTTGTTTTCAATAAGCTTAGGGATGAAGTTGCTGCAGAAATGAAAATAAATATAATTTATATATTAAAGGAGTTTACTACAACAGATTTGCCAAATCCCTCTGTCCGTTCTAGTGGACCAGTTTGCTTCATTTCTCATTTGTTCTTTCCGAAATTACCTGCCGGTGAATCATAAGACATTGATGTATCTCCACGTTCAGCCAACTTTGAGTAATCATAAAATCAGCTGCCTCTGTGGATCCGTGGTAGAGTGTCGGCCTCCGGATCCCAAGATAGCGGATTCAAACCCGGCAGAGGTAGTCGGATTTTTGAAGGGCGGAAAAAAGTCCATTCGACACTCCATGTCGTACGATGTCGGCATGTAAAAGATCTCTGGTGACACATTTGGTATTTACCCGACAAAATTCATTAAATCTCAGCCATAGACGCCCTAGAGAGATCCGGTTTACTCTGTCTGCCATCTAGTGGGCCTAGAGTAAAACGGAACGTCGAAATTGACGATCAGACAGCCAGATGGCGTCAAATCGAAATGTCTGCACACGGTAGCTGAGGCCATACGATTATTATTATTAATCATAAAATCAAATCATTAAATGATCACTCCAATAACTGCAGGAGAAGGCTTACCCTAATAGGCAATACCTTCTGTACTTAGCGAGTTTCTAAGCCACTGTCGTTAATATTCTGATATATGTGATTTTAATTTTCACTAATATCATTGTATACAGCCATGTTTGATTACTACCTGTGAAGCCAAAGAGTACAGTATACACCTACTCTGATCATGGAAGAATACTATTCTCTGCTAGATACTCTTTGATTCTCTAACCTTCCCCAGCTTCTGAATGTACTCAGCAGATGGGAGAACGTTCGTAAAAACGTACATCTTACTAAGAGGAAACAGTCGACGTACGCACAGACGAGAAGGTATGAAGTCGACAAACCTTCTGTATGACCATTAATAAAGCGCAGGGACAAACTCTTGAAAAAGTGAGTATTCTACTTACCCGAACCAGTATTCAGCTATGGCCAATTGTATGTTGCACTCTCTTGGGCAAGAGCGTTGAAAATTGTTAAGATCCAGGTACAGCCGAATGGTCGAAGCACAGAGAATATTGTATGGAAAGGAAGTGTTATAAACTACATTCCCGACATTAAATATTCATAAAACTATTGAAGAGGGCAGGCAAAATATTACGACTGCGACAGGCATATCAAGACGAGTTATCTGACCTATTAATAAGGAATGCTGCCGAGAAGCACGGGTCCATTAGTGAAATACAAAAGTACTTCGATATTTCTTCTATGATTTTGCATGTGCCATGAATTTAAGGTATCTTAATAACGGCAAACCAGTCTAAATCCAATAAACTTTAATTACGTTTTATTCTATGTGAGTTGAAAATCCACACTGTTTCAAGTCGTGCGACTAAGACGGGTAGTAATATGTATATATACCGTGATACATGTTATGCCGAATACAAATTGATTACTCTATACAGAAACTACAATAGCACTCCGTCTCCACAGTGAATTTAATTGAAGGATGCTGCTAATCACAAATCACTATCTCTCTGAAAATTCTCACCACCATCCAGCACAGGAAAAGGGCATTCTCACGACACTCTTATGATGTCTCATAAGGGGACCATAAAGAGAAAGAAAATGCGAAATAAGTCAGAGGGAAGTACGTCTTGGACACAGAGCTAGAGGTATTAAAGTTGGAGGCTACTGATAGTACCCAGGATTCATCTTCATAAATAAATCCATTTTCTTGTTAACTAAGAAATTTCCAGAAAGTTTTCTTTGCTTATCCGATGAAATCTAAAATAACGGTAAACTCTTAATCTTACAAACGAAAAGGAGGATATAAACAGGATTTAAAATTCATTGTCCTATACGAATGCTCACAAGCGATTTCTTTTTAAAAAACTCTAACAACGTGTCGGAAATATACGTGTCTACCGGGCAACTTGGCCGTGCGGTTAGGGGCGCGCAGCTGTGAACTCGCACCCGGGAGATAGGGTGTTCGAACCCCACTGTCGGCAGCCCTGAAGATGGTTTACCTTGGTTTCCCATTTTCACACCAGGCTGTACCTTAATTAAGGCCACGGCCGCTTCCTGTCCCATCGTCGCCATAAGACCTATCTGTGTCGTTGCGACATAAAGAAAATAGAAAGAAAACAACGTGTTTTAGGAGAATTTCCAGCACGCAGCCGGGGGCGCTCACACGACCTCCAGCGTACAGTTAGAAAAACCATTGGTAAAATGCATTAATCAATGTTCTAATCACCTCCAAAATAGTCTGAAAATGGACTATACAGTAAGGAATAACAATCAATGCAACAGTGTTGACGATCAGTATTGTCTTCAAGAAGAGAGATCTTTCCAGCATAGATAGCTGCTGTTGTATAGATGTTGTCAGTTTTATCGACCGTATAAACTTCTGACCAAACTTATTACCACGAATAAACTCCACTTCTCTCAGCCAGTAGAATAGGCAGAATTTAGAAATGGATTTGATACCATCAACCACTCAATATCTCACTATAAGCTTTGTAAATTACATGACCAAAAATCATTCAATTCCATAGGCAAATGGTCAGTAATGATGGCGAATAACCAGGTAGGAATTAAATCCAGTCACATAAATCTCCTCGGCTCTTCAGGTCGAAACTAACAGTGGAAAGGTACCAGAGAAAGGAGGAAAATAAAATGTTAATACAAAATAATACTGGCAGAATTGTCGATGGCGGCAGCCATAGTGGCTACTCTATTAGTCAATGGAGGCGTCGTCCGGCTCCATGGCTAAGTAGTTAGCGTGCTGGCCTTTAGTCACCGGGGCTCTGGGTTCGATTCCCGACAGGGTCGGGAATTTTAACCATCATTGGTTAATTTTGCTGGCATGGGGGCTGGGTGTATGTGTCGTCTTCATCATCATTTTATCCTCATCACGACGCGCATGTCACCTACGGGAGTCAAATCAAAAGACCTGCAGTTGGCGAGCCGAATATGTCCTCGGACACTCTCGGCACTAAAATCCATACGCCATTTCATTTCATTTCAATGGAGGCGTCGAAATGAACCCAGGTCCATTGTCATGGAAGGACATGGAAAAAGTCAAGGAAGTTCGGCGCGAAGTTTCTCAGGCTGACCAGACCGAAGAAATGTTCTAGGTACAGTCTCAACAAATTAAGCTTACCGCAGAACTAACAAAAATAAAAGAGAATATGAGAGAAGACGGAGAAGAAAGAGCGATACTTTAAGGCACAAGAAGAATAAGTTCAGGAGCTTCAATGGCGGGATAGCAGAAGAACGGAGGATTGGAAGAGAGGAAACTGAAGGAGAGTCCACGATGGAATTGATGAACTCAGTCTTAAAGCTAATGAGAGAGAATGTAGGCACTGACTGTGTTGAAAGGGGGTGATTTGTACAAGATGGGAAAGGATAAGGGAAGAAGACCTGTTAGAATTAAGTTTCTTTACTAATGGCAAGCCGAATTTTTAATAGTACGCGGAACTTGAAGGACAGCAAGGTTAGGATATAAATGGATACTCAGTGCCAGACTTTAACAGCATGATTGTGAAATTAATATTTTTCATCAAAAGATTTTATTCAAATTTGGTTCTGTGACGCTACAGCCCTGACGGGCCTCGGTCTACCAAGCGATGCTGCTCAAGCCGAAGGCCTCCAGATTACGAAGTGTCGTGTGGTCAGCGTAATGAATACCCTCGGTCATTATTTTTGGCCTTCTTGACCGGGGCCGCTATCTCACCGTCAGGTAGCTCCTCAGTTGTAATCACGTGGCCGAACAGACCATAAACGAGCCCTCATATCCACGTAATAATCCCTAACCTGCCCAGGAATGGAACCTAGGCCTCCGGATAAGTGGTAGCCACGCTTACCTCTGGAGAGCAGTACTTTTGGTCACGAAATCTGTATTCTAGAAAACGCACACTATTAAATTCCAGTCGAAATCTGCCTTGTATTGATGTATCATCTGCTTGGGTTTCGGTCGAATGTCACTTCAATACTATCACTCTCGACAACTTCACAATTAGTTACCTCATTGTCCGAAATTTCACTACGTTTGAGTGAAAAGAAGACATTCTCTAATATACTGCTGTTATTTTCATCGATATCTGTCTAATAGTAAGTTCTAATACAGAGTCTTTCATATAAACTAAGACCGTCGAAGCGGTGTTTTTACTCTCGGATACGTAAGTTACACTATGGGAGGCGCCCGCATATGTATTCACCTTGCAAGAAGCCTGTACGTGTTCGATCAGGTGAGCGTCAGTCGCCGGCCTGAATCTCAGCTGTTAACTTAGTGAGACTGTTATCATTGCAACACCGTATTTTCGTATGTAAATGTTCTGTTTTCATCTTAATGGTCGTGTGAACAGTTATAACTCTCGCTATTGGTGTGCAGAAAATCCTAATGGTGTTTATGAAGTCCCTCATTATGATGGGAAGATTGGTGTATGATGTGCTGTTAGTGCAAGACGAATAATTGGGCCTATTTTTTCGAGACGACAATAAATGCAGAGTGTTACGATGATGGCATTTTGATGCCGTTCTTCCATCAGTTAACGGAACAAGTGGTTTCAACAACATTCAATCCCTGCTCATACAGCAGAAGATTCCCTTCTTACAACCTGGGAAGTGTTTGCCGACAGGATGATCAGTGCTGGTCTATCCCCCTCACACCCCCACCCCCCTCACTAGCCAGATCTAACAGTGTGTAAACTGAAAGAAAAAGTGTATCGAACAAATCCTCACACATTGCAGGAGCTAGATGGAGCCTGATGGAGCAATATTACCAATCAAATGGATGCGTGGGTGTCCTTCCAGAAATAGTAGTTTATTTACCTTCTTTCTACACTTCCTTGGTGAATGAATCTAAACCTTGTTCATCCTGTTAGCAGTCCTTTGAATCCATAATACGTGACCGGTACCAATATACCCGAATTAAACCGCACATGTTTTCATTAACGTCAAGTGTATTCTTGTGCTTATTTCGTCGTCTTTGATGAATTCAGGTGATTGGCCCGAGACATTAGACAGACTCACGGCATTACAAAGAGAGTATACTGGCATCTTTCACTAGAGCCTTAGAAATACACAGGCAAAGTACAGATACAGATCATAAACAAAGGAATGACTAATCTAACAGGCATTCCGTTGAGGATCATGAGGCTTGGTTCAATGCTGCCACGCAGCTAGAGACCTTGCATCGATTTAAGAAGCGAAAACATGATAATTCTGAAGTGTAAAGTGTAAACACTAAAATGTGTTCAGAAATATTTGTATAATCAAAAAGTTAAACAAGCTCTTTATGCTTTAGAAACGTTCAATTCACATCATAAAAATTAAAGATTAAAGAAAGGAAAACCATGAGGAAAATCTCAGGGTCAAGAATTAAAAATGGAATACATTACCCGAAACCCAACTCGGAAATATGTTTAAAATTACCTAAACTTACTGACATAACGAGACTGAGACGAATTCAATTTTTAAGCCGTTTGGAAAGAATGAATAACAACAGACTTACTTATCGAATACACAAACTTTTGCAAACCAAACGTACGAGATCAAGCAAGCAGAGAAAGACTTCAGTGAAGTGGGATCGCCAAATCTGAAGGTTAGAAATATAGTCAGGAAAACTGTTCACACAAGGGGTATGAGGAAGATGAGAGGAAACGAAGAAGAAGAAGGAAAAAAACAAGTTAAGAATGTATTGAGTTTAGAAATCCACAGTTTATACCTGTTAAATATTTTTGGTCCGCTTCTGTGGTGTAGTGGTTAGTCTGATTAGCTGCCCTCCCTGGAGGCCCGGGTTCGATTCCCGGCACTGCCACGAAATTTGAAACGTGGTACGAGGACTGGAGCGGGGTCCACTCAACCTAGGGAAGTCAGCTGAGTAGAGGGGGTTCGATTCCTACCTCAGCCATCCTCGAAGTGGTTTTCCGTTGTTCCCCACTCCTCCCCCAGGCAAATGTCGGGTTGGTACAGGCCACGGCTGCTTCTTTTCCTATTCCCTGCCTATCCCTTCTAATCTTCCCATCCTCCCACAAGGCCCCCGTCCAGCAAAGCAGGCGAGGCCGCCTGGGCGAGGTACTCTCCTCCTCCCTTGTTGTATGCCCCTGACCCGAAGTCTCACGCTCCAGGACACTGCCCTTGAGACGGTAGAGGTGGGATCCCTCGCTGAGTCCGAGGGAGAATCCAACCCTGGATGATAAACAGATTAAGAAAGAAAAAAAAGAAAGGGAGTACTTTTTTGGCCAGTTGTTCAATGTCGCATGAACACATACAGTAACCATAGTTTTAATTAAAATACACTTCCGGCAAGGGTCTAGTGTAAAATTTGGGAAGTATAGTCTCGTTTTCAGGGCCGCTGATGCTGGAATTGAAATCCATGGAATCCTGTGTGCGAAGTCATGGCCACTATATCCGTACAAAGCATCTCTTGGTTCAAAATGAGTTCCGGATTCGTATGATCATATGTTAATATGAGTAAATTGGAATCAATTCATGACATTAATGCGAGTGAAATTAATGCCATAGAGTTCTCGAACTGTCACCTCAGTTTGATTCGAATAGTGTCTGTGTGTAGGTGATATACCTGCGATTTAAAGTGTCAGCTATTGTATTTTTATACTTATGCTTTGTATGTCAATTCACATCAATCAGTTAGTTGTATGGCAAACATGTTATCTCTCATTTTTTCATCCTCAAATCAATCACGACTGATCTGCATTTAGGGCAGTCACTCAGGAGTATGTTTTTTACCTATACTTGTCTTAAATAATTACAAGGAATTTGGAAATTTATTCAACAACTTCCTTGGTAAATTATTCCAATCCCTAACTCCTCTTCCTATGAACGAATACTTGCCCCAATTTTTCCTCCCGAATTCAAACTTTACCTTCATATTGTGATATTTCCTACTTTTGAAGTCACCACTCAAACTTATTCGTCTACTAATGTCAGTTAACGCGATCTCACCACTGGTAGATCGGAACTTTCA
Source organism: Anabrus simplex (assembly GCF_040414725.1). Taxonomy (NCBI): domain Eukaryota; kingdom Metazoa; phylum Arthropoda; class Insecta; order Orthoptera; family Tettigoniidae; genus Anabrus; species Anabrus simplex. The sequence continues at coordinate 818,631,465 of NC_090265.1, read as the reverse complement.
CTTAGCCGAGCAGATCGTCTCCTTTCTCCCAACCCAAACTTTGCAGTATTTTCGTAACGCAACTCTTTTGTCGGAAATCGACCAGAAAAAACCGAGCTGCCTTTCTTTGGGTTTCTTCCAGTTCTCGAATCAAGTAATCCTGGTGATTGACGTCCATTAACTCGATTATCACTCATTTCAGACTGTATTTTAAGATCTTCATTAATCGCATTTGTAGCCAGTTGTAGGACGAATTCATGAAATATATATTCATCAGCTGCCTGCGCATTGAGAGATTAATTCGTATGATTTCCAATCATGGCATTCTCAATCAACGCGAGATGAATTCGTATAACTTTCATTCACAGCATTCCCATTCCTTGCTGACGAATTCGTATGATCTATGTTCATCACCTTCTCACATATTGCGGAAAGAATTCGGATGATCTACATATATCGCGTTGACAGTCCGGCTCCAGTGCTAAATGGTTAGCGTGCTTGCCTTTGGTCACAGGGGACCCGATTTCTATTCCCGGCAGTGTCGGGAATTTCAACCATTATTGGTTAATTCCGCTGGTACGGGGACTGGGTGTACGTGTCCTCTTCTTCATCATTTCATCCTCATCACGATGCGCAGGTCAAATCAAAGGACCTGCACCTGGCGAGCTAAACATGTCCTCGGACATTCCTGGCACTAAAAGCCATACTCCATTTCATTTTTTCATCGCATTCACAACAAACTGTAGGACGAAATCGGGGGATACTAGTTCATCCCATTATCAATCCACTGACGGGCGAAATTGTAAGGATTTTCAACCACCTCATTCTCAGTCCATTAAGGGAAGAATTCTTGCGATTGCCACACATTGTATTGTCACATAACTACAAAATGGAATCGTGTGATCTTGATTCTTCACATATCCTCTAACTAAAAACGAATTTGTGCGACCTCAAGTTATTGCAATTTCTAAATCATAAAAAATCAAAGTCTCTTATTTATCACACTGATGTATGTATGTATGTATGTATGTATGTATGTATGTATGTATGTATGTATGTATGTATGTATGTATGTATGTACAATCTTCAGCCCGGAGGGTGGTTGGATGTTCAACAGCTCCACCCTTAACTGTCATTAATCGGCTAAGCATCACTGAAGAGGCGTACTAGGGAAATGAGGAGGGAGGTAGTTCCCCGTTGCTTTTCTTACTGAGTCAGAAGTTCCTATTACATATCAGTCTGTCAAGACCACTGAAACGCATGCATCAACCGATCCTGTTAGCAACATTTTCACACCATTCATGGCAGGGACAGGCATATTATACTGAGAATTGTGACTTGGCGGGCTGAACCTAGTGTTTGCAGTGTGCTGTGTCCTCTGGTGTGAGCTGGATCAAATTCGTTACTTTCATTAACCTGTTTCGGCATCATCATTGGGCTTGACGATATGAAAGTGACTGTGGTATGAACGTTGCTAGTAATACCGTTCTTTAACCTTTCAATACTCGCGTGGGGTAATAAATTACCTCGTTGTTGTTGTTGTTTGAGTCATCAGTCCATAGACTGGTTTGATGCAGCTCTCCATGCCACCCTATCCTGTGCTAACCTTTTCATTTCTACGTAACTATTGCATCCTACATCTGCTCTAATCTGCTTGTCATATTCATACCTTGGTCTACCCCTACCGTTCTTACCACTTACACTTCCTTCAAAAACTAACTGAACAAGTCCTGGGTGTCTTAAGATGTGTCCTATCATTCTATCTCTTCTTCTCGTCAAATTTAGCCAAATCGATCTCCTCTCACCAATTCGATTCAGTATCTCTTCATTCGTGATTCGATCTATCCATCTCACCTTCAGCATTCTTCTGTAACACCACATTTCAAAAGCTTCTATTCTCTTTCTTTCTGAGCTAGTTATCGTCCATGTCTCACTTCCATACAATGCCACGCTCCACACGAAAGTCTTCAAAAACATCTTTCTAATTTCGATATCAATGTTTGAAGTGAGCAAATTTCTTTTCTTAAGAAAGCTCTTCCTTGCTTGTGCTAGTCTGCATTTTATGTCCTCCTTACTTCTGCCATCTTTAGTTATTTTACTACCCAAGTAACAATATTCAACTACTTCCTTTAAGACTTCGTTTCCTAATCTAATATTTCCTACATCACCTGCCTTCGTTCGACTGCACTCCATTACTTTTGTTTTGGATTTATTTTCATCTTGTACTCCTTACCCAAGACTTCGTCCATACCATTCAGCAACTTCTCGAGATCTTCTGCAGTCTCAGATAAAATAACAATATCATCGGCAAATCTCAAGGTTTTGATTTCTTCTCCTTGGACTGTGATTCCCTTTCCAAATTTCTCTTTGATTTCCCTTACTGCCTGTTCTATGTAAACATTGAAAAGGTGAGGGGACAAACTGCAGCCTTGCCTCACTCCTTTCTGGATTGCTGCTTCTTTTTCGAAGCCCTCGATTCTTATCACTGCAAACTGATTTTTATACAGATTATAGATAATTCTTCGTTCTCGGTATCTGATCCCTATCATCTTCAGAATCATAAAAAGCTTGGTCCAATCAACATTATCGAATGCCTTTTCTAGATCTACGAATGCCATGTACGTGGGCTTGTCCTTCTTGATTCGATCCTCTAAGATCAGACGTAAAGTCAGGATTGCTTCACGTGTTCCTACATTTCTTCTGAAGCCAAATTGATCTTCTCCCAACTCAGCTTCAACTTGTTTTTCCATTCTTCTGTAAATAATACGTGTTAAAATTTTGCAGGCATGAGATACTAAACTAATGGTGCGGTAGTTTTCACACCTGTCAGCACCGGCTTTCTTGGGAATAGGTATAACAACATTCTGCCGAAAATCGGATGGGACTTCTCCTGTCTCATACATCTTGCACACTAAATGAAATAACCTTGCCATGCTGGTTTCTCCTAAGGCAGTCAGTAATTCAGAGGGAATATCATCAATTCCAGGTGCCCTGTTCCTATTTAGGTCACTCACAGCTCTGTCAAACTTTGACCTCAAAATTGGGTCTCCCATTTCATCAGCACCAACAGCCTCTTCATGTTCCAGAACGAAATTATCTACATCGTTACCTTGATACAACTGTTGGATATGCTCCTGCCATCTTTCTGCTTTGTCTTCTTTCCCTAGAAGTGGCTTTCCATCTGATCTCTTAATATTCATGCACCTAGATTTACTTTCTCCAAAGGTTTCCTTGATTTTCCTGTATGCAGCATCTACCTTTCCCAGGACCATACAGCCTTCGACATCCTTGCACTTCTCCTTCAGCCATTCTTCCTTAGCTGCCTTGCACTTTCTATCCACTTGATTCTTTAGTCGCCTGTATTCTTTTCTGTCCTCTTCATTTCTAGCATTCTTGTATTTTCGTCGTTCATCAATCAGGTCTAGTATCTCCTGAGTTATCCACTGATTCTTAGTTGATCTTTTCTTCCTTCCTAACATTTCTTCAGCAGTCCTACTGACTTCATTTTTCATGACTCTCCACTTTTCCTCTATAGTGTTTCCTTCAGCCTTTTCACTTAGTCCTTGTGCAACATGTTCCTTGAAACAATCCCTCACTCTCTTTTCTTTCAACTTGTCTAGATCCCATCTTTTTGCATTCTTTCCTTTCTTCAATTTCTTCAACTTCAGATGGCATTTCATGACCAACAAGTTATGGTCAGAGTCCACGCCTGCTCCTGGGAAAGTTTTGCAATCCAACATCTGGTTTCTGAATCTCTGCCTAATCATAATGAAGTCTATTTGATACCTTCCAGTGTCTCCAGGTCTCGTCCACGTATACAACCGTCGTTTGTGGTGTTTGAACCAAGTATTGGCAAGGACTAAATTATGATCAGTGTAGAATTCAACCAGCCGACTTCCTCTTTCGTTCCTTTGTCCCAATCCAAATTCTCCTACTGTACTACCTTCTCTCCCTTGGCCTACCACTGCATTCCAGTCTCCCATCACAATTAGATTCTCATCACCTTTTACATATTGTATTAAATCTTCTATCTCCTCATATATTATTTCAATTTCTTCATCATCCGCTGAACTAGTAGGCATATAGGCCTGCACTATTGTGGTGGGCGTTGGTTTGGTGTCTATCTTGACGACAATAATTCTTTCACTATGCTGGCCGTAGTAGGTTACCCGCTGCCCTATTTTCTTATTCATTATTAAACCAACTCCTGCATTTCCCCTGTTTGATTTCGTGTTGATTATTCGATAGTCGCCTGACCAAAAATCCTGATCTTCCTGCCAACGTACTTCACTTATACCAACTACATCTAACTTTAGCCTATCCATCTCCCTTTTCAGATTCTCTAACCTACCACAACGATTCAAACTTCTAACATTCCACGCTCCGACTCGCAGAATGTCAGTATCCATCTTCCTGATGATCGCCCCCTCTCGTGTAGTCCTCACCCGGAGATCCGAATGGGGGACTAGTTTACCTCCGGAATATTTTACCCGGGAGGAAGCCATCATCAGTACATCATTCATACAGAGAGAGCTGCATGTCCTCGGGAGGTAGTTATGGCTGTAGTTTCCCGTTGCTTTCAGCCGTGTAGCAGTATCAACGCAGCTAAGCAATGTTGAGTATTATTACAAGGCCGTATTAGTCAATCATCTAGACTGCCGCCCTTGCAACTACCGAAAGGCTGCTACCCCCATGAACCATTCGTTAGTCTGGTCTCTCAACAGATACCCATCCGATATGGTTGCACCTGCGGCTCGGCTATCTGCATCATTGGGACACGCAAGCCTCCCCACCGCGGCAAGGTCACATAGTTTGCAGAGGAGGAAATTACCTCATCTCTTGAAAAAACGATTACCATCTTTTTCCTATCATTGGCTGTACTCTGGGCTACTGTGTACAGTTCAAAGACACTGTGTGGCATCTCGCGAGTTCTTTCTCTATAAATCTTCTGATGTCGGTACATTTCAGCAGTGAGACAAAGTTGTCTGGGGTAACATTATACCCAATGCGGGCACTGGCGATACTAAATTGACAAAATCGTAGTTTATCAGTTTCTATTCTTGCGTGTGGTTTTATTCTGAGAACGTATCAGTAGCTATGTTTATATGTCAGGAAAAACCTTGTAAATGTTCTTCCTACAATAATCTTCCTAAGATCAATTGAAATGGAGTTGGTGAAACCTCAGATAGTAGTTGGAGCGACACAAACAAGTTTGCCTCGCAATATCTCAGATAAAGCCTTGCGAATGAGTTCAAAAGATAAAGAAGACATTTTTCAGAGTTCCACGATGGCATTCTTGAAGAGAAAAGCACCAGTATCATCTGTGAAATGTCCTAGAAATCGGGACAGGGAAAGCAAAACCTCGTTGATATGTGTGAAAATAATTATGCCGTGTTTGAAGAAATCCTCAACCAGAAAACCGAAAGTGTGTAAAACAGACTAAACTTCAGTGTTAAGGCCGTAATGAAGTGTGATCGATTTTCATAGTTTTCGTTTTTTCCGACTGCATGAACTCAAGCGTTACTATGGATAGTAATTGTGTGCCTGGAAGTTATGTAGGATATCTGGTTTCTGTATGGTGTATTCATTAATGGCAATACTAGGAGTCGTTTCAATTGCGTTTTCTTCATTTATAGGGTCCTTATTCAGAAACAACATGAAAATAACATTATTTAACTTTTACGTTCTTATAAATGTTCACGAATGAATGGGGTAACATTTTACCCCGCGCGAGCGGTGACGTGACAAAACGCCGCGCGGGAACTGAAGGGTTAAGCAGCAAGTCCCTGTTATGAATGGTGTGAAAATGTTGCTCATAGAGTTGGTTGGTGAGTGCATTTCAGTGAGCTTGGCAGATTGATATGTAATACCACCTCCGAGCTCGGGGAGGAAAGCAACGGGAAACTACTTCACTCCATATTTCCCTAGAATACTTCTTCACTGACGCCTAGGCTATCTATGACAGCTGATGGAGAGCTGTTGAGTAACAAGCCAGCCTTCAGGCTGAATACTCAACACATATATACAAGAACTGTACACTCCCTGATACAAAAATGATCCACTCAAGTACTAGTCCCCGAGTACAATCACGACGACCGAAAGCAAGGAGGGCAATGCCAGATTTCACGGTTAGTTAACACACAGGGTTTGTCTGCACTTTGTCAATAAATAAGGTGCAGTTCTACGCTTTTATAGAACCAAACCAAACCTCACAGCGCAGTAGCCCCGAAGGACTATGGTATATCAATCAATCGCTGCTCAGCCCGAAGGCTTGATGATTACGAGGTGTCATGTGGTCGGTACTACGATTCCTCTAGGCCATTATTCTTGATTTTCTAGACAGGGGCCGCTATCTCGCCTTCTGATAGCTTCTCCATTCTAATTACGTAACCAGCCCTCAGATCAAGGTAAACATTCATGACCTGGCTGAGAATCGAACCCGGGGCCTCCGGGTAAGAGACAGGAACGCTACCTCTACACCGCGGGGCCGGATTCTGTGCTTTGATATGAAGTTTAAATTATTATTTAGCTCCCGTCTGTCCGGCCCCGCGGTGCAGGGGGCAACGCATCTGCCAGTCACCGGGCGGCCCCGGGTTCCATTCCCGGCTGGGTCAGGGTTTTTAAATTGTAAATGATTAATATCCTTGGTCCGTGGACTGGGTGTTTGTGTCGTCCTTAACGTTCCTTTCCTCACATACAATACTCTACACTTTCTCCATTCCAATTACACGCAGGTTCATATCACATGGTGCAAGTAGGGGCAAATGATCTCTATAGGTCGACGCCTCGAACAAATAGAATTAAAAATAGTTCCTGTCTAGTGCACGGATATTTAGGCTGTAATAGGTTAGATTGCAAACTAATTTTGGGTAGTGGGAAGTGTCCACGAGGCCGCTTTTCCTTAATGTAGCGAGAGTAACATAACTTCCAGGGGTGCTAATAACCCGGACCCCTAATGCTTATGCCAATGGCATAGCTGGAATGTTTTCGGGGCGAGTGTATACTTGCTATTCCCTTTCAGCAAGATTACATTCTAACCTACAAATACTTAAACATCCAACTCAATTCTGTCTCCAGTGACAAGTTCGGTATAAGATGATCAGGATCTTTAATAAATCAACAGCTATCTTTCCACTAAAGTGTTCGTATTATCATATTTTATTGAAATGCAGTGTCACAGATGGTTCGTGGTGTGGTTTACCGTAGTCACGTCCTAATTCGTGAACCATGGGCAACGGCTGGGTGGCCTGGTAAGTGGTCCTGATATTCGAGATACCAGTTGCTATGGAATGGGAATGGGCATCTCTGATTTATTCTGAGTCACGGCACTCCTTGCGCTCAGGAGGCTAGGACTATGTACCCTACCCGTGGTCCCTAATCGGTTAGAGGAGATATCCTCTCTTGGACTATGCTTCGCTGAATTTTCACCGAGCACGCTCACAAAGTTTTAAGCAAGGACTGGAGGAGGATAGGTTACCTAGGAGAATATTGGACTCTGTTATGGTGGATAAGAGGAGTAGAGTAAGACCAAGATGACAATGGTTAGACTCATTATCTAACGATTTAAAGATAATACACAGTTCAAAAAGATTAGGAGAACATGTGTTGCAAAGTCTAGTATGTGAACGTTAATTTGGTAGATGGAGTTCCAATGGTCGTACAGCATACTTTGAGACCTTAGCTACTCAGGGTATGTCAAATCGAAGTTATACTCCATCTGTAGGCGTAGCCATGCATTAAACTGTTGGTGACCCCTCAAAACAAAGTGAAGATCGGTGCATCCATGTATCGTTGTGAGGTACACAGACTACTGCGTTCATTTGAGCACGTTGTACATCAACCAGCACATCCCAGCGAGGTCAAGAGTCGCAAGGGCCGTCACTCTGATCCGGGAAGGATGGCCATTTCGTCGTGTTTCTGTGGATAATGTCTCTCCGTCAGTTATTCAACGCTTATGGAATTGCTTCAGTGAGATAGGCCAGTTCACAAGGAGGGTTGTACAAGGTCGTGGACGCATGACAACCACACACGATGACCAATATCTGACCATCTGTGCTTTGTGGCGTCGTTCGGCAACTGCCAGAGAACTGCAACAAGACCTTAGGAGGGTCACTAGAATCACGGCGACTAACCAGACAGTAAGGAACAGGTGACCTTGCAACCCAGACGTCCTGTTCGAGTGCCCCATTTAACACAGCAACATCGCGCAGCTCGCCTTCTGTGTGCCCGTACCCACGTCAACTGGCAACTTTGCTATTGGGAACCTGTGTTGTTCACAGACGAGTCCAGATTTTTCCTGATACAGAATGATGGACATCAACGTGTATGGATACGCCGTGGTGAACAGTACACACCAAATGTCGTCCAGGAAGGCAACCGATTCGGACAAGGTTCTGCGGTGTGTTGGGTGGCATCAGTATTGATGGCCGTACGGATCTTGTCGTCGTCCGTGGTAATCTTACCGCTGCGGGGTACATCGAGCAGATACTGCTACAGCACGTGTTGGTTGCTGCATACGGTGTTAGCCCTGAATTCGTAGTCATGCACGACAACGCCAGGGCTCATGTAGCGCACATCACCAGAGCTCTCTTGCGAGAACTGGACATATAAGAGATGGAATGGCCAGCAGTGAGCCCTGGCCTTAATCCCATCGAGCATGTGTGAGATAGTCTTGACAGAACTGTTCATAGGCGTCCTGTTCAACCACAGACACTCCGAGATCTCGAAGAGGCTCTCATTGAAGAACGGGACCTGATACCACAACGTGACCTCCGTCGACTTATAACAGAACATGCAACGTAGCTTCCAAGCTGTGGTAAATGCTCGTGGAGGACATACACCATACTGAAGCTCTCGAATTGTGATACAAATACACCATTGAAGGATTGTTATTACTTTGTTTTCGGCCCTATTTGGACATTTCCGTTTATGATCTGAAAATGAAGGCGAATCCATCGATGTTATTTTGTACACATCAACGGTAAACAATTAAGGTTTAGTTGGAGATATACCTCGGTGTGAGGTATTGTTTGGTGGAGCATGCCATACGTTCAAAAACATATTCCCCTATTTTTTTAAAACTGTGTAGCTATACAACTAAACAAAGTCATTGAATAACTTACAGAATTGTAGCGGCGATTAATAAACACACAGAGGCTTGAAACTAGACGCAGAAATGCATAACGGTATATAATGAAGATGTATGTAATTAATAATAACGTTGTTTTTACGTCCCACTAACTACATTTGAAGGTTTTCGGAGAAAATGTATGTAGTGTTACAGAAGAATGCTGACGGTAAGATGAGTACGTCGAATCACGAATGAAGAGATACTGAATCAAATAAGTGAGAGGAGATCGATTTGGAAAATTTTGGCCCGCAGAATTGATAGAATGATAGGATACCACGACTTCAATTGGTTTTCGATGGAAGTGCAGGCGGTGGAAACGTTCGTGATAGACCAAGGTATGAATATGACAAACAGATGAGAGTTGATGTAGTAGTCATCATAGATATCAAAAGGTAAGCAGAGGAAAGGGTGGAGTGGAGAGCTGCATCAAGCAAGTCTATGGACTGATGAACCAAATGACAACATTACACAATACCATACTATAGGACGAGTTATAAAAATAATGACACTGATTCTACTGTCAGTGTTCGTAAGCACTTGTTGGAGTTCTCACAGCCTTGAACAGAGAGGGATAGTGCTATCCCAAATTGTCCATCACAATCGACTCGTTCCTTTATAACTCTAGATTAAGGTCATCCTGATTTATGACGTTATCACCCACGCTATGATGGAACTCCCACACAAGGGTTGGATGATCAACACCCCCTATAGTGAGCGTGTTTCATTTACTGGAATAGCCGGGAACGATACAACAAACCGACTGTGTCGTCATGCGGTTTGCGTCACTGGTAGTTGCGTGAGGCGAACAAATCTTTGCGGATTAGACTCGTTTCAACAACTTGAAGTGACCGGCCCCCTGAAGACTGGACATTCGTTACCGCGCTCGAAGTCGTCTGGCCTTCCTCTTTAATCTTAAGCTCCCAAAAGGAAATAACTAATTTTACATACTTGGATCATTCAAGCTATTTGTCTGGGCAGTAGGCCACGGGCCTTTCTTTTGTAATTTTTTTACCTTTTATTCACAGCATGCCCCATTACATGACAGTACTACTACATACTTCGAGTAATCATATTACAAATGTAACTTAATTTTCTCATTACCTGTGAGATACATTCTTAATTCGATGGATGTTTTGATGTATATAAGTAAAAAAGAAATCCAATTTGCTTTACATCACACCAACACAGATAGGTCTTATGGCGACGATGATATAGGAACAGTATAGGAGTGGGAAGGAAGCGGCCGTGGCCTTAAAGTACAGCCCCATCATTTGCCTGGTTTGAAAATCGGAAACCACGGAAAACCATCTTCAGGGCTGCCGAAAGTGGGGCTAGAACCCTGTATCTCCCGGGTGCATGTTCACAGCTGCAAAAAATGTAAACAAAACTATTTTTTTTTGCAGTTGTTCTAATACAATTGAGTTCGCGAAACGTACGAACTTATTAAAATAATTTCTGACTAACCTACTTCTGCTCACTGGCCATGATTCTTTACTTAAAACCTGTGATTAATCTTTAATTAAAACGCTTCTTTCTCTCTCTCTCAAGTAAATCACAGTGAAATATATTGTCGACAGTTTGATCACTGGCATGGACGTATGGGACTTACTAAATTTTTAAGCGATTAAAATAAACTCTCCATGACCCGTTACCATTGTGGTGAACTTTGGAGTGAAATTTAGCGTTAGATAAATAAATTGAGCCGTATGGATACCGAGACTCGTAGTTTATACACTTGAGAAAAGTTAAAATTAGAGAGGTATTTATGCCAGTTATAAGTGTGTAACAATTTTGGTTACCTTTTATTTCTAAACTTCGAAATTCCATTTTACTCCACCAGATGTCACAGAAGCCAGAAAATATTAATAATTTATTTAATTTTCTCTTGTTAACACAGGACGTGTCACCGGAGATCATTGGGATATCCATATCGTACGCCATGGTGTGCCGAACGAACTTTCATTCACATCGTTCTGTCCTACTAAGGAGAGTATTTGAACTTATTTAAACCGAGCTCGATAGCTGCAGTCGCTTAAGTGCGGCCAGTGTCCAGTATTCGGGAGATAGTGGGTTCGAACCCAACTGTCGGCAGCCCTGAAAATGGTTTTCCGTGGTTTCCCATTTTCACACCAGGCAAATGCTGGGGCTGTACCCTAATTAAGGCCAAGGCCGCTTCCTTCCCACTCCTAGCTATTCCCTGCCCCATCGTCGCCATAAGACCTGTCTGTGTCAGTGCGACGTAAAGCAACTTGCAAAGAAAAAGAAAACTTATTTAACAGATGAATTTGCTTTCTTCTCCTCCAAGAATCTCTTCAACCTCTCACTATGATTTTTCTACCGTTCTTCCGTCTTTGTAGGGTTGGTTCTCATCTTGGTTTTTCAGCAATATATTTGTGCACCAACCTTCTAGAGTTGGGCCTGTCCCATAAAATTTCATCTGTTATGCTGATTTCTCGATTTTTCACTATCCTATTATCCTTGACTTTTAGGGAGGAGACACAAATGAATTTCCTCCTTGAAGTCTTTCATTGTACATTCAGGGAATATTACCATAAAATTTCAATCGTCTTTTTAAATTTATTTATTCACGGAGCACAAGATACAGCTACACTGAACAAAATTTCACTTGCACTGTCAACAGACTAATAAATTATAAAACGTAAACTTTCATAATAAAATGTAACAAACACAACAAAATATAACAAGGTACACAGCCTACTAATAACAACTGTCCAAATCGGTAATCATGTAAATGCCCATGTTCAGGGCCATGTCGTCGTGGGTCAAGATGGCGGTATAATCCCTTCACACCAACTTATCTTTAATGGACTATTTACACCCCTCTCGAATATGATTTTATGTGATGCTATATCAAGCTCTTGTCTACTATTAATATTTTTCAAGAGATTTGGGAGGATGATTAGGAAAGATCGTTGAAGTATTGAGTGCTGAGTGTGTGGAATTTGGAGAAGAGTCTGGTAGAGTCTCTGATATTTTCTCAGAATGCTGCTTATACCTCAGGAGATGTCCCTTTCACGACACTCCTATGCATACTGGGCCAAAATCTCCTAAGAATTTTTCAGTCTTGTTCTTCTAAATTTTTAGTTAGCGATCTGCCTCCAATGATCAGACTTTCTTCAGGCTTAACCCATTAGCGCCTTGCGTTGCCATGTGGCAACGATTTTCGCACCTTTTTCTTTTAATACTGTTGGCAACAAGAAATAATCTGGAAGACTGCAGTGTCATCCGACAGTTAGAGAAGAGTTTGTAGAATCCAGTAATCATGTTTATTTAATTTTAAAATCCATTGTTGTGACACAAAGACTGGTGGACTCTTGGTAATTTTAAGATTCCTGCGAAATGGCTGCCGGCTTCACGTAAAAAGTATATAAAATCTATAAGTGAAGTTCTTTCGTAGGATTATGTTTACAGTAGCGTTGTGCACACTTCATTATGTATGTTGTAAGCATTTGAAATAGTACGGGCGCACAATGCCGTAGTAGTGCTTGTTGAATCATTAGCGTTGCCATATGGCAACGATAGGCATTTATACTCAGTAAAATTGCTGCAGCTGTCAGATCATGATACTTTATACTGATTCATACATCTTCATTGCAGGAAGGGATTTTCCCTTTTAGAAACACTGGATATGCTACTGACTGAAGATCTTGATGGTGATATTTTTGTGGAACCGCCCTATGTAAATGTACTTACAGATGAGGGCTCCTGGTGATAAAGATGATTGTGGGCTTATTAATAATCTCTCTCTCGACAGTTACGTGTCAGTGCTGAAATGAAGCTAGTAAATAATGAAAGAATCGGGATTCGTTAGGATGGTGAAGATGTGTTACCATAAGACGAAGTGACTTTTCTGTCTACTGGTGCAAGATCTGTTTCAATACCCGATGCAACGAAAGAACGGATAACTGATAGAGGAAATAATAAATCGAATAACAAACCAAGATAGACCGATGGGGCTGATTTCAATATTGGGCGACTGTTGACACTTCCGGAGCCTAGTTATAGCAAGTGAAAATCCATGACTGTTGTTGACATTTTTGAATTGTTTACAGATAACCAGCTGATCGAACATTTAGTTCGAGAGACTAAAACGTATGCAGTGTTTTTAAATTGTACGGTTCCACAAATACAGTAACTTCTGATGAAATTCGTTGCTTTATCGCTATACTTTTCATTTCTGGATATAATAGGTTTTATTGAATTGTAACCAAAGGATTTTCAAGTTCACGTTATTATTATTATTATTATTATTATTATTATTATTATTATTATTATTATTATTATTATTATTATTATTATTATTATTATAAGGAACAGGTACTACTCAGAAAATCTGGGCTGCCACAAGGACGAAGTTTGACGTAATATAACCTCAAACTTAAACTAAACACATGACTGTAAATCTACCAAAGAGTTAGTAAAATATCATTCAACGTCAAAATAAAGGCATTTCAAAAAGTCGCTTCGAACAGGTAATAATATTTCTGGAAATAAACTTTCGAAAACGTACCTGAGCAACGCCGTTTACTTCAGCTAGTAAATGTATAAATTAGACTTGACACTTGAGTGTGAAAGAGGATATTTCACCAGATCTATTGATAATTTAATTTTAACACTTCAGGTCCGTTGTGACTCGACAATTAGACTTAATGAAGACACTCTATATAACATACTTTCTCATTATTGTAAAGTTTCATTATTGTTACTGTCATTATATACTTATATGTTTCAAGCACACAACTGTATCTAAGCTATAAGACGAATAAATGAAATAGAAGTGTTATTTCTTTTAAAATACCGTTCATTCCGCTAGGATTACTTCGGCTTGCTTTAAATCCTGTCATATTCACAACAACTTGGTTAGCCGGCTGATTATGTCTGGTCACGTTTTATAGCTGGGTGCCTGGTGTATTTATCCAACTCTGTCGGACTCTTTTATCACGTTCTGGAACTACGTGTTTTGTGCCTTCTCTGCAGATGGACTGCGACGATATTGAGTTTTCTACTGCTACATTTCTTCCTGGTACCTTGTTCCTCTTCGTCCTGGTGACGTCCACTGCTGGGCATAGACCTCCTGCAGTCTTTTCCATGTCGATCTTTCCTGGGCAACATGGAACTAGTTTAATCCGGTCCAGCACTTTATGTCACCGTGGCAACGGAGTTGGAGGAATCCTACTCTCCTCGAAACTGTTCTGTGGTACCAGCATAGGAGTCGCTTCGCCCACTTCTCTTCTGAGCTTCTGGCTACATGCGCCACCCACCCCAATTTCAGTTTTACCACTCACTTTATAATATTGGTCATTTTTTCACCTGTCACGACTTCCCTTCTTAAACTGTCCCTTAACCCTGGAACCGAACACCTGTGTTTCGGGGACACTAACTGCACACCAGAACACTGATTATCCCTCAAAATAAACTCGCATTTTACGCATTCAGACTTACGATTTATTTTTAAATCTCGTGAAATGTATTATTTTCAATATGTAAATATATACAGGGTCTCTCCTATAAACTAAGAGCCAACGCATGGTGTTTGAACTCTGCGCTACGGCAGCTGCCTCAGCCGAACTTATGTCGCGCGCGGTTGCCTTGCTTTAATCTTATATGAAATCTTTCCCTACAAAAAGATGCTGGAAGTGTTGTTTGTATAGTTCACCTTCACATTATAAGCGACGCGCCGAATGGTTATCGTGCCATTGTAGCAGTATCCAGCGATGAGCATGAAACCCCTTGGAAACTTTACCTGGCATTCTTTACACAATGTTTGATAAATGTTTTTGCCACTAGGGTGGTAGTAAATCGAGCAGATTTTGTTAAACTCACTAAAGTATACATATGATTCGCCTAATGTCACCACATTTTTCCATCCGTTCCCTGCCAGATAGCCCTCATACAGCTTTCTTGAGTTAGTGAGACGTTCCGAAATGTGACGAAGCAACAGCTTGTGAACTAGGCGCTTATGCTGCTCTTTTAATTGCATGTTCTTGTTGATTATGGTGTTAACTGTTGAAACAAACATCCCCAACTTACGTGCACCAGTACTTTGGGGGCCAGGGTTACCACCTGAGACAAGGGCCTTCACTTTCCTCACCACATCTGGTGTACGACGGGAGGTAGGTCGTGGATTTGCCTATGGAATTGAGCCAAGTCGGCCTTTCCCTTTTCTATTTAGTACATCACTGATCCCGTCATTGATATCAAGAAATTATGCTTCTATTGCAGAATAGCTACAGTATATTTAGGATCGGAGAGGGCAGTTATGTAGCCCTCCCTTTCAGGGTCAATCGGCTTCGTCATCGTTGCAGCTAATGTCACGAAACTCTACACACACGTTCTCAGTACTGACGTGAATCATCACTCCCCGTTTTGAAGTGCTCGGTCTCTTTATTATTTTAATAAAATTGGCTTTCGGTCCGATAGACCATTCAGCCACTTAAAATTTTGCATGTTTTTTATTAATTTTGAATTGACTTATTGAATTTTGTATGTTTCTTATTAATTATGAATTGACTTGATGAAATGAACTTATACATTTAAGACGAACACAAACACCCAGCCCCAGAGGGGAGAAATTAACCAGACGAAGTTAAAATTTCCTAACCGGCAGGGAATCGAACCCGGGGACCCTTTAACCAAAGGCCAGCACGCTAAACATTTAGCCATGGAGCCGGACAATGCAATGCAAAGCAAAGCAAAGTCTTCTCCGTACAGTCCATGAAGGCCCTTGGAGGGGTGGAAGGTAAAGGCTTCCACTATCCGTAAGCTCGGCACTTGATGGGGTATAGTGGTTAGCTCTACGACCGGCCGCCTTTGCCCCCAGGAATTAACTTGGTAGTCGTTTTTGGTGTAGGCTGAGTGAACCTCAGGGCCATATGCACCTCCGGAGGTGGAAATCTTGTTTCTTAAATTTTACGACTTCCTGACGGGGAATCGAACCCACGTCCTTCCGTGCGAACCGAGCACGCCTTTACCGCCTCGGCCAGGCAGCCCCTAGCCGGACAATGCTCGAGTTGATAACAGCGCCACCAGCTGCCTCCACACTCGTCACCAGAGATCCCGAACGACCTTCTGTAGGAGACTATAGGGGTTGGAAACACCAAATTACTACGAATTAAAATTTCCTGGCGCGCTGATTGCCCCGGTGTACGCTTCCAGGGTTAAGCTGTTGCCCAACATTGCCCTTTCCATAGCTCTTTGCTGACATGCACTGTAGTTTCTCAGCAGTGTTTTGAGACAACCTGCCGGTTTCAAAAAAGTCGCCACTGATTGTATGCATGTCCGATGATGATGATGATGATGATGATTGTTGGTTAAAGGGGCCTAACATCGAATGTCATCGGCCCATATATGCATGTCTGGAATGATTGGAAATTTTGCGACTCCTATTCTTCTGGAAGAACTATTGTAGCCTTCTTTCATAGTACCTTTCCATTCGTCCAAACTCCCTGTCCGGTGGGATGTATGAATGAACAACCACAGGAAATATTAGTTGAACATAATGTTACGTGGTGCATCATGGGTCAGCCAGTAAGAAATTATTGTAGTCATAGACGAGTTCATATTCTGGCCTCTGCAACTGTCAGATATGAGTGTAATGCCTTTATCATATCATTAAATTTAGTATTGGAGAGACGGTTATACACAGCCGATGCTATTTTATTTCTACCTTTAGCAGCATCGTTTTCTTTCCATACAAAGAGAAAAACGTTTTCTTTACTTCGCTCATTTTTCCAACACCCCATGCACACTGTAAAATTATAATAGTATAACTGCCTAGAATAATAAGCGGATTGATCCCGGACTTTGAGCATGACCAAATTTTTCTGACAGTCGTATAAGAACATAGCAATATCATCTTCAGCCTTTCTTAGAATGTCATAAAATGTATTGGCTCTAAGCTTACGTATTCTTAATTCAGTCATAATTTTTATGTTCTGCTTATCATCATTGACCCTATTAAGTGTTTTTTTCAACCTAATACAAGTAGAACATGCATTGGTAACTAGAGTTCCGAAACCAATATTAAAATGTTGATTGAAAAAATCTCGGAAGTAAGATTTTTTAAACCGAGTTCGATACCTGCAGTCGCTTAAGTGCGGCCAGTATCCAGTATTCGGCAGATAGTGGGTTCGAATCCCACTGTCGGCAGCCCTGGAGATGGTTTTCTGTGGTTTCCCATTTTCACACCAGGCAAATGCTGGGGCTTTACCTTACTTAAGGCCACGGCCGCTTCCTTTCCACTTCTATCCCTCTCCTGTCACATCGTCGCCGTAAGACCTATCTGTGTCGGTGCAACGTAAAGCAAATTGTAAAAAACTAAAAAATAACGTCTATTTCAGTACCAACCGAATTATTGTACAGTCTGCATAATTTTGCAATGCAAAAAAACTTTCTGGAAGCAACGCTAGCCCCCCTCCGGCAATGATGAGTTTCAACAGCATTGAAATTCTCTATGAATTGTTTCATTGACAATTTTTCTTAATAAAACAATTTATCTTTACAGTCACCACCGAGAAGTTCTCTGGGAGCTAAACCAGTTAGTAAATTTGTTGTACTCTCTCTTTGAAAATTTGGAGTATTCCAAGAAGTGTGCCTCTACAAAACCGGAACTGCCATGACTTTTTTCCTGGAGTGAGCACAGCTTTCTTCACATCATATTTAATCGAACAACCTTTCTTTGCTTTCGAACCCAGTGTCTTTCTTGAGCTGGGTCTTGCTGGCGGTGCCGTTGATGTATATTTTAAAACCAGAGAGTCCTGTAGATTTATCTTGGGTACAGAATAAAATGTTGCATGTGAATGTTTTATGTCACGATTGGTTAGTGTGCTGCATTGGAAGGTTTTGGTGGATTCGATCCTGAATGCCTAAACAAATGAAAAGGACGATAGTTGTACTGCTCTGTAAAACAACAATTATTTTGTTCAGTAAAGTACGATAATTATGTAAATAAGTTAATTAACGAAATTCTTACCTTTGCTTTTTATGTTTGCTTTCCAATCTTCCTCGTTCTTCACTCTTCTACTACCTCTTCAAGGTAGCTCTCACTTCAGAAACGTACATAGTTACTACAATCTGTTATGAACAGACTATTCTGCTGACAATGAATGAATTTAAATACAATAATGACTTGCTGATTTTACTAACAGCATTAAAACATTGCAGTGCTAAAATATGAAAAGAAAGTAATGGACAGTTTTCAAAATAAAAACATAGTTATTCATTTATTTCAAGTGGGACATGGCAAGTTTTGAAGCCACCATGACATAGCCAGTTTCGTTACTGATATACACATGAACTTATAGAGTTCTGATAATCACTCCTATTTTCAGGATTACATTTTACAGGCTAATGGCGACTTTTGTTACACATAAAATTTATCCTGATGATCAGGTCAACAAACTAAAACTAATTTCATAATTTAATTGATTTCAAAGTGGACATAAAAATTTGGATTCTAGCCCCCTCAAATGTGCAATGCGTAAGTAAATGGTCAGGCATTTAGGGAAAAACACTCGGCACGTCTAGGGTTAACGTATGAGAGGATGAATGAATATATATGATTTAATGGATGCATATTAGCAATGCTTGATGTTCATTGTGGAATTCAAAATACTACCGGGAACAACCGAGATATGTCTAAAATGCCTTCAGATAGGTTAATAAATATGCAAGTTTAAGTTTCTATTGTTCATGTACATTCGACAGCACATTCATAGGAGAAGATAAATTTATTTCAAAATCCTCTTGTATGAAGGACACCGGATATCCATAGTTTACGGTATCAAGAATGTTCAGAATTATATATTTCTTTGTCGGACAAGTTTTTTGCGGTTGAAAGTACACAAAACAAGGTTTGTATAACATCTATATACAAACTAAAACTAATTTCATAATTTAATCATCAGGATAAATTTTATGTGTCTGTACATTGCTCAGAATTGAAAAAGAATTGTATTTCTGTATCGGTTGTGTGCACAGGAACAAGAAAATGCACTTTTTAATTTTCCGTAATTTCTATCTGTGTGTGTGTATGTATGTATGTATGCATGTATGTATGTATGTACACGCATCACGAGAAAACGGCTGAAGATAATTTAATGAAAATCGGTATGTAAAATCGGAGAATAAGTCACTACAATCCAGGACACAAATAGTTTTATTCACGCTGAGAGAAATGGTAGTTTAGGGGAAGGACATAAATTTTATTCTCAAATATTTATGTTAATACTGGTCCTATTGATGATAATAATAAGGAACTATAGTCTAAGCTACAAATAATTTTATAAGATGCCCTATTATCACAGAGTCGGAAGAAAACTAAATGTGAAGGCCTACAATATCGAAATCTCATAAAATTGATAAAAAATATCATTACATTGTCCATTGTTTGTTGTGATGTGCTTTGTGTCTTCTGCTGCCACTCATCACCGGTAGATGGGATTACTGCTGTGTACCGAGTAAAACAGGCTGCCAGAATATTGGCGGGAAGTAGCTGGGGAATTAAAGCTCTCTCTTCTTTAGCATGCCATTCCTCTGGTTCATAAATTTTCTGATACTACTAACACGTAACACATTGGTTCATCATAGCATTCCAGCTATTCAATCCCTATTCTTAGGCACTGATTAGAATTAGCAGTGTGCACATTTAACGGAATAATGAAGAGGATTGTTCGGGGCTTTCTACAACCTGGACATTCCAGCTCTGGAAATTTGGACGCTTAGATCGGCGGCGTACAGCTGTCCAATAAAAATGAGAAAATGTGCGCTTTTCATTTGATCAAGTATGTTGTACGATAACGTTGCTTTTAATCGCTACATTTCTACTGACGTCATTCCATTGTCCTATGTTGACTTTGGGAAAACTACAAAGACAGTCTTTCAGAGAATTCCGTAGCGAAGCACGTGTACACCAGCTAGTTTCATATAGATGGAAACAAACACACAAACCTGGCATTTTAACAAACGTTTTAATATTCCTTCATATACTCAACCACAATCAACGGTTTGACACTGAGTTTTCACGGAATTCTATGTAAATTATTTAGGTGTACTGAAATTGATGAGCTGTAGTGTACATACTTTATATTCGAGGATTTGGACTTTTATTACTTCCTCCTTATTTAAAATTATTCTTAGGATTCTCAATTTACAGTCGATATCATTACATTTTTCTTATAGTTTTCTTTCTCAATTCACATTAGTTAGTATGTGAGCATTTTACGACTCTGCATTTGAAATTTCTCATTTTCATTCACATTAAAGCAATGAATATCTGTTTTATGGGTGAAATTTTTTATCAATGACATCTTTATTGCCTTCGTATTGAAAGTATCTTGATCAAATTCTTCTGCCTGAGAAACGCAACGCTCAATATATATATTCTGATGTTGGATAAAGTATTGTAAACCAGCAATCAAGATAAATAACACAATGTACAACTCTCTTTATAAAGTGTACGATACAATATAATTGTACAACACTGAACATTCAGATGTGGAGTTCAGAACACGGCGATGAGGCAACCTCCCCTGAACACATTAATCCAAAATCTTAACTGGTGATCGTACATCGCCAAAATTCAGAGGGTTAAAGCTCTCGAACAATTACAAGTTGTTACCGTAATTTACCAGGATGGGCTAAGAAAAAATTACCCCGAAGGGTTTCGCAAAATTTAGAAAAAAAGAAGCCCAATAAGCCCTGTTATAGAGAATAATTACCACATAACAATTCAATACAACTTTCGTAGCTAAACCAAATTTCCCCCCAACCTGGTTTATGTCAACCGTGTCAGAGAAGAGACATTTCCTCTACACGCCAAATGCATCTTGTACTAGTTACCCTTCCATCGAGGTGGCCGAAAACAGAAAAAGTTCTCAGCTACATTACAGATTGGATTTGCTATCCAACTTGACTTCAAGTGAAGGGCAAGTTAAATAACCACAGCCAACTTGAGGAAAGGATGGATAAAAAATGTCCTAACTAACCAAAGATGCATCATCAAGTGGATACTATATCAGGAAATCTTGAAGAATAATGCCTATATACAGCGCCAGTCAAAAAGAATATTCTTGCATCCGAAAGTAGTAGTAGGAACAAGAAACGCAGTTTGGGAGATTGTATATCATCAGGGGTTTATGTGTGCACATCGACCATAAAATACGGTAACAATATTAAATTATTTTTGAAGTGAGCAAAATGTGTATTCCATGAAGCATTTTTAAGCATAGGCCTACGTTAATTTTATAACAATTTCATATAAAACTGAATATTATCCGAAGTTAATTGCTGTGTCTCGAAAGTCGTTCACATTAAGTAGAAGGTTCCGGCTATAGAGAGTGAAGAATGGGAAGGAATCTTGGCAGATATCCTGGCCGTCCATTGTTATTACTCTCTGGGGGTAGGCCAAGAGACTTGCTATGTGAGCAGAAGAAAGATCCTTGGTCAGCGTAATTTTCTGGACTTCGTCCTATAAGCTGAGACAATGACGTTACAAGCGCGGTTATTGAGGCTATGAGATTAAAGTTTCGACTGAGTTCAAGTTACTAATACCAGGTACAGTATATCTTACAGTGAATAACATGATTGTGTTCTATCAATTTATGACTGAATTCAGTATAGTGACAGAGTTTCAGTTCAAAACAAATCAAGATGGTGCTGCAGTCTTGTTCTTGCTGGCCTTCATGTCAATTTATTGTGGTTATCAAAACTTTCTTCTGTTTATCCCAGCTATTTCTGGGGTCATCGAGCCACCCAGGCTCATTACAGTTTTATGCGGTAGTTTAAGCCTGGATGAGCTTATTGACGACAGAATGTTTTGACGTAAAAATCACAACACAGAATCACCCGGAATTCGAAACTTAGCCTCCTTGCATTAGGAAAAATGGCCTGTTTCATAATGAAAATTCCCCATCTCTATTGTGAATGGCAGTTGCCAAGTGAGCCTGCCCTTATAGTAGGAACTCCCGAACTCGATTGTGGTTGGCAGTAGGAAATGTGGCTTGCGATTAACCTAAGGATTCCCCAACGCCTGCCTTACATCGGAAACTACGTACTCTGTTCTCCCTGCTTTGCTTCTGGGTTAGCGCTAAGAGGCATACAATTTAATATAATTTTACTCACTGCCTTTACAGCAATTTACAGAGAAATCCGTATAAAAGGTAGAATACCGTAGCGAAGCACGGATACATTTGCTAGTGTGTACATATATATAACTTTAATGCAGCCAAATTTAATAATGGCTGCTATCAGCTTCACGACCGCGACTGCGTTACAACTCCCTTGTTTCGTATCAGGTGGCGACACCACCGCATCTTGCGCAAAGGTGTATCTTTCGAACGGGTTGTCGACAACACTCTCTAGTTGACTAGTTCTGAAAGTATGAGCGCTATGCAGCTTGGCTCAGTTTTGTCGTATAAAAGCGTGTTGAAACGCTATAAGACGAAATATATGCACTTCTCGCTATTTTGGACGGTGCTGTATCGACTATATATTATGGATTCAAGATAAACAGTATCCTTTGATGGTCATATTATTATTAATCTCTTCTATTTGGTTTCTCGCAACCACCTGTTTGGGAGATTTTTTATTTTTTTTTGTGCATTATGTTTTGGGTTCGGTCTGATATGCTCCGTTGTTCCGCTTTGTGAGTGAGGAGTGTGCCTTTGTGAATATATTGTTACACTACGGCATGATGGTCACTGATTTGATTACATGTATGTAGCGTGTGTTTCTTTCGGAAATTCGTCTTCTGTACTAGTCGAATGCATGTCAACGCGAGGCTTCACTCACCCTGTACGTATTTCTACCATGGTAAGCTTGAGTGGAGTATTGGAATTTTTCTGCTCCTGTTATTGAAATGATATCTACGTGCACTGCCTGATGGATACCGTACTTTTGCATCCATCTCTTGGCACAGGAAAGAGTAAAGTGTAGCTTCCACCCAAGTCCCAGTCAACATCCATGGCTGTGACAATATGGAAGTTGCTGGGGTATGGGTACTGCTGAGTAATGACATTGAGAGCATGACTAGTGCATCTGAGTGTTATGAAAGGTGCTGCTCATAGGGTCAGTCGTGCTGCAATAGTACTTTCTGACCCAGTGAGGAAAGCAATGCCAAACTACCTCACTCCTCATCTTGCCTAGTACGCCTCATTTTGGTGCTGCCATTGGTTTTTGGGGTTTCCATATAACCGCATAACCTTTGGTGGTGCTATTTGAAGATACAACCAGCCTCTGAGCTGATGAGTTAACAGACAGACAGACATCTACGTGCACGCACGTCATGCTGCTTGGAAATCCTTTTCGTTCTGGCATTGTATTGAATATTGCCCTGTTATGGAACATAGATTGGAGGTACGTGACTATTCCTTCTGTCCACGGTCGTGGTTGATTGAGCATGTATGCTGGTATGCGAGTAGGGATGTATATCCACTGTAAGATTTTGTCTGATTTAAGTTTTGTTCACCTATCCTTTGTTTTACACGCCCTTTTATTTTATTACCCTCTCATTTACTGGTGTTCTGATATTTTATTATGGTGTCATTCTTATGTAATTTTGTTCTTTTCCTTTCCGTGATGTGCACACGCTCCTTTTGTCCCATCGCGTTATTTATTTTCTCCATAGTTAGGTTTTGGGTACCTTTTATCTGCTCCTTGTATAAAAAATACTTAGAACAATGGTTTGAAACTAATGCTCTTATATGATGCGTGGGGGAACTTTTACTCGTGTTGTGTGAGATAAACGGATCTGTTTGAAGGATCGACCTTGTATTTTGAGTATGAAAATTGTTATTTATGCTTATTAGGACTGGAATACGGTAAAGTATTATTGATAAATCTTTCTGTTCGCAAAGAGATATGTTCTGTTACAAAAAGGTACCGAATAATTATGTTTCCCAAAGCCTTGTACAAGCTTGACTACAGTTATTTTTTGACGTACTCATACTTTACTTTCGCCTTTCATTTATTAATTTCTGTCCTCTGGGTTTTCTTGGTTTATTGAATAAATCAACCTATATATGTATATTTGGGTTTTATTGTGTTATTAGCC
The DNA here is from genome assembly GCF_040414725.1 of Anabrus simplex. Lineage (NCBI taxonomy): Eukaryota > Metazoa > Arthropoda > Insecta > Orthoptera > Tettigoniidae > Anabrus > Anabrus simplex. The sequence goes on along the minus strand of NC_090265.1, from coordinate 818,607,286 downwards.
TTCACTTTAAGGGGTCCATCTTTAGCTCATGGCTCGTTAACTGGCCATTCTCAGTCACAATCTGGACCTCGATGTTTTCTTATGTGTTAAGGGATGGCTTACATCATCAAGAAGAAGGAACAGGTGGACAGTATTCTATTATGGGAGGAGTAACACCCTATCATTACAATGTTAAATTTGCCAAATTCGTGTTCCAATTCTCAAAACCTATTGCACAGAAATTAATAAAAGTTGGCGCACTGAATGAATGAAGCTTTGTGCATTCATTTTAAAAATATTCAACCTCAACTGAATTTTTTAATCATTTCTTAGAAGTAAGTTAAACAATTTAAAGAATTAGTTTTCATTACCATAATTTTTAATGTACGTAAGACGGAAATATTAAAACTTGCCTGAATATTTGCAACCCTAAGACGAATATACGGTGCCAGATTCATGTTCGTAACATTCGTGGTTCTAGATGAAATGAACCTAAAGTTAAAAATAGATATTTTGAGATAAATTGAAACAAACATGAAGGGTTCCTTAGTGCACTTATGCCACATATTCTAGATCATCTGCAAACGTACGCACAGCAGCTGAAATCAGTTGTGAGCTTATTATGGAACTTGTGATACTTACAAAATTGTCGTCACTTAAATTACTAGGCACAGAAAGCTTCTTATTTGAAGTACTATGGCGTACAAGAAGAATTTCTGTCGCAATTTTACTTGGTGTTGGAACTCCATAATCAAACCAATCTATTTCTGTTACATAATTATCAATACTATTTAACTTTCCCTACCAGCCTGCCGGTAACTAACAATTTCACATGCATGTCCTTTTCTTCCTACAGTGACTTAAATACTCGAATAGACTGAGGTTTTCTGAATAAATGTTTGATTCACTACTAAAACGAACGAGAACAAATATGTGCTTCGATAAAAAACGCGAAACGAACAAGTGACGAGCGCGACAAGAGTATGCCACACTACTAGACCGAGAAGTTTGAAATTAGGGAGTATATTTTAAAAATCATTTTACAATTGGCTTTACGTCTCACCGACACAGATAGGTCTTATGGCGAAAGATTCAGCCGTGGCCTTAATTAAGGTGAAGCCACAGCATTTGCCAGGTGTGAAAATGGGAAACCGGTGAGTTTCTTTTAAAAAATATGCACACCTAGCCTAAAAGTTTGTGTAACCTCAGGTGTCAGCATGATATTTAAATGCGATATAGGCCGTTAGAAACGACTTTCATCAATATAACTACCGCAATCTTATTAAGCATAATTCAAAAAACTGAAATCCGTAAAAAAAAAAAAAAAAAAAAATACGTTTTAGACCCTCATTAGTGTACCACATCCCATTAAGCATCTTTCCAGGAAACTCATGTACAGAAACTTTTATTTGTGATCAAAATAAGGCGATCAGTAACGATTTTAGTGAAACAAGTCGAAGAAAAATTGCCACCCGTGGGACTTTCAACTTACGCTGGCTAAACTTTTATATTATGCGAGTTAGAATCATTCAGCATAAAATATAAAACTAAAAACTAAAATAAAATTATAAAAAATATCCGCGACAGCATATATCTTTAACACATAACTCACTATAACTGTTTTTATGTTACAGTTTGGATTTAAAAGACGTCAAATTTAAAAACAAAATTTTAAATTAATTACAGTATTTAATACTTTTCGAAATAAATTGCCTGTTCCCCTTAAGTAACCAATGTAGATTAAAATGTAATTTACAGAGTGCTATTTTCATCTGTACTTTCGGAGATATCGTCGTTACGTTTTTTCGCGCAATCTCTATTCTGAAATATGGAAATGGCCAGTTTCAGAGGGACTGCGCAGATTGCGAGCAATCAGTGACTTCGTCCAACATTCATCAAACATGTTACGATACAATAAGTAATAGTTTTCCAGAGATTTTTCATTATCTATATAAAATTTCTGATTGGTCATACCGAGACGGAAAGCAAATATACATCGTGGTATTTTGGATTGAACTGGTCTGTTGCGCTGTATTGTGCTGAGACCTGGACATTAACCGAGAGTGATATTACGAGGCTAGAAGCCTTTGAGATGTGGTGATGGCATCGGCTGGAACGGGTAAGTTGGGTAGACAAGAAGATCAATGAAATGAAATGGCGTATGGCTTTTAGTGCCGGGAGTGTCCGAGGACAAGTTCGGCTCGCCAGGTGCAGGTCTTTTGACTTCACGCCCGTAGGAACCTGCGCGTCATGATGAGGATGAAATGATGATGAAGACGACACATACACCCAGCCCTCATGCCAGCGAAATTAACCAACGATGGTTAAAATTCCTGGAAATCGAACCCGGGACCCCTGTGACCAAATGCCAGCACGCTAACCATCAGCCATGGAGCCGGACAAGATCAACAACGAAGTCCAAGAAAAGAGACAGCTGTTGAGTCAGATTAGGAAGAGACAACTTTCTTGGATGGGACATAGGCTTCGACATTGGAATGTGTTGATGGAAATTTTGGAAGGCAAAATACAAGGAAAACGTCCTCGCGGAGATTAAGATTCATGATGACATTTCTTGTGAACTCAGGATGCAGGAGCTATGCAGACGCAACACGCACAGCACAGGATCGACCCAGTTGGAGAAGACTCATCACAGGGGCAAACCAGTCATTGGAGTGAATTACTCAAAGAAGAAGACATTGCATTCCAAAAAGTGTGTTTATCACGTCACAATGAAACTAAACAACAAAGAGATACTCGGATGTCACAGGACAGCATATAAACGCATTTTAAAAACTATGTTGGGAATACAATTAAACTGGAGAATATGGTTTTCGAAAACGTGGCGATTATACACTGACAGTTCCGAAAGTCATGGGAATGGGATCTAGCATCGTGTAGGCCCTCCTGTAGCTCGGTAGCGGTGAAAATCGCATCAGAATCCATCCAATGGTTCTTGGAATTAACCGTAACAGACAGGATCGAGGACTTTATTTTATACTAAGTAGAGATGAAACATGGACCAGAACAGGTAAAAGAATGATAGATGACGAGACTTTTGAAATGTTGTTTTAGAACAAAAATAAAATGAAATGAATTGGCATATGTGCGCGAGTACAATTTCGGCTTGCCAGGTGCAGGTCTTTTGAAATGATGCCCGTCGGCGACCTGCGCGTCTTGATCAGGATGAAATGATGGTGGTGACACATAAACACGGCCCCCGTGCCACCGGAAGTAACCAATGTATGGTTAAAATTCCCGCAACTGCCGGGAATCGAACCCGAAGCCCCTGTGACCAAAGGTCAGCACACTAACCATTTAGCCATGTAGCCGGATGTTTGAACAAAATATTGATGGTACGAGGGGCAAATATGATCAAAAAGCGCTGTTTTAATTAGTAGCGAGAGATAAGCTATTTGACGAAATATGCCCAGAAAGAAAGAGAAATACAAACTCACAGCACACATTTTAGATATACAGGTTTTATTTGGTTAGATCTAGCGGGAAATATGTGGGAATATAAATAATAATATTAATGGTGTGGCCTCAGCTATCGTATGCTGGCAATTTAATCTGATGCCATCTGGCAGCCAGCTCGTCAATTTCGACGTTCCGTTTTACTCTAGGCATAGGGGAGACCAAACCATGGACATAAGAACGGATTATTGTAGATATTGTTTATATTGCCTACAGTAATTACACAGAGATGAAACGCTTAGCAAAACATAGGATTACGTGAAGAATTTAGTCAAACTATTACTTCTACTGCTTTTCCTGACACCTGTTCGGTCTGGTGTGCAAACCGTGTCGAACATGTGGATCTGGCCCTGTTTTACAACCGGATGACCTTCCTGGTGCGAACCCTACGTGCGTGCTCTTTGGTGATTGGTGGTGTGGTGTGTTGGCAAACCTGAATTAAACGAACGTATCAAATGTTTACCTAATTCCCATCAACATTAATTCCACCACCACCACCACTACCTAAATATGTATTGTACTGTATGTTTCTAAAGGTTCATCTTTCCCTACCTCGAGAGGAACATAAATTAAACCTATTTAACTGCTCTTCAGACGTGATATTTATTGACAACACAGGTGGTTGGCCTACAAACGTCCTCTACTAACCAACAGGTGGTTCATATGTGATTTAGAAGAGTATTTCAACTGATAGGAGGAGATATATTGCTCTTTACAATCCGGATCCTTGGCTACATGGTCAGTATCCAGGGTTCCATTCCCGGGAGGCCAATATTACTTCCTGTTCTTTGGGGACTGGGTATTTGTGTTAGTGTTAATACAGAATTTCATTTGCACACAACATCACACTACCAACCACAATAACACGCAATAGCGAATACATAGTGTTTGCGTCAAGAAGTGCATCAGGACGTAAAACTGGGATCAATTCACAATAAGCGCCAACCCAAAGAAACTGTAAGGCCAAGAAGGAGAAGAGACACTATGTGTATCGCTCCAAAATTAATGCCCTACATCGTTAAAGAAACTAATTTTAAAGTTGAAGATATTTCTTAGCAAAGTATGGGGCACCATACTGCGAAACACGTAAAATTAAAAAATAAATGCTCGATTGTACCGAAAGTTGAAGGGTTAAACCTCCCTAAAAGGTTTCAAATTGTGAGTCTTGGAAAACTCTATCAAAGTTTTAAAAAATCGAAAATCACTTCCGGCCTAAATGCAGATGCTACAGCCTAAAGATCGCTTCTTTCTTTACTGCTTCAAAAAGAAGCAGAGTTCACTGCCAAATGTAACAAGACTTAAAGTGGTCCTCGATGGCGCTACCAAAGAAATAATAATAATAATAATAATAATAATAATAATAATAATAATAATAATAATAATATAATAATAATAAATAACCGTAATCGAAGTCAGATTGTGTCTTAGGAAGGAAAGGGGGGTAGCTAGAGATTTCCGTTATTCGGAAAGGACTGTTGTTTGTGAACGTCAAGGAGCCATCATTATCTCTGAAGTATATGTGGGTATCCTAAACAAACTTCATCCTCAACTAAATCGTGTTTGACCCCCTGCGGGTGGGGGACGCACATGTAGAATACACCCGCGGTATCCCATGCCTGTCGTAAGAGGCGACTACAAGGGGCGACCACGGGATGATTGAATTAGAACCATGAAACTACTCTTGATTCGTACCATCATGCGGGAACACCATGGGTTGCATGTACTTGCGAGTAGTATCACTAAATTGGTACGAAATAGGTTTTTGATTAGTTGCAGTAAAAAGCCTGGCCTGGTGGATTCCAGTACCCGTGCGTTGTACCCATGTGGGCAACACCGCGGATCTGGGCGTAGCCTGTGAGTTGTACCGCTATATGAGCGGCACCGTGGGTCAGCGTTGCCTGTGATTGGTACCCACTATGTGAGGAACACCACGGGAATGCCGGCGCCCGTGACTAGTACACCTAGGTGAGGAACCTTACCGGTTTGCGTTGGCTATGAGTGGCGCCATTGTGTGAGAAACACCATGGGTCTGCGTTCCCTGTACGAATTGCAATACTTATGAGTAGTCCCATCTTGTGTGGACCACCGTGAGTCTTCGCTACTTTTGATCAGTACCCCAAAATGACAAATACCATGGTTCTACTTTACTCGCGACATGTACCATTCTGTGGGGCCTTAGACGTGAATTTAGCACCCCTTCAGACATCAAGCATCATTGTGCTTTATAAATGGTCCCTTGGTCAGTAATACTCTAATGAACTACCTTCTTCGAGTCTGATCCACTGTTTTTGTTTGTTTGTTTGTTTGTTTGTTTGTTTGTTTTTGTTTTTTTGTAGGGTTCATGTCCATCCATTCATTCTTCATGACATTTTTTATTTTATTTTGGTCAGTGGATGGATTTGAATTTTTTGTTCTTTCATTTCGTACCATTAGGGGCCGATGACCTCGATGTTAGGCCCCTTTAAACAACAAGCACCATCATCATCATCAAATCGTGTTTGACCTTATCGACATAGAATGTTAATTCACCACACCACACATCAGTCAGAAAACTAAGGACGTTATTCAAAACAACAGCGATAGACAACATTACCAAAACTGCTTTATATGCCTGATTTGGCAACCTCTGATTATCATATCCTTGGTAAAGAATTTACTTTGTGGAAGGATGTTTGATCATAACGAATCCTTCGTGAGAGTTATTTAATATAATAGTGCCTTGGAATGTGCTGAAATTGACGGATGTACTCTAATAAAGCATAATAGTAAACAAATAATATATAATAATAATATTTTTAATAAAACAAGTAGTAAGTGCTAATGAAAGGCACAGAATGCAACCTAACAGACTGAACAAAATTGATGGCCATTAGAAAGAACTGTGACGATAATAATCCGATTTATGCCAATAGGAAATAACTGCTAAGAATCAGAAGATCGATTAATTACGATGTTCACTGATGAGAGATGGGATAAATATCAAGACATGATACGCAACTGAGAAAGCATGAGCGGCATTCTATCGAATGAAGAAAGTATTATGTAATCTGAACTTAAAACTTCATCTTAGAACACGAGTCGTTAAGTGTTATGTCTTGTGCACTTTGTATTACGGTGCGGAGGCTTGGACGTACACGGGCGCGATAGTTAAAGGGTTATAATGTCTTTCGAGTTCTGGTGTTATCGTCGTGTGTTCAGGATATCTTAGTTGCATAACGTAACGAAGGACATGGTTGTGCAGTACATGAGAAAAGAATTAGAAATAACAAAGACCATAGAAGAAAGGAAGACAGGATGATCGAAATGAAGTTTCAACCTATTAGATCGTCTTCCGTACATAGAGTACGTGAGGGAGAGATCCTAAGTATAGAACAAAATTGGCCAACCGGACACCACTGGGATCCGGACCCACATCTATGTCAATATCTATGTCTGTTCAACACGTTCCTTATGTACGGAACACGACTTAATAAATTTAAAATTTATTTCGATTACAATGCGGTCGACCGGGCGAGTTGGCCGTGCGCGTAGAGGCGCGCGGCTGTGAGCTTGCATCCGGGAGATAGTAGGTTCGAATCCCACTATCGGCAGCCCTGAAGATGGTTTTCCGTGGTTTCCCATTTTCACACCAGGCAAATGCTGGGGCTGTACCTTAATTAAGGCCACGGCCGCTTCCTTCCAACTCCTAGGCCTTTCCCATCCCATCGTCGCCATAAGACCTATCTGTGTCGGTGCGACGTAAAGCCCCTAGCAAAAAAAACAAAAAAAACAATGCGGTCGTGAAAATTCAATATTCTTCAAAGACAGCATACTTTGTCCACATCATACGTAATGAGAAATACCGCCTCCAACAGTTCATACTTCAAGGAAAAGTAAACGAAGAAGAAGAAGAAGAAGCCCTGGGTGACGAAGTTTTTTCTGGATGGGAAACCTGCGTCATTGATCCAGTTCACGGCTGTTATTAGGGTGGTCTGTACTAGATTGACCTCCAACGTCCAATGGGGACATAGTACTTCCATAAGAAGAAGTGATTTAACTTAATAATTGAACCTTTCCGAATGTAGTGGAGTGAACTGCATATGTGCTGGAAGGTGGTAACAACATCAATGTCCTCATACAGGGTGTATCGTAATTGATAGCGCACATTGAAACAGCTGTAAGTACACGATACTAGAAGCAAAAAAGTCTTAATAAACATGGTCCCGCAAACGAGCGGTTTGAGAAATAATTTAGAATTTGTCAACACCAGCCACCACTGACTTGACTTTGTGTAAACATCATCCTAATTAGGGAAAGGTGCCAATACAACATTAAGAAACGTTACTGGATACTTTGGTAGGAGTACAGGTGTTTTTAATACCCACCGAGCTCGATAGTTGCAGTCGCTTAAGTGTGGCCCGTATCCAGTAATCGGGAGATAGTGGGTTCGAACCCCACTGTCGGCAGCCCTGAATATGGTTTTCCGTCGTTTCCCATTTTCACACCAGGCAAATGCTTGGGCTGTATCTTAATTAAGGCCACGGCCTCTTCCATCCTATTCCTAGGCCTTTCCTATTCCATCGTCGCCAAAAGACCTATCTGTGTATGTGCGATTGAAAGCAAATAGCAAACAAAAAAAAATTAATAGTATGTTGCACCTGGTCTGAACCCTTTGGGTTTTGTGTTTGAGGACACATTAAGTGTGTAGTGTATGACACTCCGGTTAACACGGTTGAAGAACTGGAGTAGAGACTTGTAAATGCTTGTCTAGAATTTCAAAGTGATCCAGGCGTGTTTGAAAGAATTCAGAACTCAATGCGGTGACGTGTACAGACTGCATCAGGGTACAAGAACGAATATTTGAACACTTGCTTTAACTACGTGTAATGCCTTTGCTGGCGAGATGTAGTGTTTACAGTGCACTATATCTTCTGGTATGGGCCATATCAAATTTGTTACTTTCATTGACCTGTCTCAGTCTCATACTTGGCTTTGACTATATGAAAGTGAGCGAGGTATGAGCGATGCTAGTGATACCATTCTTTAAGCAGCCAGTCCCTGTTATGAATGGTGTGAAAATATCGCTCATAGGGTCGGTTGGTGCATGTATTGCAGTGGGCTTGGCAGACTGATATGTAATAGCAACGGCTAGCTCGGTGAGGAAACTACCTCACTCGTCATTTCCCTAGTACGCCTCTTCAGTGACGCCTAGGCTAACAGCTGTTGGCGGATTTGCGGAGGATCAAACCAGCCTTCGGGCTGAATACCGAACATACATACAAGTACACTGTACAGTCATTGTAAGATGTAACTTTTCCTCACTAGGATGATGTTTACGCAAAATCAATTCAGTGGTGCTTGGTAACCACAAATTTTATATTATCTCTCGAAGGGCTCGTTTACAGATCGATGTTTGCTAAGACAATTTTTTCTCTGGTATCGTGTACGTAGTGTTCCTTCAATTTGCGCTATAAACTATGATACACTCTGTATATCCCACTATCGAAATTAGTGCAGTTACGCACAGTAACCGGAAGGGTCCTGTGAAAATACACAGTTGAAAAGATTAGAGGAACATATTTTTGAATGAACGACATGCTCCATAAAACAATACCACACACCCAGGCATATTACCAACTAAACCTTTATTCTTTACCGTTGAATTATACAAAAGAACATCGATGGATTCGCGTTCATTATCAGAACACAAACGGAAATGTCCAAATAGGGCCGAAAACAAAGTGATAACAGTCCTCTAGCGTGGATTTTTATCACAGTTGCCGAGCTTCAGTATGGTGTATGTCCTCCACGAGCATTTATCACAGCTTGGCACCTACGTGGCATGCTCCGTTATAAGTCGACGGTGGTCATGTTGCGGTATCAGCTCCCATTCTTCAATGAGAGCCTGTTCGAGGTCTTGGAGAGTCTGTGGTGGAACAGGACCCCACGAACACTTCTGTCAAGCCAATCCCACACATGCTCGATGGGATTAAGGTCGAGACTCATTGCTGGCCATTCCATCTCTTGAATGTCCAGTTCTCGCAAGAGAGCTCTTGTGATGAGCGTTACATGAGCCCTGGCATTGTCGTGCATGAGTACGAATTCAGGGCCAACACCGTATGCAGAAACCAACACAAGTTGTAGGAGTATCTGCTCGATGAACCCCGCAGCGGTAAGATTACCACGGAGGACGGCAAGATCCGCACGGCCATCAATACTGATGCTACCCCACACCACCACAGAACCTTGTCCGAATCGGTCGCCTTCCTGGACAACATTTGGCATGTACTGCTCACCACAGCGCACAGTGGTCTAAACACCGATTCTAGCCGGCAATAAATCGTATCAACTTTCCGGGTTCACAAAAGCCGACGAAAATTCGTACTCGAGGGTTTTCGAGGTCGCTGATTACGAATCCGTTAACAGATTTTCGATTAACGGAGTAGCAAATCTCCGTTAACGTCCGTTAACTCGCGAAACTTAAGTTAGCCGAACAAAATTTAGTATTACTCGAATGGATTCATGGTAAATGGCGCGCTACGCTCTCGTGAACTCTTTAATGAAATTATGAACAGGGTTTAGAAAGAAAAACGTATGGAATCCTTGAAAAATGTCATGATTTTATTTTCCTAAGAATCGGTTATCTAAATCCATGATGTAAAACATATCAGCGATTGTAAAATTTAGGCCAGTTTGGCGAGGAAGATGACCGGAAAAGGAATATGAATATATTACGTTATATTTGAAATGTTTCGATTTTTAGCGCAATGCTACTTGTTAGTAAGATTACGAGTCATGCCTTGGGTTCACTATCTGTATTTGACATTTCAACGTCTTATTCTTCTTCTACTTTGGAAGTCACTTCTTCGGAAGTCTCCTCATCCGAAGCCTCCTCTTCATCTCTGACCTCATCGAACACGAGCAAAGCGCGTACTTCAGGGGGCAGTTCATTCCAGTGAAATTCGGCTTTGATGAGGTGCCTTGTAACTGCTGAGTCCGACGAAAACAGTAGACTGTGTATTAAGATCAATTTTTGTGTTCTTTCTGGAGGTCATCCAGGTCTGGTGCTCTCGGAAGAACCTGTAATCCTTGTTTCGGGATTCGTGGGCCTCCTCGGACAGCTTTTCGATTGGCAGTAGGGCGTATCTGATCGCCTGAGCACCATGAATTGAGACTTTGTGGACGGTCGGAGGCATAGGATACCAATTATATGTATAAGGACACGTACAATTTTTCAATGTCTAAAGTGTACGCGCTGAAAGCCTCATCGTTCACCTGATGACCACTGGACAAAACCTAAAACCCGGAGAAAAGTATAAATATCGTGAAGCGACGGAACGAACTCCAAATTTACTTGAATTGGGTTTTGTTGTTGTACCTGAAATATAACCGAAAATCTAATGATTAATAATTAGCTGACTCCGGTCGCTTCCGTTGCCTTTTCCGGATTGCGATAGAACCTTCTTGAGATGTTGCCGATGTTCGAGATCCCAGTCCCTTGAACAACCCTGTCAAGTTTCAGGCCCAGCTCTTTCCACAAACTCTCCTGAATAGTGGATTTTCGAACTTTGACATCTTGCTTTTGTTCATCTGTGGTGTTTCGTAAACTACCTTTAAACAACAAATTTTAATGTAAAGAAATACAGTCAGATCCATGGTATAGGAAGGCTCGGAGAGCGGTAGGTCATGAGTCACAGACAGTGTGTGTTGCGTTGCGGGTAGAGGGTGGGAGGGGAGAATGACACTGATAAGAAAGAGTAGTGCGGTGACATTTTTTCGGGTTGCTTATAAGCAAATACCGCCAGCAACATAAAGTTGCAAGAAGTTGCAGTTGATTTTTGATGGAAAATCTTTAGTATAGTGTACAGTATCGATTAAATAAATCAGTAACACATAACTACCTGTAACATTGGTTTCCGGCCCTGAAAACGCCGTAAAATCGGAGTACAGTGAAGTCTAAAATATGGAGAAGTTAACTGGTTGATACGGTCTTTTCAGCGCGAGCAGAAGGACTTATCCTTGTGAATTTACTCAACAAATACCCTCCACGAAGGGGTTCTTTAATATCCTGGTTTATCCCAATAAGATATAAATGTTTCATTTTTCAAGTTTTTAAAATTGTCGTGTTTGTGCTTCATTCCTTGCCACTTACACATTCCAAGTACATCTTGTAGGGCAGATATGAGGTACCTGGGGTGTCTAGATTGAGTTCCCAAATTTTTCAGCGATTTTTGACTTTGAATTTATCGATTTTTGCCGGCTATAATCGGTGTTTAGACCACTGTGGGGCGTCTCAGTACACGTTGACGTCCATAACTCTGTGTCAAAGGAAATCTGAACTCGTCTGTGAACAACACAGGTCCCCAATAGCGAAGTTGCCGGTTGACGTGGGTACGGGCAAACAGAAGGTGAGCTGCGCGATGTTGCTGCGTCAAACGGGACACTCGAACAGGACGTCTGGGTCATAAGGACACATCTGTTAACCTGTTCCTTACTGTCTGGTCAGACACTGTGACTCCAGTGACCTTCGTGAGGTCTTGTTTGCAGTTCTCTGGCAGTTGCTGAACGATGCCGCAACGCACAGATCGGTCATTCTGTGGGACTGTCATGCGTCCACGACCTTGTCCAACCCTCCTTGTGAACTGGTCTATCTCAATGTAGTGATTCCACAAGCGATGAATAACTGACAGAGAGACATTGAGATTCAGGGCAACACTGCGAAAAGTTCATCCTTCCTGGATTAGAGTGATGGCCCTTGTCACTTGACTCTCGTTAAGATATCTCATGGGATATACTGGTTGACGTACAACGTGATCAAATGACCGCAGTAGTCTGTGTACCTCACAACGACGCACGGACGCACCGCTATTCACTTTGTTTTGAGGGTCACCTGACAGTTAAATGCATGGCTACGCCTATATTTGGAGTATAACATCGATTTCACATACCCCGAGTAGCTGAGGTCTCAAGGTATGCTGTACCACCATTAGAACCCCATCTACCAAATTAACGTTCACATACCAGTCGTTACAAAACATCTTCTCGCAATTCTTTTGAACTGTGTATTTGCCTTCTCCTGAACGTAATAAACATTAACGTTGAGTCCAAGCTGATTAGTGCTCGTGTTGTGCCCACAGTACATCATCTTTCAACTGTTTTCAGACAAGGGAGAGCACTATGTACATAGTACATACCGACACGTGGGTACTGATAACAAGAGGGATACAAATTGAGCTGTCTATCATGCTTGCACAGATGGATGACTCTCATTAGTTCCATCACCTGTCAAAACGCCGGAGAATTTTGAATAATAACCGGGTCATAGATAGCAGAATTTCTGTATTTACTAGCAACTAGCTGTTACCCGCGGCTTAGCTCGCGTGGATTTCGTTATTTCTTAAAAGTAATTGTTCCTCGGTACTGCACTAAGACATTATCTAAAGTATAAAAACTCACCGGAAGAATCGGTCTCATTTACCCCAGAACCTCTTTGTAAACCACGTTTGTGGTATTTCCTTTTAGAGTTAAGATGACCAAGTTAATGGCAGAGCTTACTCTGGCATAGAACTGTACATGGGAGAAACAGTCCTCTCTCAAGTCGAAACAAATTGTGTTTATTTTATAAGGAGATTCCAAATATCTATTTCCTCTTCAGTAACATCGTCAGTTTTGCGTAACAATGTCCCCATAAGGAGAATTTAACTCCTTTATCAGTTCTTAATCAGTGCTTTTTTTTGCTAGGGGCTTTACGTCGCACCGACACAGATAGGTCTTATGGCGACGATGGGATAGGAAAGGACAAGGAGTTGGAAGGAAGCGGCCGTGGCCTTAATTAAGGTACAGCCCCAGCATTTGCCTGGTGTGAAAATGGGAAACCACGGAAAACCATTTTCAGGGCTGCCGATAGTGGGATTCGAACCTACTATCTCCCGGATGCAAGCTCACAGCCGCGCGCCTCTACGCGCACGGCCAACTCGCCCGGTTAATCAGTGCTTAAAACCCCCCTCCACCTAGGTGGATTTTCTGAAACAAAAATTGCGTATTTCTTTACTTTTAAAGGATATTCCAAATACCAATCATCATAAACAGAATTCAACTTCCTCACTTATTTTCAACCATATTCCCCCAAGTCGCTTTTCGTAAACCAAAAAGCGCGTTTCATAAATTTTAAAGGATTTTACAATTAGCAGTCTTCACGTCTGTAAAATGTTGCATTTATGAGAGGTACTGTAGATATACTCATTTTATAAAATTTCGCGCTTTTTCAATTCTTTTCAGCCCTTAAGATGAACTTTCCGAAAACAAAAAAAAAAAAAAAAAAAATTTAAACGAAGTACTAAATGCCAATTTTTACATCTGTAACATCCTCAGTTTTCAGATACAAGTATCCTCATAAAAATAATTCATTTCCTTCTTCACTTCTTTCCACCGCACCCTCTTAATCGTCTTTCCGGAAGAGAAAGTATTTTTTTTTATTTTTAAAGGAGATTATACATATGCCACTTTTCACGTCTGTAACTTCTCCAGTTTTTGAAATGCAAGTATTCTCATAAACAGATTTCAACTCCTTCTTCACTTATTTTCACCCCCCACCCTCTTTTTCAGTTGATTTTCCAATAAACAAAATATAAGTGTTTTTATTTTATTTTTAAAGGATATTACAAATACCACTGTTCACGTCTGTAACATGTTAAGTTTATTAGATGTAACTTTTTGTTATGTAGTACAGTACTTTTCGACAGGACCAATACCTATTTTTTGCATGTCATCCCCTCCCCAGAGAGTAAGTCGTATGTGTAGTGAGCTTGCTTGAGAGCTATGCTTGAGCATATACACATACATTCATAACGTTGGTCATATTGGACATTCCAACTGGGGCTGAACTATGACTTAAACAGCGTCCAGATTGTCACACATTCACTCGGGGACCTTGAAAACTATGGGTTCGATATTAATATCTGGGTACTAGGGGTGTCTTGCCCCCACAGTCTTTTTTTCTTTCAAATAGTAAGTCGTATGTGTACCAAGTTTGGTTGAGAGCTATGCTGGAATATACATACTTTTATCCGTAATCTCGATCATTGTGGATGTATTTTTTCCACCCCTTCTCACCGCCGTACCAATGGGGCTAATCTTGGACTTAAATTATATCTGAAGTGAGACTATTCCTCTCAGCGACCCCAAAAACTATGGATTCTACTTTAATGTAGGTCGTTTTCTATTATTTTTATACTTCACCCCTTTCCATCCCCGCCTAAAGGAGTTCTATGAATGTCTTACACAACAGTATACTTTTCCAGATAGTAAGTCATATGTGTACGAATTTTGGCTGGCAGCTATGCCCAAACGTACATGCATAATCTCGCTGCTGTAGAATCCTGGAGCTGATGTTGTCATGGTTACGGCGGTTCATTTCTTTGTCCAATTCCTAGAGCAGGGGTAGTGTGGTGCCACTATCTCCATAATGGTTGGTTGTAGGACCTTAAAACGTGGTTTCGTATCTAGCCCCGTCGCCCCCCTCTAGAATTGTTTTGAAAATAAAATAAAGCCCATGTCCCTCAGGGTTAAGGGTTAATGTATATTTACATTAGTAAAATAATTTTTAAAATCGGTCCAGTACTTCCTGAGATTAGCCTATTTATATATTAGTACAGATAAAACTTACCAAATGCATTCGTCGGCATCAATGGCTTTGTTGGTTAGTCGTTATCTTTATATTATTGCGATTAGGGGGTCCAAAATGTTTTCGCATTTTTCATACAGCTCTTTATTTGATCTCAAATGGAAGGTAAACTCATTTTCTGTTCCTCTTTTTTTGCTATTTGCATTACGTCACACCGACACAGATAGGTCTTATGGCGACGATGGGAGAGGAAAGGCCTAGGAAAAGGAAGGAAGCGGCAGTGGCCTTAAGTAAGGTACATCCCAGCATTTGCCTGGTGTGAAAATGGGAAACCGCGGAAAACCATCTTCAGGGCTGCCGACAGTGGGATTTGAACCCACTATATCCCGGTTGCGAGCTCCTGTTGCTTTCTTGTTATTATTATTATTATTATTATTATTATTTGATTTGAATACCCGGCAACTAAATTTACGTTTTCGGAGACGGACGTCAAGATGCCAGAATTTGTTCCTGCAGTAGTTCTTTTACGTGCCCGTAATCTACCAATACGAGGTTGTCGTATCGTAGCATATTCGAATACCACAGGCATGAGTCGGGATGAAATTCGCTAACTTGATCACAGAAGGCAACCTGAACTGCTCACTCCTGCAAAACGATGATGATGACCACTGTATAAGTTACCCGCAGGTATACGTTTCTCAGAAATAAAAGAACCTAGCGATACAATGTTCGTTGTCGGTATCCACAGTGTTTGTACCTTGTACGTACATGGAAGGTGAATTATATTTTCATAATACTTAAAATTTTGATAAAATATCGTGCACTTATTATTATTTTTCCGACATTGAAGAACTTTGCGTTAGCTACCAAAAACTCTCTTGAATTGCCCAGATATTTGGCAGGAACTATTTGATTTTTGTTGTATTCTAATTTTCAGTATGACGATTTGCTTTTTTTTAATTATAGTTGGTTCATGATTATTTAGCACATCAGAATTGATGTATGTATGTAAATATGTAAAAACCGAGCGAGCTGGCCGTGCGGATAGGGTTGCGCAGTTATGAGCTAGCATCCAGGAGATAATGGGTTCGAACCCCACTGTTGGCAGCCCTGAAGATGATTTTCCGTAGTTTACCATTTTCATAGCAGGCAAATGCTGGAGTGTACCTTATTTAAGGCAACGGTGGCTTCCTTCTCATTCCTAGCTCTTTCCTATCACATAGTCGATATAAGACATATCTGTGTCGGTGCGACGTAAAACAAGGTTAAAAACGTAAGAAACCAGGTTTCCACCTCCGGACGTGCAGATGGCCCTGGGGTACAGTCATCCTACACAAAAAATTAGTACCTTATTAATTCTTGGGGGGGGGGGAGGGGAACCACTCTACTCCACCAAGTGCCAAGGTTACGGATAGTCGAAGCCTTTACCTTCCACCCCTCCAAAGGCCTTCATGGTCTTTACGGAGATTGCTTTGCTTTATATATGTACAGTAGCGCTCATGAGTCTTTTGACAACAACGTTTTTCGCAATAGTTTTATTCACAGAATTGTTTTCCCTCTTGTACAATACATAACATCAAATATGAATAAAGTTCATACATTAAAATAACTAACTTTCTGGGGGTACAATATTGTTTATAACAAAATTAAGTTGTGAAATTCTAAGCTCATAAATTTGTTTTTATCGCTGCATAATACTTTTGACCACTCCTGTTATGTCCATTTGCGATGCTCTTTTGCAAAAGTCTCTTCTTTCTGTTGCCTGCTCTTAAGGGGGGCTTCTTGCGGTGAGATAAAACATTCTGATTTTCAACCTACGTTTTAGAGCAGATACATGGATATTCAGTCCATAATTCTGCTTCAGATCAGCAGTGGTATGTCAATCTGTGTGCTACTGATTGCCTTCTAATGAGCGTACCTATTTTCTCGGTTGCGTTTCGAGATCGAACTTGTGGTTTATTGTGCTTTTTTTTTTCTATTTTGTTTTACGTCGCACCGACACAGATATGTCTTAATGCGACGATGGGAGAGGAAAGGCCTAGGAAGTGGAAGGAAGCGGCTGTGGCCTTAATTAAGGTACGGCCCCGGCATTTGCCTGGTGTGAAAATGGGGAACCACGGGAAACCATCTTCAGGGCTGCCGACAGTGGGGCTCGAACCCACTATCTCCCGATTACTGGATACTGGCCGCACTTAAGCGACTGCAGCTATTGAGCTCGGTGGTTTATTGTGCACATGATCACGTACTGTGTAAAGATTTTTCAGATAAATATCAGTTGTCTTGGTACCTTAAGTGTACGAGCAACTTCTGCCTGAGGTATTGTATCCTACAAGGCACATATTACTGCCTACTTACCTCCTTAAACTCTAAGGAGTACCCTTAACGCTCAGGAGATGATTTTCAATTACTCTGAAACACACAGAATTTCACAAACGGGAACGCAATATCTGAGTTTGGCCCGCTTTTTTTTTCAATCTCTATGAACCTAATTCTTATACTCGTATTTAACCCCTAGATTGCCAGCCGAACTTTTATTTATCTTCATGAATTGCCCAATTATTTTATCTGAATTTGTCGATTTCTGATATTTTTCATATCAAGAAGAACTTTTGCCCCAAGGCCTCTCAGGGTGCATGCACCGGTGCATGGTGTGGCATAAGGTGCATAAACGACATTGCTAGTTTAACCAGAGTGCAGACCCCCTCCTGGATTTTGAGCAATAGCGCTGTTTCTCTCTTTTACTACGCATGTCTAGCACGCTCCACCTGTCTCCTCCTTCTTCACTTGCTCAGCAGCTCCCCAACATCCGAGCTTAACCGAGTGCTCCCGAGACAAAACACTGGTCCGAACCGAACCGAGTCAGACCGATGCACAATGCAAAGAACCTCTGCGCTTCGCTGAGCACGCGTGAGATTTTTGGCGTTTGAGAGGCCCTGTTTTGGCCAGTCCTGTTTGTTTTAAATCTGCAAGATTATTTTCCTTATTCTAGCAGATGGCAGAGACTCCAGAAATCTTCTGCACGATTATTGCTGAGTTTTAGTTAATATTGTCAATGTTATCGGATATGCTCCGAATGCGACATCGAAGATTTTTCCACCTGGCTATCCAGTGAACGATACGAAATGCCCAAGCGGTAACAAAGTTCCGTTGACCGACAGAGGGAACTTGAGACAGGTTTTTTTTTATCACACTCCGAGCAAGCAGCCGCGTGGTTTGGTACACATAGTTGTCTGCTTCCATTGTAAGTAAGTATTTATTTCTGCTGTGAGTGGCTTACAACCGGTGTCAGCATAACATGCACAATACAATAAAAAGTACACAATTAAATGAAATGCATAAACTACACTATAAACATTCTGGATGTCAAGCGAAGATAAATTAAGAATGCTGATGACACCTTATATGAAGTTTATGTTAAAGATATGTCCAATAATACTTCGTTAACGATAAATATGGGAAAACATTAATAAAAACCTATTAACTTAGCAAATTCAGAATTAAGTTAAACCACCGTATTTCCGTAATAATAATAATAATAATAATAATAATAATAATAATAATAATAATAATAATAATAATAATAATAATAATAACAATAACAAACACCTTAGTAATAAAATAAGTTGAAATCAGTAAAATAACCTCACCGGGCAAATTCTGCGGCTGTACTTTAATAATTAAGGCCACGTTCGCTTCCTTCCATATCCTAGCCCTTCCCTGTTCCATTGTTGCTACAGTATAAGACCTATCTGTGTCGGTGCGACGTAGAAAAAATGAAGATAATCACATTCCTTTTTACTGTAACTAAAATAGCGACCACCGTCATCACCAGGACTGTGGGGAAACACTGACGTAACTTTAATGTCCATCGCATTTCGGTCATAAATAATAGTGACACTTTAAAATGGCTGTGGTGTGCTCTCTTTTACGAGTATCGTGTCATTGAGTAATATTTTATTAGTAAGATGTTTAAAAGTGTAATAACCGGCAGTGAATGGGTTCGATACAGCGCTGTTAATATCGCTGTCCGAAGAGCACCAGCTGTGACCGGAGATTCTATTAAATGTAATTTATGATATAATTTTACCTCAGTACCAATTTGACTGATAATATCACACCATGAGGTTATAAATCTCAAATTTTGTGAGGAGAAAGAATTGATTTTGGAACAGCACCAAGCTGCTTCTGTGGAGCAGTAAAGGATCGATTAATTGAGGTGAAGGTCTGCCAGGCCAAGGCAGTAAAGGCGTGTTCGGTTCACCTGAAGGACATGGTTGCGATTCCCTGTCAGGATGTCGAGAACTTTAAGAAACGAGATTTCCACTTTTGGAGGTTTATATGATCCTATGGTTCATTCATCCTACGCCAAAAATGATTAACAGGTTAGTTCCTGGGGGCAATGGCGGCCGGGCATAGGGTTAACCACTCTGCCCCAAGAAGTGCCGAGGTTACGGGTAGTGGAAACCTTTATCTTCCACCCCTCCAGGTGCCTCCATGGCCTTTACGGAGATAACTTTGCTTTGCTTTAATTATGGTGGAAAGACGTAGGTTAGATTCCTTATCAGGGAGATGAGGAACTCATAATCGAGGTTTCCACGCCTGAATACACAGCTGGTCTTGTGCTGACTCAGACTACATAAGAGGAGTGCAAAATTAATTCCTGGGGGCAAATGTGGCCGGAAGTAAAGCTAACCACTCTTTAACATTTCCAAGGAAATTCCTTAACAGCCTGAGAGGTGTTCCGATAATACTAACGAAAAGTTGAAGTTCATGGCGCAAAATACGTAAAATATATAAACACTGTTCATCGAAAAAAAAAAACACACATCACTCCTGGAGAAATCATTGCAAGCATCATTTAACACCGTGTAACTCGGCCTATGGACTTGGTAACCGCCTGGATTCGGTTAGGAGATGAGTCTACAAGGTTATACAGGTATGTTTCATCCAAGTTAAGCCATCCACTGAGGATTTGATCGAGCAGTTCCACCAATTTTCGGGAATGCTGATGTTGGCGTTTTACCCGTAGTTCCAACATGTCCCACAGATTTTCAATGGGGGTTCAAGTCAGGTGATTTTTCAGACCACTCGATATGTAATAGGGTGGGGGTAGTGTTCATACTATAAAAGGAGACGCATTTGCCTCCAGCCTGATGAACTTTGCTGTTGTGTGTTTGAGTCATCAGTCCATAGACTGGTTTGATGCAGCCCTCTATGCCACCCTATCCTGTGCTAACCTTTTCATTTCTACGTAACTATTGCATCCTACATCTGCTCTAATCTTTGTCATATTCATACCTTAGTCTACCCCTACCGTTCTTACCACCTACACTTCCTTCAAAAACCAACTGAACAAGTCCTGGGTGTCTTAAGATGTGTCCTATCATTATATCTCTTCTTCTCGTCAAATTTAGCCAAATCGATCTCCTCTCACTAATTCGATTCAGTATCTCTTCATTCGTGATTCGATCTATCCATCTCACCTTCAGCATTCTTCTGTAACACCACATTTCAAAAGCTTGTATTCTCTTTCTTTCTGAGCTAGTTATCGTCCATGTTTCACTTCCATACAATGCCACGCTCCACACGAAAGTCTTCAAAAACATCTTTCTAATTCCTATATCAATGTTTGAAATGAGCAAATTTATTTTCTTAAGAAAGCTCTTCCTTGCTTGTGCTAGTCTGCATTTTATGTCCTCCTTACTTCTGCCATCGTTAGTTACTTTACTACCCAAGTAACAATATTCATCTACTTCCTTTAAGACTTCGTTTCCTAATCTAATATTTCCTACATCACCTGCCTTCGTTCGACTGCACTCCATTACTTTTGTTTTGGACTTATTTATTTTCATCTTGTACTCCTTACCCAAGACTTCATCCATACCATTCAGCAACTTCTCGAGATCTTCTGCAGTCTCAGATAAAATAACAATATCATCAGCAAATCTCAAGGTTTTGATTTCCTCTCCTTGGACTGTGATTCCCTTTCCAAATTTCTCTTTGATTTCCTTTACTGCCTGTTCTATGTAAACATTGAAAAGGAGAGGGGACAAACTGCAGCCTTGCATCACTCCTTTCTGGATTGCTGCTTCTTTTTCAAAGCCCTCGATTCTTATCACTGCAGACTGATTTTTATACAGGTTGTAGATAATTCTTCGTTCTCGGTATCTGATCCCTATCATCCTCAGAATCATAAATAGCTTGTTCCAATCAACATTATCGAATGCTTTTTCTAGATCTACGAATGCCATGTACGTGGGCTTGTCCTTCTTGATTCGATCCTTTAAGATCAGACGTAAAGTCAGGATTGCTTCACGTGTTCCTACATTTCTCCTGAAGCCAAATTGATCTTCTCCCAACTCAGCTTCAACTTGTTTTTCCATTCTTCTGTAAATAATACGTGTAAAAATTTTGCAGGCATGAGATACTAAACTAATGGTGCGGTAGTTTTCACACCTGTCAGCACCGGCTTTCTTGGGAATAGGTATAACAACATTCTGCCGAAAATCGGATGGGACTTCTCCTGTCTCATACATCCTGCACACTAAATGAAATAACCTTACCATGCTGGTTTCTCCTCAGGCAGTCAGTAGTTCAGAGGGAATATCATCAATTCCAGGGGCCTTGTTCCTATTTAGGTCACTCACAGCTCTGTCAAACTCTGACCTCAAAATTGGGTCTACCATTTCATCAGCATCAATAGCCTCTTCATGTTCCAGAACCAAATTATCTACATCGTTACCTTGATACAACTGTTGGATATGCTCCTGCCATCTTTCTGCTTTGTCTCCTTTCCCTAGAAGTGGCTTTCCACCTGAGCTCTTAATATTCATGCACCTAGATTTCCTTTCTCCAAAGGTTTCCTTGATTTTCCTGTATGCAGCATCTACCTTTCGCAAGACCATACAGTCTTCGACATCCTTGCACTTCTTCAGCCATTCTTCCTTAGCTACCTTGCACTTTCTATCCACTTCATTCTTTAATCGCCTGTATTCTTTTCTGCCCTCTTCATTTCTAGCATTCTTGTATTTTCGTCGTTCATCAATCAGGTCTAGTATCTCCTGAGTTATCCACTGATTCTTAGTTGATCTTTTCTTCCTTCCTAACATTTCTTCAGCTGCCCTACTGACTTCATTTTTCATGACTATCCACTCTTCCTCTATTGTGTTTCCTTCAGCCTTTTCATTTAGTCCTTGTGCAACATGTTCCTTGAAACAATCTCTCACACCCTTTTCTTTCAACTTGTCTAGATCCCATATTTTTGCATTCTTTCCTTTTTTCAATTTCTTCAACTTTAGATGGCATTTCATGACCAACAAGTTGTGGTCAGAGTCCACGTCTGCTCCTGGGAAAGTTTTGCAATCCAACACCTGGTTTCTGAATCTCTGCCTAATCATAATGAAGTCTATTTGATACCTTCCAGTGTCTCCAGGTCTCGTCCACGTATAAAGCCGCCGTTTGTGGTGTTTGAACCAAGTATTGGCAAGGACTAAATTATGATCAGTGCAGAATTCAACCAGCCGACTTCCTCTTTCGTTCCTTTGTCCCAATCCGAATTCTCCTACTGTACTACCTTCTCTTCCTTGGCCTACCACTGCATTTAAGTCTCCCATCACAATTAGATTCTCGTCACCTTTTACATATGGAATTAAATCTTCTATCTCTTCATATATTCTTTCGATTTCTTCATCATCCGCTGAACTAGTAGGCATATAGACCTGCACAATTGTGGTGGGCATTGGTTTGGTGTCTATCTTGACAACAATAATTCTTTCACTATGTTGGTCGTAGTAGCTTATCCGCTGCCCTATTTTCTTATTATTAAACCAACTCCTGCATTTCCCCTGTTTGATTTCGTGTTGATAATTCGGTAGTCGCCTGACCAAAAATCTTGTTCTTCCTGCCAACGTACTTCACTTATACCAACTACATCTAACTTTAGCCTATCCATCTCCCTTTTCAGATTCTCTAACCTACCACAACGATTCAAACTTCTAGCATTCCACGCTCCGACTCGCAGAATGTCAGTATCCATCTTCCTGATGATCGCCCCCTCTTGTGTAGTCCCCACCCGGAGATCCGAATGGGGGACTAGTTAACCTCCGGAATATTTTACCCGGGAGGAAGCCATCATCAGTACATCATTCATACAGAGAGAGTTGCATGTCCTCGGGAGGCAGTTACGGCTGTAGTTTCCCGTTGCTTTCAGTCGTGTAGCAGTATCAACACAGGTAAGCCATGTTGAGTATTATTACAAGGCCGTATCAGTCAATCATCTGGACTGGCGTCCTTGCAAATTCCGAAAGGCTGCTACCCCCCTTTCGATGAACCATTCTTTAGTCTGGTCTCTCAACAGATACCCATCCGATATGGTTGCACCTGCGGCTCGGCTATCTGCATCAATGGGACACGCAAGCCTCCCCACCGCGGCAAGGTCACATGGTTCGCAGAGGAGGACTCTTGAAAATCGGGCTATCAATAGCAAACTCATCATGCAGATGTTGACCGAAAAGCAACACCTGAGCATCCAGAATGTTTAAATAAACATACTGGCTCATGTTAGTTGTCACCTCAGTGAATGGCCCAATCCGTGATACGAAGAACAGCATCAAAACATCACAGACCAAGCTTCGGCTTGAACCTAACCTTGCACACATCCAGGATGAAATGCTTCATTTGGACTTCGGTACACTCATCGACGTGCACCATCGGAATACAGGCAAAGACATGATTCGTCAGACCACATTACGTTCCGATAGTCAGCTACTGTCCACGAACGAGGATTTCTAGCCCATTGAGGACGCACAGCTTTATATGCCTGTGTAAGCAATAATATTTTGCGAGATGACAGACTTCAAATGTTTATTGCATGAAGTTCCCGTCGCAATGTTCTATCGCTAACAGGTTGGATGGACCTTCATTCACTAACTGCAGCAATTCAAGTCTGGTTTGGAAACGATTTTGATTTAGCCACTAGTCGCCCACGGCTAATAGCGGCCAGGCCACAAATACTACACATTACGCAACTAGTTGCTCTGGCGATTCACGAGCCTTTGGATCAAATGAGACCTATCAGCCACGGACGACTAGTGGTGCAACTAAGCACCTAGTCGCCCGACGTCAGAGGCGGCAACTGCTCTGGCCACTCGTAGTTGCTCAAATGCACGTCAGGACATGTAAATGTAACCTATTAGCCGTGGGCGGCTAGTGGCGCAACTAGTCGCCCGATGTACCTGCGCGCGCATACGGAACATCACTCATTACTAGAGATTGTGCTGTCCACCCGCAAACTGCATTAGCTTGTTGGTGGTGGAGTGAATATTTTACTCGTTCATGTTCATTACCATATGGTGATAGTTCATCTAATGAACATGGAAACATCAAATAAACTAGCACTTCAAATGAAGACGATGACAAAACTATTTGAAAGTAGAATACTGATCGAGCAAGTGGCTGTGCGGTTTGGATCACGTAGCTATCCGCTTGTATTCGGAAAATAGTGGGTTCGATCTCACTGTCGGCAGTCCTGAAGATGGTTTTCCGTGTTTTCCCATTTTCACACCAGGCAAATGCTGAGGCTGTACCTTAATTAAGGTCAATGCCGCTTCCTTCCCACTTCTAGCCTTTTCCTATCCCATCATCGCTATAAGACATATCTGTTTCGTTGCGACGTAAAGCATATGATAAGAAAAAGAAGGAAAGAAAGGAAAAATTAAGAAAGAAAGTGGAATAAATGTTGAAGAATTAATTTTTGTGGTTGGAATAAAACCCGCCGATTGATATTCCATCATCGAAACTTACGCAAACAAAGTAGAAAAACTGAATTCGAAGAGCATTTGAAAGAACTTCATTCCAGAATTCGAAGAAAAACCTCTCGGCGAGAAGAGTGCTCTAGGTAATTTTTATACTACCGGTACTTGTCCTATTCAACGTATACATGTGTAATACTTATAAAGCAATCTACATCATTTAAGTTAGTACCGTTGTTTCTTTGTCTTGCTATATTAGTCAATTATAGCTCGAATTTTTATTTGGAAAAATCTTCAATATTATTGACACAAGGTTTTTCAGTATTTCATAAGAGAGAATAATTCACATTAATTAAAGTTGTACAATTAACATAAGTTGCTTGTTTGTACTTACTTTATTTACTGCTAGTTACTAGTATTACTAGTTAGTAAAATTATTTTCATCGCAAAGTAAATATGTTTTACAGAAATAATGTTATATTAACTAATATTCGTGTTTTCTAATGATAATTATCTTATGTATATTTCGTTAGAAAGAATTAGTTAGTACACAACAGCTATGGCACCTTCAATAACTAATGTATGTGTGTGTGTACGTGCAGTATGTATGTCCACCCTTGTCCCGTTTCTCTACGCGTCAGGTATGAAGTGAGATGAATCTTCTCAGCTAGATTTTACGACCAGGTGCTGTTCCTGTCGTCAACTTCATCAGAGGAGCTAATGAGTCAGTTACTAATGATTCTTCTTCTTCATAGTACCGTATCAGGTCCCCCTGACGTTGGCGATCACTGTGGCGAATGCAGAACGATCTCTTGCTAGGCGGAAAAGTCTTTCAACACTGTGAATTCCAGTCCATTCTTTGATGTTTCCAAGCCATGATGTTCGCCTCCTCCCGACACCTCTTCGACCCTGTATTTTGCCTTGTACAATCCGCTGTAAGATGAGGTAACGGTCATTTCTAAGGATGTGGCCAAGGTAAGAGATCTTCCGGAATTTTATTGTTTGAACGAGTTCCCGACTTGCTCTTGCCCTTCTGAGTACTTCTTGGTTCGTTAGTCGTGCAACCCACGAAATCCTGAGCATCCTACGGTGGATCCACATTTCAAAGGCTTCCAAGCGTTTCACTGATATGTTCTTGAGAGTCCATGTTTCCACACCATATAGCAAGGCTGACCATATATAGCATTTGACCATCCTCTGTCTAAGTTTTAAATGTAAGTAGTCATTGCAAAAGAAAGATTTCATTTTTGTAAATATTGTTCGTGCTATTGCTATCCTCTGTTTCACTGCTTTCTCGGGATCAAGTTGTTCAGTGACAATGGCACCCAGATATTTAAAAGTGGTTACTCTCTCAATCTGTCGGTTGTTTAGTTGTAAGATTGCCTCAGCATTGGCACGTCTGCTGAAGATCATGAACTTGGTCTTGTTTACATTTATTTTTAGTCCCATGTCCTCACTTACTGCACTGATATTATTGAGCAGGAGTTGGAGACCTTCAAAATTGTCACACAAGATGACTGTATCATCCGCATATCTTATGTTGTTAATTATGCCGCCATTTACTTTTATTCCATATTCTTGATTTTCTAAAGCTGTTTTGAAAATTTTATCCGAGTAAAGGTTGAATAACAATGGAGACAAAACACAACCTTGTCTAACTCCTCTTTGGATGGCTATCTCGTTTGTAGTTTGATTTCCGACTCGGACAACGGCCTTTTGTCTCCAGTAAAGGTTATCAGTAATGCGGATATCTTTGCTGTCAACTCCTATATCTTTTAGGAGTTCTACAAGTTTTGGATGTTGAACTCTGTCAAATGCCTTTTCAAAATCAATGAAACAAGCAAACACTTCTTGCTGTTGATCTAGACTGTTTTGAATTAGGATATTTAGCGCAAACAATGCTTCCCTTGTACCAAACGAATTTCTGAACCCAAACTGTGTTTCGTCGAGGTCTTGTTCACACTTAGTCTTGATTCTGTTATGTATTACACGAAGGAATACTTTAAGTGTGTGGCTCATGAGGCTTATTAGCCTATAATCATTACACTTACATGCCTTTTGCTTCTTTGGCAACGTGATGAATGTAGATAACAGCCAGTCAGATGGGATGTCTCCAGTATTATATATAGTATTGAACAACTTTACCAACTTTACCAACTTTACTTTACTAATGATTAACTAAAATAATTTGTGATGGATTCGAATAATACGATTTTTCAAAATTACGCATAATTGTAAAATATTTACTTTGAGAAACAAAGTAACGACTATGGCATGACTTACCCCAGTGTGGGACCAACTTTTATTTTCTGCTGGGAAACGCTTGTTTAGTCCTGTGTCGTTTCCTTTCATATCTTATGTAGCCTATCAAATAATAAAGTGACGATTTCGACATGCGATGACAACTGAAAAATTTACTGTAGCCGGAAGTTAGACCGTGAACCAATGTATAATATAATGTTCTAGTCAGTCGAGAAACAGACATGGGATGTTTTCGCATTTTCCTAACCTTTCGGCTTTTCATTTTTAATAGAAGAGCAAGGAGATGATATTAATCTCTCTCTAGTGACTATTCCCCCGATGTGTATTGAGCAATTATTTAGAAGTTGCGCCACTGATCGTCCGGTACTTAAATCCTCTGCCTACTAGTTGCCCTCAGCTAATAGCGGCCTTGGATAGATCGACCAATTCTTGAAAGATTTGAAGTGCTGCTAACGTATGTTCTAAGTTCAATGACAAGTACTGGACATTGACAGACGGATGGGTACAGAGTTCACTCAGCCTTGTAATGCCAGTTGACAAGTAGCTTGGCACAACGGGGTCATATGTGCTGACAAATCCATCCCCTGTCATCTGCAGACCAGTGACTGTCAGGATTACTTTGGACGAGAAAAGCGCGACGGATACTTGTAAGATCGCAGCATGAGTGCTGC